>NW_027192197.1:674275-808515 GCF_041956535.1 Calcarisporiella thermophila
CTTAGTTTGTGACTGCTATCCACTTGATCAGAAGCTGAGTCTTGATTATTGAAAAGATCGCCCTTACGATAAGTACAAAAGATTACATCGGTTCCACGTACATGCTATTCACGACAACTACGATACACGCATATCGATTGAAAGTCTATCGATCAAGGGCCTATATCTCGTTATGTTAAGTCCATTGACATTAACTTCATGTAATATATGGAAATTAAATAAAAGTTTCCATTGATTGATCAAAAAAAAGTCCAATTTTTCCACCCTTGGACGGAAAGGTGTTCCATATTCTTTTCCTCTCTTGTATAATACCGTCCTTGAAAAATAGGATGGTATTCATACGATCAACCACTACTTACATGTATTTCTCCTGACAATTTTTTTTTGAGAGTATTTCTCCTGACAAGGCACTATACTAACTTAAAAAGATACTTTTCAATAAAGATCCATAAATCTCAAAAAAAAAAATGGACGGAAAGGTGTATCAACACCATATCAGGCCCCCTAAACACTCAGGTGCTGAGCCCCAGGAACCTCGTACTTGGCGACCTACCAGAAGCCCCAAGGACAGTAAGACACGCGGCTCAAATCATCTTCGATTCGATGTTATGGCAAATCCATCGGGACCGAATCGCCTACCATTTCGAATGCACTCGAGCATCACCCGAGACAATCATCCTCCGTGCCAAAATGGACATCGAGGAGGCTATCGGAGGTGAACTGATAAAGGCACGAAAAAGACGAGAGGTAGAGTTATTCCGAAGAAGGTGGTGCAGTCAGGGAGCGGTAATAGAAAGTTCGGATAGAGCAAGACTAAAACAGGAGTGACGAAGCAACCCTTCCTCTCCCCCTATCCGCTCTTTACCTTCTCTCCTCCTCTTTACTTCATATCTCTCACCAAATACCCGTTCACTATATACAACTATTCTACCCTTTATTCCCTTGCTCCACGTTTATCACCTTCTCTATGTTCTTACCCCCTTGCGTTTCTTTGCTTTCTTCTCTTCCCTCCTTTTTGGGCTAACATAAATTGTCAAAATCCAAGTTCCACCTTGCCACCTAACTATATCCCCACCCCTTTATTCCCCCCTTTCATCTTTTATTGTAATCATTAAACTCTTATAAGCTACGGAAACTAATAAAAGTCTCCGTTGATTGATCAAAAAAAAGTCCAATTTTTCCGCCCTTTATTCACTTACTCCGTCCTCTTGGACAACGAAAAAGCATATGATCCCATAGATCGAGAATGGCTAATCCACTGCCTACAAGCGTTCGGTTTTGGTGAGAAATTCACCAGATTGATAAAGTCTATCTACACGAATAACCAAGCATCGCTCATCCTCAACAATCACTTAACAACTCCATTCCCAGTTAATCAAGGGGTAAGACAAGGGGATCCTCTTTCTCCACTTCTATACAATATAGTCATAGAGCCACTCCTAATCAAACTAAGGAGCGTGATCAGCGGAATAAAGATACCCAACATTCCGAGTATTGTAACAACTGCCTTTGCGAATGATATCACGGTGGCAGTAGCTGATCAACGAGACGCCGACACACTGTTCGAGGTAATAGACAGATTTCAGCGAGCTTTCAACTCCAAGGTCAATCGCCAGAAATCGGAAGCAGTCCCCTTAAGCCAACACACAAGACTGCACTTACAACTACCATGCCGTTATATACAGGAAGAGGGATCCTTCACTCTGCTGGGAATGCCCTTTAACACAAAGGTCATCTTCCCGAGGGAAAGCTACTTCGAAGAATTGAGAGCCAAGTTACAAAAGACCGTCGAATCATGGAAAACGAAATCACTATCACTGATAAGAAAAGTCCATCTTGTAAACTCCCGCCTGCTCTCTAAACTATGGTACATATCTCAACTTATACCTCCTCCACCAAAATTCCTAAAGTGCGTGAACAATATCATAAGGAGCTTTATCTGGGGAGGAAGGCGCCCACAGATATCTATGGAAATCCTCTAACAACCATCAGGACAAGCCCTGGGGCTCATTAACCCGAAGTATCAAACCGACGCGATACTGGCCACGTGGTTTCAAAGAATGGCTACAGCAATGTCTACGGGAATCCGCCCAATTTAGGTGCAACTCACCATACACATATTCGAAAAGTTCTACGCTCCAGCTGGAATGAGAGTGGGTATCCTGGCAACGCAGTACACACAACGCAAGCTCATCCGAACAGATGGTATATGGCCTCACCTACTGAGAGTATGGAGAAGTTTGGACGGCATATTAGATCTCACCCAGAAATTCAACATCGAAGAAACGCTCTCTCTTCCCATAAACAACAACTCTTACTTCACAATGGGCGGATGTCCATTAAAATCGAAAGGCGAAAGTGTAGGACTGGTCAAACTAGGTGACTTCTTTAAACTCAACCGAAGGACTAATACATACAAACCGATGGTAGAACCATAAGTCCATGAATACGTGGCGAGAAATTCCGATCAATATTCCAGCCGATTTAGAGACAGCTACATAGTTCTTCAGTGGCACTGGAGGAAACGAGAGATCCAATTGACCCCACAACTGGCTGATGCCCTGCTACAAGGTATACCACAGATTGAAGGACCACGCACGTTCCCGCTGGGTAAATGTGTGCTAGCTGGCACAAAGATCAAAAACTTCCGTACAAAAATCGAAAAATAAAGTAAATAAGGTAAAGCTAAGGATAAATAAACGACATCGTAAAAAATCTCGGATCTCTACAAGATAAAGATGTAAGCATATGGAAAGAATCAAAAATGCAATAATATTAAGAATGTAGCAAATGAAATATATTTCAATTTATCATAACTCGCGAATATTGCACGTTATACTTGAATCCCTAATGCAGCTGTGTATCTAGATGACATACATGCACATCAAAATAAAAATAAACACCCATATACCTCAGATAAACACCCCAGATACTACAAGACAATAAACTATGCTAAACCAGGTAATCGCTATAATATATCGAATTCCTTAAAAAAAAGTGTTAGGTATATTATCTCTTTTGTTCATTCATTCATTCATAACATATAGTGCTATGAATACAATAAAAACAAGCGACTAAAATTATAGGTGATGATATAAACAATGCTTGTGATAAACTCATGTTATGAGAGGCCAGTACGGTACTAGAGAAAATACCTCATCGCTCTGTCACCTATCTCTTCATCTAATAATTTGTCTGAGAAAACTGGATTACTTGGAACCTAAACATGTTTATGTTTGAGCTATAAAACTCTTAGTAAATCGCGTGATATCCGAACGAGCTTGGTATCAAGTTTATTACCTCATATTTGAAAGCTTTTGTAATGTATGAAAGTGAGGTATATCTCCTAATTTATATGCCTGCGAGCTCAGTTTCTATTGGTATGATGATGGGGGATCGTATTTCCACATAAATTAGTGGTATGCTGAAAAAGTTAGATAGGGTGATAGGCGTTACTTGTATCCAAAACAAATTATGCTCAAGAATTTCCCAAGTTAAAAATTCTTTTAGCTTCTTAGCCAGCCTAATAATACAGCGAAAAACCATTCATTCGATCGTTCATATTATTTAGAATTAAGCCTTCCTAAACTTAAAATATCATTTTGATAATTGACAGAATATCGCCAGTCCCTTCCAGTCAAAGAAAAATATGTATATCAACAACCTTATACACAATCAGAAAAAAAAAGTATTATGTAGGCAGAACTCATGGCGAGACATTGCCAGACATATTTTCCTTGCGGGCTGCCGTCAATGCGGAGCACTGCTCACGATGCAACATCTTCCAATGCTGCTTCTGGCAGTCACGCGAGCAATAAACTGCGGCTTTGCAGCTTGAGCAAACCAGTAATGGCTTATCCTGGTCGTCTTTGCGTTTGGTGGCGGAGCACTGCATGCACCCGCTGGGCTGCTGCGGTTGTTGAGGGTTGTTTAGCTCATTCTTACGTTTTGCGGCCTGCAGTGCATTAAAACGTTTGAAAAGGTCATGGAGGTACGAATCTGAATCGGGTAGCGGCTCGCCAGTGGGGTGCTCTCCAAAATTCTCCAGGGCCGCGCGGCGGATCTCATTTGAATCAGGGCGGCGACCGTATAAATGCTCATAACGCTCTTCAGCCTTTTTTGCACGATCGAAATAGTCGTACGCGAGGCGATCGGTAATACGCTTCGTACCCCCCCGTTGCTTGCTTTGCTTTTTCTGCTGCTCTTGTTCTTTATTATACAGAAGGTTGGATAGTGCATAGAGGGAGGTCGAGTAGTTTTTCGCATCAGGATGAGCTTGATCGACATATGTCTTCAAGCATCGAATTGCCTCGAATCGATCGGAAAGCGCCTGCTGCACTGTTCCCAATAGGAATAGTGCATCCGTGTAGTTGGGATTATACTGTAGAGTCTGCTTGAGATCGCGCACAGCGCGACGTTGTTCTCCCATTTGCACGTAGCATAGCGCGCGGAGGTAGTGAAGACGGGGAAGATCACTCGGGTAATCTTTGGAAAAGTGGTCAATGGCAATAGTCAAAGTATTAACGCAGTGATGATACTGGCGACCTGTAAGCAGAATCCAAGCACTGAAGAGAATGGATTCACGAGTGAATTCCAGGTTTTCACTCTCGCTTATAGCCTCAACTTTGTTGTTGTCGGCCTCCGTCTTCTTGGATTCGTCCTCGCTAGACAAAGCTTTCTCGTATTGTTGTCCCAGACAAATTACTCGCTCTGTCAATGATACGGCTTTCTCGTGCTTCAGCCACGCATTGACTATCAATTCTGTTGCTTCCACGATTTTCGCTTTATTCTCGTCAAGTACCTTCCGCTCTAAATCCGAGGGAACATCGGCCACAATTTTTAGAGCACGTTCGAAGTGCTCCTTGGCTTCGAAATAGGCCGCGACATCTGGATCAGTTGTCTCATCTCGGCGATTACGCTCGACGAGAGCTTCGTAGTCGCTGCGGCGTTGCGCCGTTTGTTGAAGAGCCTTTGCGAATTCTTGCGTGGCAAGTGTCTGATCTTTAGGAATGTCGCGCTCCATTTGCTCGACGAATTCCTGGACCGCCTTTTCCTTAGAATTGACAGGAACAACCATTTTGGGCAAAATGTGTTGGAAATCGAATAGTAATGTAGAAAAACAGAAGCGACACGTAAATTCTACAAGAGGAGAGTTCTTATAAATATCGTCTCTCTATTGAGTGTAAAAGACAGAGAGAATAGTGCTAAAAGAAGGGATACAAAAACAGAAGATGTTTGCAAGTTGAAATGTGCCTCCTTGTGTTAGCCAACCAGCAAAGCAAAAAAGGATGAACTTGAGCAAGAGTAAAATGAAAAGGGGAGCAAAGGGAAGTGATAATTCACAAAAAGAGTTATACTCAGATCAAAAAATACCTTTCTCACCAACCAATCCATGCGATCCACGGCTAACCTACCCTCAACCAGCCCAGACTGTTTCCCCCACCCCCTCGTCTCCCTTTTGTTTACACAACCACACTTTAAAAAAACTGTATTCTCTTATCCGATCACCCCTGCAACCCACATAAATTAATACAATGTCTTTTCAATCTGACGATCGAAACTCCCAATATAGCTACTCAACCGCCAGCAATGACTACAGCTCTGAGAATACTGTGCAGGATTTCTTGGGTGGTGCTACTTTCGACCCGTCAAAGCTGCATCCCATGGCAAATCTCGGTGGCATTGATTACCTGAACCTCGATGATCAGTATGGCGGACGTCCTTCCGGTGCAGGGCATAGTGCACTACCCAGCAGAGGCTGGACAGACGATCTGTGCTACGGGACTGGAACCACCTATTTGATTGGTAAAATCTTTGAACGTCTTGTGATTTTCCTTGTCTAACCAAAATTTTCGCGCTTCCACTTTCAATTTCTAGGTTTATCTTCAGGGGGTATTTGGGGCTTTACCGAAGGTATTCGCAAGGCATCCCTTCCTAGCAACAATTTCCGAATTCGCCTGAATGCAGTGCTAAATTCCATGACGAAGCGAGGACCATTTGTTGGCAATTCAGTGGGAGTGCTTGCTATGATGTACAATGGGATCAACAGTATGATCGGGGCATCGCGGGGGAAACATGATATGGCGAATAGTGTTGCTGCTGGGGCACTGAGCGGTATTATCTTCCGAAGCACTGCTGGTGTTCGCGCTGCTGGGACTGCTGGTGCTGTGTGTGCGACTGTTGCTGGAGTATGGAGTGCTGGTAAAAAGTATATTCTGTGAGATGTTTATATGTAGAGGTTTTTCTTTCCTTTTTTCACATCCGCAAAAGTAATATCTATTATATAAACCACTCCCTGTTCTGTAATATATATCATCTTCCTTTTTTTTTGTCTACTTTTTATTTTTTTTTTTATTGTGATGTGATTAGACTTTATAAAAAATACAGAAAGTATCGTACAATTGATTTTGCTAGTATCTTTAGTAGGTTGCTCATAATCACCGAGATAGGGTGTCTGGAATCTTATGTCAGCTCCACAGAAAACTTACCAATCAGCCCTTTGCATTCTAATTCCTACCCAGTTCCATCCTTCGATCCAACGTGTGCGGCAGGAACATGATCGCCATTTCCAACGATGGATGCCCCATATTAACGTGTATTAATCTCATCGAGCTCTGTCTCTAAATCAAACAAAAAATTCATTCATTTAAATATTTCGACACTTTATAGGATCTACCCTTTTCTCCCAGAATCAGCTTTCGAGGAAAATCTCCCTACCCTTTCTAGCCTTCTCAACGATATCGCACCTTTCCATATCCGCCTTACAACACTTGGCAAATTCACACATTCCAAGTCTGAAACCGTCTTTCTTCGTCCAGATACAACTCCCTTACGCTCCCTTGAGGCACTTGAATCTAGGCTTGTTGCTCTATTTCCACACCTAGGCGAACAGAGACAGTTTGGTGAATACACACCCCATTTATCACTTGGTCAGATTTTGAAAAAAGGGCGGAGAAGTAAGCCTGACGAAAGTTGGGTAGAGGACACAAGAAGAGAGTTTAGTGAGAACCCGGTTGAGTTCTATGTAGACGAAGTTGCACTTATCTCACGAAGAGGGTTCCATGACCCTTTTGATATACGATTCCGTGTTGCGCTCGGCAAACAAAATATCTAAAAGAAAACCAGCGTCCTTCTTGGGGCCGTGTATTCGCAAACAAATAAATAAAAAAAAACGCTACGAAACAGAGAGTAACAAAAGTAGATAAGAATACAATTGCAAGAGGTATGGCGGGATTAAGGAAGAAGGGGGTGCCAATAGCACAAGCGCGAAATAGAATATTCACGCTATCACGAAACAACGTCAAATAAGAAAATGGTATAGCAAGGATGCAGGGGAGCCTAAATAAATAATTATCCTTATTTTTATAAAAGTATATAAAAAGCGGAAGTAAAGAGCAGAGAAATGTAAAAAACGTAAGAGCCGGAGAGTTTGGTTTCCCAGCTATATGCCCATACCAAAACCACGACTGTGCACCGCGGCCGATATTCTGTATTGTGGTGTCGCTGCTCCTCTACTTCCATTTAAAAATCCTTCTACTGTTTTTCCTTCCTCGGCAAAGCGGTGCTTGGGAAGCAGATAATAGGGAGGAACCGAGCCGTTTTGCGAGGGTGAAGACGACGGAGGAGCAGTCGTGGACCGAGGCTTCTCCTTCACATCTATGCCATTTGCATTTAATTTTTCTTTCAACAGCTCTTTCTCTCGCTCTTTGCTTTTGGACCAAGTAGCGCTTCGTCCGAACCATCGCTTTTCCTTCTCTATCGATGTGGTTGGCAAGGAAGTCGACAAACCTTCCGCCCCAGGCGGATAATTTTCATCTGCCTCATTATCCTTTTTTTCCTTTTTCTTTCTCCGTAAAAACCAAACGCCCTTGCGTACCTGTTTCTCTCGCTCCTTCTCTTCTTTCTCACGCATTCGTCTCTCCATTTCTCGTTCACGTTCAGCCTCTCGCTCTTTAGTCTCGTCATCAAAATCAACCGTTTTCTTTGGTTTTGATTTGATTGGTGCACCACTTTCGCTTCCTAGCTCTGAGCTACTCTGACTAGAAAGAAATGTGGAGGACGTAGTCAAAGAGGATGAGCCTGAAGCTTGTCGTGAATGGTCTGATGTATCATCAGATACAACTCCCTTAGGTTCGATTATATACTCATTGGTTTCTGATACAGGGATGGAGAATGAGTTCGGCAAATTCAAGCCCGAGGAAACAAGAGTTGACGTAGAAGCATCACTGTATGTCTGTTGAGTGCCTGAAGGACTCATATCCAAATCTTTGGCTTGATAAAAGAGAAGATACCCTGAGCCCGCTGCAGCACGATCTCCAAAGAATTTTGGAATATCAGATTCGTCGAGGGTCTTTTAAAAACCAAGCAAGTGGATTAAATCAAATTAAATCAAATTTCTAGCCGAATGCTATATCTTACCTCAACTACATCGTCATCAAAAATGAGCCATTGCCCCATGCTTTTAATAATAGTGACGTAATGGCCATGGTTGGGGCCACTTCCAATGTGCACTACGATTGCAAAAAGCTCGTACAATCGATCTGAATCTTCGGAATCGTCGCTCTAAAATAAAGAAGTAAGTAATCAATAAAACGTCATTTCTCAGACCTTATTCATGCTTAATAAAACCAATCTTACAGTATTAAATAAACGCAGTTCTAGGGGAAACACCACTCGATAAAAGAGTTTCACATATCTTTGAACAGTCTCTTCATATTTAAACCGCTTTAAATGAAGCGCTAGCACCTGGGGTAATTTCTTAATCCGCATGCGCTTTTCCGCTTCCTGTAACCCTCCACATACTTCGCACAAAAATTTATTTTTGTGGCATAGCATTTCGCTCGCCGAGAACTGGCGTAGACATGAGGTGACGCTGGTATTCTGATCAATATCAATGGACATATCAAGGAAGGATTCGTCGCGCGATGTAACGTTTTCACAGGTGAGGCACTTTATCTCATTGGTTAAAGTGCCTGAGAATAGATTGTGAATCCAGGTTGGACCAGTGGGGGTGTTGGTGATTCCAAATTGTATTCCAGAGTTATTGTCCTTCGAGGAATCCTTGGCCTCATCGATACTGCCGTTTTGCTCATCAGCCAAAGAAGAGCCTGCGTTTTGAAGTGTATGCAAATTTCGAGAATTTGGTTGTTCTTTTGTTAGATTCTTCTCGAAAATCTCAATCTCCTCGGCAATTGCGTTCAGAATAAACATAAGAAATTCATGAGCATCTTGATGGGCATTAGTACTAAAAAGTTCTAAATAAATTAATAAATATATATAAGTTAAATGTATCATTTATGCGGGCGAAAACCTATGTACACTAGTACCATTTTCTCTTCGTAACGTTGCAATAAAAGCCTCTGGAGCCACAGTGCCAGTCCATTTTGACTGAGATTCAATCTCTCGGTAGAGATCTCTCAAAGCGACAAACATTCCTTGTCTCATTCCATCAACATTCAATGCCGGTTTCATCTCTGAGTTCAATCCCGATTCCATTTCTTTTTCATTGTTATTGTTTATCTCGAAGACAGGTTGTAACGAATTAATGCGATTATTTACACCCGCATCAGAAGATGATTGTAAGCTAGTGGTAGGAGTGGGGCTAGATTGAACGGGGGTAACATCATTCGAGAGAAGCGATGGGCTTGGATAAGAGAGCACATATACGCGGAAGGGTTTGCAAAAGTACAGAGCCTGAAGAATGGAATTGCAATAGCAGGTATTTCCAAACTAATAATAATTGGTTTTTTAGTATTAAGAAATGAAATTTAAGAGGTAATTGATCCAAGCACATTTTCGAGGCCAAAATACTTATCCCCCACGCTATGCATGTCCTTTGCTTCGGTAGATTTTGAATTGGATCCCTTAATCAGACCAAAAGTGTTAATATATAACTCGTATTTTTTTTTTCAAAATAACCGCTGAGGCGGCCAGATCAAAAAGATTCAAATAAGCTTTCAATATAACGTCATGAAAAGCAGCTCACCGATTTCATCCATTTACTTAATGACATCGAGTGCTAATTACGTGATTTCTTTCTAATAGCTAGTTATAACACGGGGAAATGGTGGACCGGCCAAGAATTCTCGAAGCAGAGACACAGGGGAAAAATATCGGCCCTAGTAGCGTGGGGAAAGTTAGCACTGTGTTACATTCGGGATTTACTTTGACCATCTTAGTTCTTTTATTTTCATATTTATGAAGAATTCAAATAGTATGAGAAGCAGAGACAAATAAAAAAAAAAGGAAGCATGCCCCCTTACCAATGAAAAACTAATGAATTAAATGCAGATGATACTCGGCAACCATGGAGGAGTAGATGGGTGAATGAAGGTATTAAATAATTAAGGATAGAAAGAAAAAGAAATAAAGTCTCTCGAATGAACATGTGTAAGGAAGTCAAATGGTATAGTAATAACTCAGGCAACAAGAAAAAAACAAACAAATCAAACGTGTGAGGAACTACAAAAATTGCCAGTGGAACTCTATGCAACATATGTACTTTTTGATGGCATTTTAAATAAGAAAGACACAATACGCCCCAATCGATTCGAATTCCTTTTCATCTTTCCAAGGTCCTCTCCCCGCAATCGCCAGAGAGCTCTCTTATCCCCATGTTCAGCGGCCAATCTATAAAATTTCTGCGCGGCTTCCTCATCAGGTTGGACGCCAATTCCCTTTTCATTAAAGTACCCGAGCGTATATTCGGCCTTTGCCAGTCCTTTATCGGCAGCTTGGCGTGCCCAAGCATAAGCCGCTTGGTCCGATTGCTCCAGCACTCCTTCTAACCCAACGAGATACCATGCAGTAAGTGCGAAACAAGCTTCAGGGTGACCCCTCTGAGCGGCGAAAAAATAATATTGAAGACATAATTCTGGATCGTGTTCTGCACCACACAAAGCAAATTCATAGCATTCACCAAGACGAAAAGCTGAAGAAGCATGATTCAGCTCTTCCACAGCCTGGGCGTAGAGCTCGAGAGCATACTCGTTATCCGGGTACAGTTCATCGTCCACACCACTCTCAAGTGCCTGTGCTAGTTCAAAGAGTGCATCAGGATGCTCTTCAGTTGCATACTCTGCAGCATGCTTTAACCATTTGATTCCATCGCGTGTATTCCTCTTTCGCCCCAACTCCCCATGCAACTCAGCCATTGCAACTCGATATAAGGCGCCCGGGTGGTTGTTTATTGCAGCTTTTTTGTAAAATTGGAGTGCCTTCCCTGCATCACGTCTCGTCCCCAACCCATATTCATAACAGCGAGCGGCCATAAAGGAGGCTTCAACATGACCATGTTTAGCTGCTTGAACATAGAGGACGAAAGCTTTCTCCATCTCGGGGCGTCCAGACTTAAAGATTCCCATGGTGTAACTCTCAGCAAGGTAGAACTGTGCATCTGCATAGCCACGGTACGACAGATTCTTCAAAAACTTTAGAGCCTCGTGTAAGTAACCTCTGCGAACAGTTTCGTCGGGCTCCTGCTGCGATACTTCCACTAAAAAAACCGCAAAATCGAATTGCAAAGAGGGGCTTGAGGATGAACGCGCCGCATTCCTTCTGTACATTGCCAGAGTATCACTAGCGGGAAGGAGGGAGGCGCGGGAGCCCGGTTTGAGGTGGGAATTGCTAAGCAAGGGTTGAAATTGCCGAGGGAATAAATGGTCACTCACACCTGAGGTGGATGAAGCAGAGCTTTCAAGAGCAAAACTCATGTCTAATGTGGGTGGGTCTTGCTCCACCGGCCATGAGTTGGTCGACGCCATCAATGAGGCAGAGTAAGAATTAGAAGAGGAAGAAGAGGAGGAGGAAGAGGAGAAAGGCTTGTGGCATGGAGTAACATTAGGGCGTAGCCGATTCGAATAGGGAGGCCACGATTCCTTCTCCATGGTGGGTTCGTCTGGGGAATGAATGAAGACTGTTTTGTTTGTAAGTAGCTCGGAAGTAGCCATTAAGAAAAACTCTTAAGGTCTATTCTGTATGGTTTATCGTTCTAAAAACAAAAGAGCACACGAAAGAAATATAAGGTAGGGGTAGTATTTATTCGTATTACTGGGGGGTAACAAGAGATCTGGCAAAATGCGTTTAAGAAGACTTTGATAAAAGAGAAGCACGAAAAGAGAAGGGGTCTCCGCATATTGGCGCATATCGAAAAAAAAATCGCGAGAAACATTCGAAGGACCCTTTGCATTTTACATCATCTATCAGATTCCTTCAGAATTGTTCTGCAACCTGGGGAATAGATTATTCGTCTATAGAATTTTTCATTCGGGCTATCTACAAGAATATAATATACAAACCAATGAGAAACTCCTTTAATTTAACATTACAAATTCAAACTCTGTGCAAGGATGAGTCCACACAATTGAGCCACACTATTTACCTAATGGGGGCAGGAAGCATCATTATAAAAGACGAGGCTAGCGAAATAGGTCTTTATTCATTTAGAAACAGATTATTTCCCTCCCCACTCTTCAAATAACTATCTAGTATACTCTATAGCCTTCGTTAAAATGGCTCAAAACTATCTGCTTTTTATGGCTAAATACCATGCATGGGCTTACGAAAGCCTTTTCGAGAAAATTAAGGGTATATTAACCCCCCTGGAGATTTTATCTGAATACCCTTTTTAGTATTCTTATACTTTTGCTTATAGATATGCCTGATGATATTTACTTCGCTGATGCCGGGCTTGTATTCCGTTCGATACATGGAACTCTTTGTCATTTGTATGCTGGTGACCAATTTTGGTGAGTGAGTATATTTTTAGTGTCTCTAAACCGCAAAATCTTATTAGACTATTGGGGACAGGATGACTTTGCTAATGAATGAAGAGGTTGACGAAGAAATAAAGAATAAAAACCAATCCCACTGGATGCGTGAGGATATATATGCAAAACCAGGAGATGCCCAATCCCATTGGGAGGAAATCATTCCCGATCGTAAGGAACTCGAGAAAGCTTTGATCCAGCAGGTATTTGATTAGATCACACTCCACTCTCATTCTTCCACTAAATTCTTGTATTTGTGACAAATTAGTCCAAAAAATTCAAGGATTTTCTTGAAGCTAATCCTCAGTATACAAAAATTGGCGCGGACAATACCCCCGCTTTTACGTTGCAAATAGGATTCTATCCAGGAGACCTCGAGAATCATTTAGCGTTCCTCCATGTGTTCAATCATCGTACCCATCACGTTGGGCAGATAACGGCGGCTGCTTCACGCTTGTGGAAACCATTGGACCACTTGGATCTACTTGATTATATGTTCGTGGACATGAAAAACTCAGAATAACTGCATGGATCATCTATATGATACCGTAATCGTATTTATAAATAAAGATTTTTATTCTATTTGATTCTTCCTTGCTCTCGAAGCTCTTGCTCTTCCTTGCTGCTTAAACTCCAAAATTGCTTTCGCTTCTCCGTCAGCCAGTTTCTTATCTATATGGTTATTAAGGAGGTTTAAAATTGGCTTTGGAAAGATAAATAATAATTTGGTGCTTACAGGCATGAAGCAATGATTCTCACCAAAATCTGCATAAAACACAATATATGTTGTCGCCACTTGAAGATATTGAAGTAGAATAAAAATGAATATATTTTTTTTGATGCAATATGATTAAAATAATAGATAAATTTACCAAGACTAAGCGCGAATGAACCGACGTGGAGCCTTCTTGCACCTAGACTAGGTTGAAGTGAAGCGGGCGAGAGTATACGTCTTTGGAATTTTTGCTGCTGATGGGGAGAAACTTTACGCTGTGGATGATCATTTGTCATTATCGAACAGAAAAGCTGTGGAGAGCAGATATTTACTGCAAAGTGACTTGCAATTGTAATATTTGAAACAATTGAATTTAATTCACGGTCAAATGGGAATAAAATAGCTAAAAATTTGAAAAAAGTCGGTGATAATGTAGTAAAAAAAAATCAAAGCTTTCAAGTAGTTGCAGTTGCTCAAAAATATTATTGAGCTACTCTAGATCTACTCATCATCACTTGGCGCATCATCGCTATCATCGTCATCGTCATCCTCTGCAACCAAATCTCGAGAATCCTTGGGGAGGGAAGAAAAAGATCAGAAAATTAAATGATTGTAGGCAGGGGTTTTATACTTCAATTCTACTTACAACTAGTGATGCCATTTTGGCTTTGCGAATCAATTTTCGAACTTCCTCATCTTCTGCAACATTTTCGGCAGATTGTCGATTTCGATTTAGAATATTGAGATCTGCACCGGCATCAATAAGCATCTGGACTATTTCGTAAGCAACATCCGGGTCATCTGTAAAGGCAACAGCTTTATGGAGTGGAGTGTCTCCTTCGAGCCGATTTTGGATGTTAAGGTTGATGTTCTCCTGATCGAGAAGTATTTCCACGCAGGCTTGAGAACCAAATTGACAACTGAGAGAAAGTGAAAAATTAATGAGGGGAAAAATTTTGAGAAAATTTATATGGAAATGATTACTTACGCGTAATGAAGCGCAGTATTCCCAGCACCATCCTGAAAGTTTATATCATAGCTTCCTGGTTGTTGAAAGATGTCCTCTAGCATATCCTCTTGATCGTTGCGGCATGCAGAGAGGAGAAGTTCATCTATTAATGGTTTTTGGACAAAATTTAAAAGAAAATAAGCATCTTTTTCACATAATCACCAAAAGATAGATTTTGGAAGTATAGTTAAGTAATAAACTGAAGTCAAAACTTAACTGTTCGTAGCACCATCTTCAATATTGGAGTCTGACATTTCTTTTATATTTTTAAAAGAAATAAGATAAGAGTCACCTCAGGGGCGCTCGTCTATTTGTGACTGCTGAAACTCGACCAAAAATTAGGTACTCGAAAAATAATTTATAAAACTTTTTAAAGAAGTGTTAATAGAAAACTATTAATAGCATACTAATGAAACCTTAAGAAAAAAAAACTTTTAATTATGTAAAATAAGTATTGCCAAAAAAATCTCTCATGGCAGCATATTCTTGGAAAGAGGTCTGAAAGGATTTTCGGTTTGATTATGGAGATATCATAAAAAAGGCGCAGCCAAATTTTGGATTTTATCAAATTTCGCGTTTCCGAAAGAAAAAAGGTGCGAGATCTTTTCGAATCATTTAATCCACATCAATCAAAGCATGATGGCGAAGGTGTGTAATAGAAAAAAAAAAAATCTAAACTTGTTACCAACAATAAACTAATTAAGATGTTTTGACCATCTCATAGGTAACAGATGAGCAAATGGCCGGTAATAAATAATTGTGTTTGTGTTAGCAATTTGGTTTAAATTTATTCAATGCGCAACGCTATGCGTTATTTTTATTGCAGAATGGAAGGAGGCTTTCTCTCTATTTGACAAAAAGGGTAATGGTACCGTCTCAACAGATTTGTTGGGCGACCTCTTGCGCTCTGTTGGTCAGGATCCTACTCAGGCTGAGGTGAGCGATCTTGTTGAACAAGTTGGGGGCAAAGGTATTATTTAACCATGACATTTCGCGTTACCCTTCCTAATTTATTCAATTCTATCTTTTAAAAAAATGATACAATATTCAGGTGTTGATATTGACTTTGACACATTCCTCAAAGTATTGAACAGGCCTGATGGTTTTAAACCTGCGGGCACTGCTGACGAATTTATCCAAGGATTCCAAGTGTTCGATAAAGAAGGAAGTGGATATATCACAGCTGGAGAACTGCGATATGGTAAGACATACCTAATATTCTAATCTAGCTTTACAATACTTATTTTATTTTTAATAAACAGTTCTAACGAGCCTCGGCGAGAAATTGACAGACGAAGAGGTGGATGAGCTCTTGCATGGGGTTGAAGTCGACAAGGACGGCCGAATTAATTACGAAGATTTCGTGAACATGCTGCTGAGTTCGTGAAAATTTACCTCATAACCTTTGTTATTCATTGTCATTTTTGTCGAATAAATTTTTTTTTTCAAAGGACAGTCAGAACTTAACTATATATTCAATAATTTATGCACTTGACCTATATTATCTTCCAATAGTCATTGAATATATATACAGTAGACTGAACTAGGACGCAAGGATTGAATTTTATTATAAAGTCACAGGTCGTCTTCACTCTAACCCGAATACACATGAAAATCATAACTCTGGAGAGTTTTACTAGTACTAAGATTATTGTAATAGCTCGACAAATATAACTGAAACTTATAATTCTGCCGGTCCAACAATGGAATTAGAGTCATTGAATACGATGTTTATTTGCGAATGCTTAAGCATAAATGTAATAGATATGCAAGAAGAATGAACATCGCAATGAAGTATGTCACTTTATGGAGAAAGATGGGAAAAGGATGTAAAGGTATTTAAAATTTGTATGATATAGAAGCAAAACGCATGGTATAATAAGATAATGGGGATTGTCCGATTGCGTGTACTTTCTTATATAGAGATCAAATAAAAATAATTGTGGGAGATGTCAACCAAAAATGTTCAAGCCTTCACCATAATTCTATCGCTTTCCCAAACGCTCCCGTTTCTCTTGCCTCCCAGTAGCCTCCTTTGTAGTGCCAAGAGCCCTCGTCTTCGTTGTTGAATGGATCTTTCTTCAATTCAAACCATTGAGGCTCCCAAGTACGGCCCTCTTCTTCCATTCTTTGTCGAAGCATGCGCTGCTTCTGTTCTACTCTTAATTTTTCAGCATCGGCCTCCTGTACTTTACCAAATTCAAAAAGTCTCTGGTCAGGACGGTGGCGTGTATCTGTTCCAGGCAATTTACCGCTTAGTTCTGGGGTAATCTCATTCAGCTCCATCGCGAACTTTGTGAATCCATAATACCGTTCCACATCCGGGAGCGGGGTATGGGCCCGCCATATCTCAGTCCCATCACCACCTCCTGCCGAGCTCACTAGCACAATCCCTTCACTCCATTTTCCACTCAGTTCTCCCCATTTCTTCCCTGTGCGATCATAGAGCACTCCATCAACAGCGTCACGGTTCTGACCCCAAAAATCTGCTTCTCGGAATGTAAGCTCGCAGTATTCACCTGTTGCACGGTTCTCTACTCGCACAGTTCCAGTGTGTTCCAAATAGCGTGTTCCCGCTATGAGATTGCGCGTCCATGTGCTTGGTTTATTATAGGTGAAGTGGTCGCGGTATTTTGGAAGGAGGACGTTCACGACCCCTGATGGCTGTAGCTCCATGGACTTGCCCCAAAATTTGGATTTCAATTTCGAATCTTGAAAGAAAATAAAATTCGCGGATTCAGCATGACACTAATGAATGGGAAAGAGGTTATTCGTCTAATGGGGTACAAAACCAAAACTACACCAAGATATAATACTAACAGCCATGATAGGAGGTCGATGGCTCACTTTTTCTGATATATACCTGAACCCTTTATCCTCCCGCACACATTCGAAAGTTTCCCCGTGCATAGGATTAAATGGTTTCCGATAGGCTCTATACTTAGTGCTTGCGTACCCTGATACTGCAAACGCGGTCACTCTTGCGAGACGCTCCATGCTGTCCGTTAGGGCGGCAGCCGCATCAAGGAGCTCGCTATACTCAAGTTCCTCGCATAGTCGCTGTAGAGCATTCAGCGGTTCGTTAAGCGACACAGGCATTGCCACAGTGGAGAGGTCCTTCCCCACGTTTTTTCGAAGGATGGAAAGTAGTGAAACCTCTTCGCCACAGATTGGGTGGGGGAGTCTTTCACGCCGCTTGATTGGTGCAGGAGCAAAGAGTGTGGAAGCAAGGCTCGAACGATCCACAACTGGTGGCTCAGCAGGAACTACCGCACTGCCATTTTCATCAACGGAGGCAGAGTTTGTGGAAGCGATGTTTTGGTCACCAGGGATAGCACCCTCATCTTCGCTCTCGCTCTCATAATCTTCACGTGCATCGAAAAAGACCTCAGCGGATGCTGTGCTCAGCACAGATATGACAGAGGCAGCCGCCGCAGGGTTTGCCAATAGTCCAAAGAGGCCACCATTCCCAGCAAAACCACGCCGAAGTGCCATCTCAAGCTGTCGCCATCGTGAGAGCTCAATGCGCACGGACGCATGCATCGTAGCACTCGCGGCAACTAGTTCCGAATACATAGAGTAAATTTGCTCCGCAATGTCTGGGGCATGGGATGCTGCAGTGTCCATTAGAGGCCCCAGCCTTTTTAAAACGTCTTCGACGTTAGCCATCTGCGACTTTAACTCACGATCTCTTACCCTAGCAAATGGTAGCCATTGATTTCCGAGGAGGCTGTTTTTGCGCTCATCACCACCTACAAGGGCAGAGATTTCTTCTCCTCTCTGACAAGCGCGTAAGGCCTCTACCCAAGTCTCATAATCTTCGGCAGTATAGGCACGCATCTGATACACGATAGTTCCCGAATCAATGGTGATGGCATGTTCTTTGGGGGACTCACTAATACTACACAGTGAGACCTGAAGTGTCCCACGAACTACTCCGAGTGGTTGGAGCCGATAGGAGAGAACTCCGTGGTCTAGCTCGAACCAACGCTTTGCCCACCCCTGCATCATTTTGCGTTTTTTCTTTAGAAGCCAACCACTCAACTCCACTTTGCTGTTCTCTTTCGTTACAGGCTCTGGATAAATATTGGTTCGGTTAGTGTATTTTGTTAAAGGCTTTAAACAATAGCAATATTCACCTTCAGAGATATTTACATAAAATGTGAGTGTTTTTGTTGTGTTAATCGAAAAAGTATTATCTAAATACATGGCAGTGATTAGATAAAATGCTAGAGTACATGAGTGTAATTGGCGATGAAAGTCTGAGTTTACCAAAGCAGAGTACATAAGTTCCATCCTCATCAACCTCATATTGCCCCTTGATAGTGTTTACAGCGCTTTCATAATGAAGTATTGGTAATACTTCAACGAGGTCAGCATTTGCCAATTTAGCTGGTGCAATGCTTTTTTTTGGCCGACCTTGCTCCCGCTTTTCTTGCGATACACCATTGGCATCGTCTTCCTCAGTCGTGACAGAGTGATTGGCAGTGCTTGCAGCGGAGGAGTTGATATTGAGTGCTTGGAGCCCATTTATTATACGACTATTTCTGCGGGAAGTGGTGGAGGCAAGCGAATGCGAGGATGATTTGGGCGGGCCAAGTTTGTAGAGCCCAAAGGAAATATTCTTTCTCTTGGTGCTGAACCACCATTGCAGGGTGGAGCCCTGGAGAGCTTGGATATGATATTGAAATATGTCCCCAGGCAAAACTTCTACCTGTTGCATACTCGGTTTCTTCCGGTGATCGGCTTGATAAGAATGGTAAGGAAATGAGGGGGGAAAAAAGTAATGTTAAATATTTGTGTTGTTTTTAATGAAGTTGCTCATTTCCCCCAAAAAAACCACCGAAGGAAAATTGCCACTCATTTTTGTACGGGTCTGACTGGCAGCTGAGAAATGGGGATCTTAATACGGAAATATCAATCCCCCTGATAGAGCTACGGTTTGACTGGGCACCAAGATTCTGATGGGCAGCTAATTAAATTCTGAAATCTTTCTTGAATCCTTCAAGGTAATCTTGGACGCAAGTCTGCCCACAAGTATGCGCATGGCATAACCAAAGAACTTCTTTTTTGTTTTTCCTGAGCCTATTTTGGAATACAATCCTCCAGACCTCAGGTTACAAATCCCAGTATTTCCAAAGAATGCAAGGCCTGCTGTTGGGTTTTGACACATCAGTTATCCGACAATCTTTGGGCCGATTTTGGGAATAAGGATATTTCAGCCGTGCATGATACTTGTTACAAAAGCTCTCTCCATTAGCCCCACATTGAATCGATATGATTCTTGCCTATCCTATGGCATAAGACAAAGAGATTTAAATACACTGGTGAACTAATGCAAAAATGCCTATAAAAAGTACACATATTTACAAAGACAAACAAATAAAAACACAAATAAATAAAATTCATAACGCTCTCTCAGTATGTGGTGCATTATTCAATCCTTTTTGCACCATATTTCCACATCTATCTTCAAAATTACTCAGTGAAGATTCCAGCGTATTCTTTTTCCTGGTGTTCTGTATTTTTCTTCGCTCATCGCGCTCTTTCATCACCGACTCCATCCAGTCCCATTCGTCCTCAAGCACAAGAGTTCTATCTAACGCTGGCACTTTGAAATCAATAGAATTGGCATTTAGTCTTGGTTCAAGCCGTAATTCGAGTCGCAGAGCAGCACGTGGAAAGTAGCAGTTCTCAAGACGATATTTCCGTGGATGACTCGAACCAAGATTCAAGGCATCCATAGATGTTTGGAGGGAAGTTGATTTGAATTTTGGTGGCTGTACATACTCAGCGAGGTTGACCGTAACCCTACCGACTATTGAAGGCTTCTCCTTCTCAACCAATTGGTGTATTGTGAATATACAACGGCAGGGCAAGAGTTCACTGTTGTCACCCACAGCAAGCCGGATGTGTGTGTGTATTTTGGTGTCCCAGGTAGCGGTATAGTTGGTTAAGGGAACTCGAGACGTGCGTCCGTGGGTCTGGAGGTTTGTGTTGAGAAGTGCGGTGGAGCTGCCGCCCCCGACGAGCCGCCAGTCAACGAGGTATTTACCTTTAAGGAGGGGGAGACGTTCCAGGGCGATTATATTGATGAAGGCATCGCACTCGACACTGTGATGCCGGCGGAAGTGCTGGAATAGTTGGGAAAATTGTGGCATTACTCAACTTTCCTGTAAACAAAAAGTAGGTGTAAATTTATGCATTAATAAGGTGGAGTATATATATGACTGAAAGGTTTCTCCGACAAGCTGAAACCTTAAAGCCTTTTTTTTCCGGGTATGAAGTGGAATTTAGCGGTAGTATTTCTAAATTTCGAAATAAAGGTTGCCGTGCAGATTTTGATATATTAGACCCGGGGTATGCATGACAGAGCGACACCCTTAAAGAACCCAACGCTATATTGGAAAAGAAATAAACCTCCCTTTCAGTAATGGACGCAATATGAAAGGGAGGAATTAAAGAGAAACTATTCAAGCAAATAGTTTTTCCACGGCTTTGAAACAAATTAGTAATAAATACGAATGGTGAAAATGAGAGTCACAACACCTGTGATAGACATATTAGAATAGTAGTAATTATTTGTAATTTGGTCTATACGTCTGTTGATTCATTTCCCCCTCAATATAGAGCATTAGTCCGAGGAGGAGGGGAGTAGTCTCATTAAAATGGAAACTGAATATATTACTGATGATAATCTTAGTAATGGAAGTAGATGATTTGAAATAATCGATTTATTGTGCCAGAAAAATGATTTGATATCTTGGTTCAACATAGACGTCATTTTCATAGCCGAAGAATGAGCTGTCGTACTTGCTCCTTTTCATTCCGAGTTTTCTCTCGTGTAACCGGCGCTTCGTCTATAGCTGCTTTCTCCGACTTCTCATCCATTTCCGCTGCTTCTGTTTTCGGGTCATTGTTCTCTGCTTTGTTCTCCGTCTCCGTGATGTTCACTTTCGCTTCATCTTCATCGCCCAAATTCTCATAATACTCTATTGAGAAAATGGGTAATTATTTTACTCGCAACATTTTACTTCAAGTTGCGTAACCTACCTATTAAAATCTCCCTGACATCATCCAAGGACTGCTCTTTTTCAAGTAGCAAATTTTCTATTTGTCCTTTGATTCCATTGTCTTCCCAGCACAAGTAGGCAATCACTAGATCTGTCATTTGTAGAGTAAAAAGTCCAGCGTCTAACCGTCGAAGGAAGAACTCTTCGTTCTGCTCTTCATCGAGTTCTTCTCCTTCGTTTGCTAACCTCTAATATGTAACCAGAGAGTAAACATATGATTTTTTGAATGGAACCACAGTAAGTAAATAATTGCCTCCTTTTCCCTTTCTATCTCTCGGTCAACTACCGCAACCCGGGCATTATACCCCGCCCGAATTGCCACAAGTCGCTCTACCTTCTCATAGTTGTTTTCTATGAACTTATTAATAAGCCGGGTCCGCGCCTCTCCTCCGGGTGTTAGGTTTTTGAGCAAAGAAATGATAATGCACATGATGTGTTCTAAAATCTCGTGTCGTAATTAATATCCGAAGCAAATGAGCGGAAGTATCCCTCTGTAGTCTCACCTTCTTCCTCAGTCTCCGAGAAAGACTTGTATATTTTCTTATAATTCTTATAGCCTTTCTGCATAAATGCAGAAAATAGTGCCTTCAAGCCAAAGGCCTCCACGAATCTTTCACAATTGCGCGCTCCCTCTTTTGTCGATGTAGCATAATTGAGTACTTTAATCGCACGCATTTTAGACATATTTTTCTCTCTATTAAGAAAAAAAAATCAATCATATGTTAGAATGAGATATACAAATATTTGCAATTATTTCAACCTCATTAGAATAAGCATTAGTTCGATTCCCTCTCCGTCTAAAAATTTATCCTTAATTTCCGGCTCACCAAGAGCAGAACAAAGAGCATCGAACAGATTTTCCATCATTTCAGTTTCATCTGCGTCCTTAGGGTCCTTGCGTTTATATTGCTATTTGTGAAAAAAAGAACCATTCTAATCAGTACCACAGACTCTCGTATCAATAGAGCAAAGACACATGCATTGATTGCCATCAATAAAGCATCGACTCCACCCAATTCACCAAATTTTAACCGGTTCTTTCGACTATTTTGCAATAAAATAGCAAGTATTTCACTTGCATATTGACGATTTGAGTCGAATTGTCGCTTTTGTACCCGCTGGAGCAGCCAACGGAGAAGTTCTGTTTGCGTGACGACCAGTTCTGATATAGAGGGGTCAATTGAAGTCAGATTTTCAAATATCCCTGAAAAAAAAAGATATTAAAACATTGAATAATTTCAGGATCAAAATGACGGTCTATCATACCTAAGGTATTAAAAACTCCCTGATAATCAGTCGTCTCATTTTCGTCTAGCCTGCTGATATTTTGTGCTAATAATTCCAATCCATTGTTTTCAACCTATGTAATGAAACCCATTGGTGAAAGAAAACCATTTTAATATCTCCAAAGGTATATGTATATGTAAAATTTTGCATAATAGGGCCTTACAAGAGCTCGCACAAGCACTTTCATTGCCTCCTCGTTCTCTTCTTCTATCACATCCTCATCAGTTAACTCGTGTAAAACTTCTACTGCGTCAATTGAAATATCCGTATTCTCGTGGGAAAGTAATGAAGTCAAAGTAGCAATGGTTCCCAAGCGAACAACCTCAGGATAAAATTCGGGGACCTGTGTCAATACCATGAGCCGCTTAATCTCAACGTCAAGATCAGCCTCGGACTCCATAAATCTACAGCCATAATCGTTTAGAGAATATTACCATAGAATACATTTTAGAAAGCCTTTACCGAGTTGGGTCATCCGGATATTTGGCGCGAAGTTCCTGATTTTTGGTAATTGCCTTTTCGAATTTCAATATCATTTTTTTGATACTCGGCAGATCGAGACCTTCAGGCTAGCCACACGAACATTAATATTACCTAATTATACGCCGATGAATTTAAAAATTATTAATTCATACCTCTTCTTCATCTGCCGCATCCAATAATGATAAAATTCTCTCTTGCTCTTCTGTTAGTCCCGATCCATGGAATCTTCCCTCTTCTTCCTCATCATTATAGCCGCTTTCATAAAATCTATCATCCTCTTCGTTATCATTTTCGGTGCTAAAGGCTCGCCGTTTTACTTCGCGATCATCAATGTTGGGATCTTCAAGTTCAGTAGCGCTTTTCTGTTCCTTCATCATTCGATCGAGTAATTCCTTGTCCGGTGTGGAAGGAAGTTTGCGTTTATTGCGGCCGCTTGGAATGGCCGGAAGTTTAAAAAGGGAATCAATGTTCATTTCTTTCTTCGACCTAGTTGATTACGACTTGGTAATAGTTTACAATACGCTTAAAGAAATTAAATGATGATTACGTGACTTTGAAATTCTTTTGTATTATACGGTATTATTTAAGAAATACACTGTGTGTCGCGAAGTGTCTAGTTAAAAAACGGTGTACAGTGGAAAAATGATACGGCATAATTTTTATAAATCTTCTCGTTCCTTAGTCGCCTTCTATTCCGTTACCCTGAATGTATAATGTTGTTTCCGATAACTTCAGGGCTAAGAGGTTTTCAGGATTGAAAAAATATCACATTTTTACATCTTAGTAGTGCGATTTAGGGTAATCTCTGAGGATGTTGTAAAGGGGCGTGTGTAGCTGGACTTGGTGCAAGGGAAAGAGTCTCTTAGTCGAGGTTAATAAAGCTATCCAGTGCTGGCTTGAAGGGTCAAGCTTTCTTGGAATTTATTGAGTCGATACTCCGATAATTATTGTGACATTGAAAGCCTGAGCGGCGGTTTCTGTTAGGCCACTGTTTTCATCTTCAATATCTAGAGCTTAGGGGCTACTTGGGCTTATTTTTTTTCAGCACCGCTGATCCAATTCAAATTTTGAATCAAGGTTTTGCTTTCTTGTCGCCCTTCGTTCTCTGACTCTTTTTGTTCATTCTCATTATACTATTAGAGGGAGAATTTTGACATCACTGCCCATATTTTCTCCAGCTGATTTCCCCAGTACCTCTCCAAGTTCGCTCGTGCTCTAGGAATAAAACGTGAGCTTGCGCTTTTATACAAGCAATCTTGGATTCCTGTTGACTTTGTCCCAAATTTCTTTACAGAGGATAATTTTTGTTCGTCTATGCACAGGTTCCTTAATAATTTCTCCCTCTGACTCAGTCCTTGCGCATCTGAAGGTCAACAATCAAATACAATCACCATGCCTCCATCGCCAGCACTTTATAGATCAACTTCTCTCGATCTGGCTGAATTCCCAACCCATGATTTAATTTACATTCTCGCTGATTACCTTACCCGTATCACTCGCTCCAATGACCAACGCAATCAAAATTCGGGGTCAGGACGTGGGAGCACAGGAAGTAGTGAATGGTTACATCCTGCTTATACACGATTTCATGCACGATCTGTGCCTGCCATTGACATCCATTCGTACCTTGCACGTATCCTCAAGTATTGTCCATGCCCAAACGAATGTTTTCTTTCACTACTCGTCTATTTCGATCGCATGATGAAAATATGCCCTTTTAATCTCTCTTCTTACAACGTACATCGTCTAATTATTTCTGGAATTGTTGTATCATCAAAATTTTTCTCGGATGTATTTTACACGAACTCTCGATATGCCAAGGTTAGTTAAATTTTCCTCCGCACTTAATGATGGTTATTTATTTGTGCCCACATAGGTTGGAGGACTACCAGTCAGCGAGCTGAACACATTGGAAATAGAGTTTCTACTGTTATGTGAGTTTCAGCTTGCCATCACCATAGATGAGCTGCAGGAAAGGGGTGACCAGTTACTTCATTTCATGCGCCAAGCAGAGGAAGATCGTCGGATACGTAGCGGCTCCTTAAATTCAACACAATACTCGAGTGATGACTCTTCACATAATAGTGAAAATTCGCAGCACGGTCATGGGAGTCAAGGAGGTGGACGGCGGCTATCGTACATAGACCCAGTTGCAAGCAAAGAGCCCAAGCGGTCGCGGAGAAATACCGTTGACACTAACGTTTCAGAAGAACATCAAGGTACACCTGCAAATTCAGTGGCTCAACTACAACCTCCCCCTAAAGCGACAATATTAAACGCAGGTGACAGCGAAAGTGCAAGCGTATTAGAAAGCTCACCATGTGAGCAATCTTGTCGCTCGCATCCTCCTCCTCCGATATTTACCACTATTTCCAACAACTCTTTTATTCGTTCTTTTCCTACTGCACCTCCTCTTGTACATGAGCCTAAACATATTAGCCCATCCAAGAACCGCACATCGCTATTTTTTCCCGTGAGGACTTCTACAGCTTTGGCATCAACAAGTTCGGCGAATGCCACTGCGACTACTGATAGTAACAAAGGCCCACGGCGCCGATTCTCTGTTCCCTTTTTGGGGCATTTTTGGCCCACCGCTTCAAACGCAGTCGTTTCCCTTGCCCATGCTGCGGTAACTCCTGGAAATAATAATTCAGCGGCGTCTTCAAAAGAGGCACGTCCCCATGCTTTTGGAGGGCACGAAGATCGTGCTGTATTTGCCGACGGAGCTTCAATGAGATAGACCTCCCACCCTCCCCTCTTCGCTCCCAATCAACTTCTTTTAAATAAGAATAAAAATTGCCATCTTATCATGCAATGTATGTGTGTTTTTTGACATTTATGAGTGTTCTCTTTGCAAGATATTTTACCTTTTCCCCCTAGCATTGAGCCTTTGTACTCCTTGCAAGCCATTATATATTATTAATTTTTTTCTCTTTTTTTTTACTCTTATTCTGTAAGCATTTTGGAGCCATGCTGATTGTATCATATTCTTGTGTCTTTTCAAAAATTTCAAGAGATATAATTGAAAAATAAAAAAAATACAACTTTTCGAAAAATTAAATGTGCTCAAAGACTAATCGTACCAATCCAGGAATAATAGCACCGCACTCGCAATGATTAGAAATAGTAGTACCCATTTTCTTGTGTCTGCGTTCCGTTGGCGTGCCCTTGTGAGGTGTATGTTACCCTCCTGCATTCGCTCAGTGTTTGCAAGTGCTTCAGCATGTAATGTATTGATCTGTTGCGTCTGGACAGCGAGATGGCTTGCCAGCGCAGATTGAAGAGTTGAAACTTCTAAGAGTGCTCGTTCGGCTTCCCTACAATATAGGGAGGAGAGCAATGAATAATTTATTGTTATTCAAATGATTTCACGAAAAAAGACTTACTTGACTTGGTCAGCGGTAGTTTCCAACTCTCGCATAATTGCATCGTTTTCTAACTGCAGCAATGATTTTTCTTGAGAAGAGAGCTCTTCTTCAAACTCGGGATGTGAATCTTCTTCCTCAAAATTGGTTCCGTTTGTTGGAGTATCGAGGTTAGAATTTACAGTCGTTGAGGGTGCTTCAGTGTGATGTGTGTCGGAGTATTCCTGCTCGGCCTGCTTTTTTTGTATGGCGCGCCGTGCCGCAATCGAGCGGTTCAATGCACTGATTCAAGAAAGACAGAAAACATGTTCAGGTTTAATCTAATCTACATATTATTATATCAACAGTTAAATGTACTTACAACTCACGTCGCTCCAGCTGCTTCGACATTCGTTGCTCTTGTTGAGTCTTTTGAATATCTGACACCTCCATGAGCCTGTTATTCAAATACCAAATCACGCCCGTTCTGTGTGCCGTTAGCCAATCTTGCTCCCGTTCAGCACTGAATAGCGTCTGCGCGAGAAATTTGGCAAATTTGTTCATGGGTAAGTTTTTCATCTTCTCCTGTCGCAGCTTGTCGGCCTCTTCGAGCTCCTTTATCCGCTCCATGCACTGTCGAATCAGGATTTTTGCATTAAAATCAATTTCATCACGTTCTTTGTCTGTGAGGGAAGTCGATGAGGCATATTGGGCAAATGGATCTGTGCGGCTATTCGAGTCTATTTGATGAAGCTTCTCGGAAGATTTGGGCCCAGTGGATATTCGACCACCGGGATTAAGATAGGCACGTCTGATTTTTATAAGAAATTTCCTTAGATCTTCAATGCGTGAGACCTAATTATAGCAATGTTATTTTGAAATAAACCATATTCGAGTGAGTGATATTGCTTACGATTCGGTAGGCCTCATTCGTAAACGTATCATCGGTTATCCGACCACTCTTTTTTGGCTTCGAACTAGCTGCATTGGTATGAGAGGCATTTTTCTTTGTTTTTTCTCTCGCGAGACACACGGATCGGAAATCGCTAGTGATGTCCATCGCAATTGTATGAATGATCGTTGGGTTAAAAATTACGCGATTTTTTTCATCTCGTGCTAATGGCTTAGGCCACGTGGAACAGGATTTGTTGTTTTTCTCTTTTAAGAGCGTTTTTTCGAAGAGACATTAGTGATTGAAGAATAGCTTCTCTCAGTTGCTGTCCGTTTTCTACTTAGCGGTAAGTAAATGCAGCTTAAAATGTGAATTTATTTTATGTAAACACCTACAATTATCTCTATTGAATCGTTGTAATCTTCCCAAGTCTTCCAACAACTAATCTTTTCCTTTTCTATTACATTTAGATTATTGACAGAACGAATAGCAAAATTGCTTGCTATTTTGCAGAAATAATCACAAATCGCTGGATTGATCCAACCAATTGGCGATGTATCCAACGTTATAGTGCGAGATCTTAGCATTTGTTTTGTTTATATCTCCTTTACATCGCAATTTGTATTACCGTTTGTCCTCTTCGATCCCAGCTTGCGTTTGAGTTTCGCCGCTGGTTCACACACAAAGATCAAGCGTCACTTATTTATCGTCTGATAATATCGTGAGATCTAGTTGATAAGTGCAGCGACTAGAACATGAACTCACAACAATCAACTCAGTTTGTTTATAAGTACGATATCACAAGCTAAAATTTTAATGAACTACAGCAGCATTTTCTAATCTCTATTACTGTTGTGCCTTTCTCTGCTCATCATCTCATTTAGAAAAGCAACCGAGTTCGAAAACCAGTTGAAAAAACTGTATCAAGCAAAAAAGTTTTTTGACAAGGATACTACCATCGTTCGACTCTCGTAAGTTAATTCGCGTACAATTTGGTGACGATAAATAACAAGCTCCTTTTTACTTCAATAGGCTACGCGACACCTACTTGAAGATTATTTTTCAAGATTTTGAATTTGCAATATCAAAAGAACTCGAACAGAACCTCTGGCGCTATGTCTACTACAAAGTCTTCGAGGAATATCGCCGACTTCTTAAGGCTGTAAGCAAGGCAAAATTGCATCAATATATATATATATATATATTTATTTATATATGTTTTGCCTCGCTACATTGTAGGTTTCTGATACGTCAAGAGCGAAGTCGATAGAAGATCGCCGCATTCTTAGCTCTTTTCGATCGTTTGTACAAGATGCAACGAGTTTTTATCAGTCTTTTATAAGTCGGTTGGCGGCCCATTTTGATCTTGAAAAGGTGCACCCATATGTCCAAAAATTCGGTTCTTCTGATTCTGGTAAATGGTTTTGAAGTCAACACATGACTTCTTCAAGTTTTCATTTAATGTATCCCTTATAGACCCTCAAGGACGGCTGCCAATTACTAAAGGAGCGGAGGTCAATGCGCCCGAACCAGTTAAACAACGCGCTCTTTTGTCCTGTCACAAGAGCCTGATTTTTCTTGGCGATCTAGGTAATATTCAAATCTAGCTTTTGTTCTTGATTTTTTTTTACACTTATTATTATTTAGCTCGGTACCGAGAGCAGTTTAGCGATCGTCCTCGAAAGAATTTTTCAAATGCATGCGAGTATTATAACCAGGCCCATCAGCTCCTCCCTGAGAGTGGAAATCCTTTTAATCAGCTTGCTTGTATTGACTCTTACCACGGTGACGATTTTGCTGCCTTGTATCACTATTTCAGGAGGTTTGTTTGATGGGACCATTGTATTCTTGCCTTACTCTTATTAACTTACATTACTTTATATCGGTCAGTCTTACGGTCAAGTTCCCATTCACCAATGCTCGGGAAAATGTCCTTCTCCTATTTCGAAAGATGGAGAAATTATCTAGCGGTGAAGTTGCTAACGGAACAAATCAAGCCAAACAGAAGCGACTTCTGGTTGATATCGCTCGATTGTGTGGAAAGAGCTACATGAAAACTGAGTATGATCTATTACATTTGGATTGCAGTATTAAGTTATTAATATATTTGACTTTATAATAGTGAGGAAGGGTTTTTAGAGCTCAAGCAGAGAGTTTTGCCCGATTTTAAAGCCGGAATAGCATCCAAGCTCATCAGCAGCGATCAAATTGTCATGACATTGGCGCTGTATATGTCGTCGCTTCATTTGTTGAGCCATGGCATCCGTGGTATGTTTGGTTAATTCTCTATTATAGGAAGGCTTTTACTGATTCACCTTGGTTTAGATCCAACCAAACCGCAGCAGAGCAAAGATGCCAAAATTCCCCGAAAAGGAGACACTGAGTGGAGAGCATTTATTTTGATTCTGGAATTTTTCATTCAAATGTTCGGCCTCGCCAATGATGATATCTCTTCGATGGCACTCCAACAACCTGGCAATAAATCTGCGACTTTCGCCTCCATTGCACAGCTTCCGGCGCTCCGACTTGCTTCCCTCTGGCTGGTTTCGCATGAGGCCTATATTCGTACAATGGCCAGCTACGGGGCAGAGAAGAACGCTTCTGATCTCAATACGATCGACAAATTATGGGAGACATATGCTATCTTTGCCTCCAGAGTATGTGAAAGTTTCCCTAACGTCAATGCGGATACCGAGTCGACGCACCCACCATTGAAGGAGGATATTGAATTTTACGGATTTATACCGCTGGACATCGAAATAGATGAAGTGTATGCTGCCAGTGCGAAAAAGCTGGATTCTATGAAGGAGACCCTTGTTCGTTTGGCAGATATCGTGCAGATGGCTGTGAAATTCACAGAGAAGGTAAATTAATCTACATTCCCTTCATGTCAATCAAGACAAACATTTAACATCTTTCTTTTTAGGAATCGCCTTTCTTATTCGTGACAAAGAACCCTGTGTCCAATGCAATGGTGTTTTCGACCAAAAGTCCCGCTCTCAAACATCCACCCACCGCTGCACTCGTAGACAGCTCAGATAGTTCAATTGATCCACTGCTCAAATGTGCTGGAATAGCACATCTTGTTGATCACGACGAGGAAAACGACGAAGATGTCCTCTCGCTGATTAAACGCCCCGAGCAAGTGTGCGAAGAAGCTGAAGGCGACGACGAGGTGATTCTCTTCACAGGAAAGCACCAACCTCCGGCCAATACACCCTCTATGCCCACACAAACAGTTTCCGGTCTTTTGCCTCCATCCGCTCCTGCCTCCTGGATATCTGCTGCAGCTGCAGCAAAACGGAGTAGCGCTAATCCTACCTCTGTAGAATCCTTGGTTAACCAAGTTCTCACGGGAGGTATGTCTCTGAGGGATAACAGTAATGATTCAGACATGAGTGCTAGAACCATCGAAGGAGGCTGGAGCAGCTTCTCGGCAGGGTCTTCGCTCTATCCGCAACAACCTTCCTTGCCACTTCCTCAGGCGGTGCAAGGAACAAATGCTTTTGAAAGAAGTAGCGGGATGTTTGGACAATTTTCAGCACCACAGCAGCAACCACAATATTCTGGGGTCGCTTCTGGTCACGGTGCACATATCACGAACGACTCGCTGTTTGGCTCTGGACATCCATCAAGCCCACACATGACACTTGGCTATCCGCAAGTTCCGAATCTCCGGAGCTCTTTTGGATCCGACATGACCATGAATGGCTTATCCGCCCCATTTGGAGCCCAAGATTCGTATACATCCCCCCGTCCACCGCACCCGACATTCTCTAATCACCCACTTTCACAAGGACCTTTGAACGGACACATTCCACTCGGTTCCGCAGCCTATGCTGGCAATCCGCAGCGTTTACACCCGTTTTTTGCCGGCCCCAATTCTAATGAACCACCATCCATGACCAACACGTCGCCTCACGCGTCCTTTGTGATGGGGCAGCCGCAGACTCTTCTTGAGCAGCGGCAGCCTCAGCAATATCAACAGATTCCAGTTTCTTCCTCCTTCAGCTATGGGTTCTCGGGAGCTTTCGGCGAAGCTTCGACTAAAGATTCCCTGCGCTCCTTCGGCGGTGATCGAGGGGAAGGTGATAATGCCAGGAATCTGATTGGAAGAAGCTCATCCATAACTTCTTCGACTGTAACGCCTTCTGGCCAGTTGTTTAGCGGAGGAAGCCTGTTCTCACAGAGCACGATGGGAACAGGTCTCCCCGCTCAAAATCCTTGGGCGCGTCATCCGAATGCAAATCCAATGTGAAGACCAGTGTTGTTGGGATTTTTTTAACTTGACTAGGAGGAAAGTTGTTCCCCGCTCTTTCCCCTTCCCTCCTCTAGCAATGTTTTTCCGTTTTATTCCCATTCGCCGGCAATTGGACTACACGAGGGATGAACTGTCTTCATAATCGTGCCCCCCATGTAACAAGGAACATTGCACTGTTTTTGGATCGTCCCCTATGTCATAGCCGCTTTGTGGAATGGAAATTTGACTCGGTCAATCGCCTTGCTCCTTATTCTCCTTTTTTCTTTTATTTCCGTATCACTTCCCCCTCTTTTCAATATAAAATATGACTATTTTTTCCTAATTCTTTTCTCTCTCCTCTATGCGAGGTGCGTCAGTTAAAAAAAGTTCCAATCCAAAGAAAAGGTGGTGAAATTGTGTAAGAAAAATATATTTTTAAACATAAAAAACCTAAAAGAGACAAGAGGAAAAAGGAACATTTACTGAGAGGTAGAGGCCGTTGGTCGCTTTTTCTTCTCTGCTTCTGCCTCCTTCTCCTTCTCTATCTCAGCTACAATTCTCTCGACCTCCTCCATCTCCAACAGCTATAAGAGGGAAAAAAAGGCTAAGCTTGGAGTTGATATAGCTTATATATATGCAAACACACCTTGATTTTCTTGTCCATGCCCATCAACGCAATTTCTATGTTCTTAGCTCCCGTCTGCACCACCTCAAGTAATGACTTTACAGTGAGCTTAATTGCCTCCTCCCGCGAAAGGTCGTCCTTATAGTTCTTCTCGAGGAACTCGCGCACCGTCTTGGAACTTCTTCCGATTGCATTTGCTTTCCACGCGTTATAGGTTCCCGCCGGCTCAGTTTGAAAGAGTTTGGGTACATTGTCCGAATCAAATCCAATAATAAGAGTTGAGATGCCGAATGGGCGGACACCACCACGCTGTGTATACCTCTAAATTAAATTAAATCACATGTGCAGGGTCAATAAAGCAGCCTATTTCTATAATGCCACTGCAAAAAAAGCGTGAGAAAGAATTACCTGCTGTACGGTAGCAATATACCGAGTAATATACTCAATTGATACAGGATCTTCTAGTGTCAAGCGGTGACTTTGGCATTCAACACGGGCTTTATTCACTAACACACGAGCATCGGCATTCAAACCTATGGTCCGCCAGGACATAATTGAGTGAGAAATCGGAACAATCGAAAGTGGCAACATTGAAAAACACCGGAAATCGAGTGCATACCAGCAAAAGCAAGACAAACATGATCATCCAGCATACAGATTTTGCGAACAGTGCGAGGATCTTGTAGCTTCAAGACCGATTTCTTCTCGACACCAAGCACAACTACATCTTTTCCACGCACACCAACCTACAGAGTTGAAAAGATAAAAAAAATTATTCATATTTATTTAATCTGCCAACGCTTGCAAAGATAGTATCCAAAGAATATGCTTACGGCACAGGTTCCTTTGTTTACCGCCTCAAGAGCGTATTCGACCTGAAAGAGATGACCATCGGGAGAGAAAACTGTCAGAGCACGATCGTAAGACCCGGCCATTTTAATGTATAAGTCAGAGTTGAATTGAAGGAGAAAATAAGAGAACTGAGCAGGCGATCAATAACGCGTTTAACGAAGCATCGAATACGTGTGTATGAGTGCGTAATCCTAAGATTTATTAATTAAAGTAAAAATTGGTAAAAATTGGAGAAATCACCGGGCTGCTTCATCGGGGTCAGCCAAATTTGTTTACGTCGTTAACGTAAGGTCCTGGATCGAAATATTCTCGCAAAAAATAGCTCAATTGCAAAGAGCTAAGTTGAATTAACTGAGTAGCACTTAAGATTAGATAGAGGAAAACTTACAGAGTCGTTGGGAAGAATAATATATACATCCTACTGCAGGTTTGCGCACTTCTTTTATCCACTGCAATAGCATCAATATTTAATCTTGAATGCTCCCCCTTAGTAACAGATTTGGTATCTGTATTATATTATGAAGAAAACACAGAGGACTCTGACTATTTTCATTATAAAAAAATGAAAGTTCGACTCAATAATAGAGTTAAACAAGTTACATAAGTTATGCGAAAATAAAAAGAAAAAATACGCATATAAATAAGCAAATTATTGATATTAGAAAGGAAGCTATGGTTGATTAATCCAGGAAGGACGGCTCCAAACCAAGACTTTCCACAAGCCCATCGATATCCGATTGTACCTCATTAATGCCTAACAAAATCGTATTTGAAGGACATTGGATTAACTTGCTGTCATTTGTCGCACCATCATTTCCAAGATTAAGCGCAATATTGGCGGGGGACTTGAATGGCAGATTCTGTGAGCAATCGCTGTTTTCAGATGTAGTTTTAACAGTTTCGGGTGCCTCGCCTGTCAACAAACCATCTGGTTTGACGAACTGGGCTGCGACAGACATGGGGTGAGGGAACAAAGTAACGCCCTCCCCAAGACCTGCCGTGGCGAGAGACTGGGCTGGATCAGTTATGATTGGCTGTGCAGACGTGACGGGGATCATCACAGGCATGGCCATAGGAACGATGGCCGGATGGAACGCGATAGTCGTATTGAGGGTCAGCGAAGAGAGATTCTCAGCTGTAGGATGAGCTGAAGATGCTACAAAGTCGTTGTCTATAGGAAATTATGGGTAAGAATAAACTTAGTGGCCCGTATACTTCAACATGAAGGAAACTATCGTGCTTACTTCCAATACATGGATTTGTCGTATGAGTGTTGGGTTTTCCGCTGTCTTCGGGAGAGCTTGTCTGTGTGCAGCTTTCTGTCGTGATTGCTGCTAGATTACTCGGTTCTTGAGTTTTGGACGATTTGCGTGCCCTGAGTCTCGCCGCAGGGGGATATTGGGGTGAAATGTGTACGGAGGACGATGACGATGAATCACTGTCGGAGCGAATGGGGAAAGAGTGATTCGAATTGGTCGAAGCGGCTCTTCTGGTAAAGTAAGAAAGCGACGTTGATCCTGTTAAAATTCGAGATGCATTAGTTGCAAAACCAGTTGATGGGAAGAATATGTGAGGCACTACCATTTGTATCGGATCCGTTTGAGCTGCCCGAAGGCGTGCTGGAGAATGAAGGAACAACTCCTGGGGTCGATGAAGAAGCCGAGGGTGAGTAGGTATTAAGGGGGGACTGCTGAAGTTCGGTTGAGGGTGAGATCGAGCTTGAGCCCCTTTTAAGCATTTCCTCCATTTCCTCAGTCATCCAAGTCTTTGGACGTTTCCTGCTTGATTCCTCTCCCGAGCCCGAGTCGTCGCTCTCTCCTGAGAGTATTCTTTTGGCACCAGCAAAAGATATTTTATTCTCTCCGTTAGGTGAGAACACGGTACTTAGGAAGCTCAGGATCTTTTCGATCATCTCATGCTGTCTATGATTGCGTTCACGTAATGCTAACATTTCACTCCACAGCTGACGGTTTTCGTTCTTAATCGACTGGAGTTCACTGCCGATCACCGACTGATGTTTGCGGATACTATTTATAGTTTCAAGAATCTCGGGCAACTCCACCTCCGACAGATCGCGACCTTCCCCTGAGTCACGGGTGCGCTTGCGTGCAACCAGGCAGAGCAGATCGGGTCGATCGCGCAAGAAATTGGGATTGCTGAACTCCCAAAGCTCGCCGGACCCGTCTGCAATAAGAACCCCCTGCTGCAAGTGGGGGATTTTGTGGAAACCATACATATTGAGTTGACGCACGAAACTTGAGAAATTTGAATGCTTGAAGAATTTTGGCAGCACCACCCGCGAAAATTCGTCAGGATTCGTAACTATTGTAATCGGCATTAGAAACGTACACGCGTGTAGGAGAAAAATACTAGGATGAATTACCATAAAATGTGGCACCATCCTCTGACCATCGGATGAGGCTGTCTGTAGTTTTATCGTTAACCATGCTATGATTTACAGGAAAGAGTCTGTTATCTGGCGCCGTAGCAACAGAATCTGAAGAGAAAACACTACTCACTTGTACAGCTTATTCAGAAACGCGGGAACAGCTCGATTGATGACTGGGCGCATGGGTCCTGAGATTTGGCTGGGCGCAGTGAGGAATGGTACGCTATCTACTAAGGAAATGTCGCTATTATTCCCTGGCGATAGTGTTGGACTTTTTAAAGCGGACAAGTTGGAGGAGGTGCCGCTCTGTAAAACTGTAGGGGAGGTGGAGACACCATCCAAGATAGCCGGAGCAGCCGTGTTCACAGAACGCTTTCTTCTGGCGGCTCCTCGCGAAAAAGGCTGCCTAGCAGAATTCTTCTCCATGCTTCTATGGTTGCAAAGTTCTAAGGAATTTATTAATGATAGACACGTAATGAACAGAGCCACGTTCGTTCTAAAAATACATCCTCCACTCTACTCTGAAGCGTATGTAGGTAAATGCTTACATGGCTGTTGATACGGAATGCCAAATCGAGTGGAAAAAAAAAACACTTGATCAGAAGCGAAATTTTCTGATCAGCGTGTTGTTGCCTCAACGAAGTAAATCACTAATCTTAGAAAGATGTATCTTTCGGATGGCTGATTTTTTGATGGAATATGAAGTATCGAAGACGAAAATATAATGGGAATGAAAGCTATAATCCAATAATATATTGCTTTGCACCAGTGAATTAAACACCACGATTTTAAAGCGAAAAAGTAAAAGTCAAATAATAAAGTTATAGTAGAAGATACATTATTGTTTTAGCACTTTACAGATAACTTTCAAGTATATCGTGTGGTAAATCAAGAAACCCTCTTCGAATTAATTAGTAAAGACGAGAGGTTTTAGACAAAAAAGATGGATATTTTAAAAATCGCATTTTTTTAAAAAAAAAATGCGCAATTTTTTTTTGGGTGAGGTGAGAGGCGCAGCAAAAATGCGATATTTTGAAAATAATTTCCCATGAACCAAGGGGGGGTATTTGTAGCAAGATCGAAGATTTACGATTCGATGTATTGGGCAGATTTTTTATGATTATACCGTATCTCATAATAAACTGTTGCAATTTTTTAATATTTACTATTCTCACATTTCAATTATTTTGCCCCTGTTATTTTCACGTTTGACATTTCGTATAAGTTGGTGTAATTAATCGCTAATTGTTAGCGGTAATCATTTCCAATAGTTTGTTCCCAAAGCATCCGCCTGCTCTTTGCTGTGGCATTTGATAGTCTACCCACAGTCCCAAAATATTCCACTTGCTTTGCTACCACAATTGCTAATCTCTGTGCAAGTGCAGTTTTTAGCGTACATGCGCTTTGACTTTGCTCCATTACTCATTATCAATAATTCCGCAATAAAGTTGCCCATTGTGTTTCCAGAGCTCTTTGCACTTCGATCATATGAATAAATACCTTCATTCAGGCCCTTAAAGCAAAATTATTTCAAATCGACGCCGAATTTTATCTTAATCTTTCATAATCGATCGTACAATAAGTGGCGTTCTCGCCTTCAAAATTCAAATCTCTGCTACATCCATACTATATTCTTGGTGGGCATCAAACAATGGGTGCAAACCACAAGTCTTGAGCGTAAGCTCATATATAATCTGCGACTATCACCAGGGACGATTTTAACGGCTTAGAAAGGTGGATAAATTGGCTGGTTTTAAAACTGAATCGTGTATGATTTAAATATATATGCAGTTAGATCAGAAATGACTGCGGCAGCTCTTTTATCACAGCGAAGATACGAAATTGACATCTTCGACAGTTAGATAATATATAGAGCAGCATAACTACCTTCTGGCGCTCACAAAATGAGTGATTATGCGGACGCGCCGGCGGGATTGAATCGTAATGGGCTGATGATGCATGACATCAATGCCTCTGAATACGAATTCCCGTTAAGTAGGCTTCGAAAGACGATGCTTGGTACGGAAAAGAAAAATTAGCGATGTTGCTTTTCTTACCTAATTCTAAAAAAAAAATACATCTGCAGATGACAAGAAGATGCCACTCGTAATCGTTGCATGTGGCTCTTTTTCCCCAATAACCTATCTCCATTTGCGCATGTTCGGTAAAACTTCCTTCGTAGAATTCAGTGTCAACTTACTAATGTCTAGAATATAGAAATGGCCAAGGATTATATTGACGAGAGAGGCGAATTTGAAATTGTGGGGGGATATTACTCCCCAGTGTCTGATGCCTACAAGAAGGAGGGGCTTGCTCCAGCGCATCATCGTGTCAACATGTGTGAGCTCGCTATTGCACAGACATCCGATTGGCTGATGGTTGACTCTTGGGAGGCACGGAGGGAGGACTACCAGCGGACGGCCGTGGTGCTGGATCATTTTAACGAGGAGCTGAATGTTAAAGGCGGAGGTGTTTTGACAAGTAGCGGTACGCACTTATATCTAACTAAAAATGGTTCTATACATGGTTAATTTTCGTCTCGAACTTTAGGGGAGAGGAGATCAATCAAAATCATGCTTCTTGCAGGTGGCGATCTTATAGAGTCTTTTGCTCACCCTGATGTGTGGGCCCCCGATGATGTAAGCAGCGAGCTTTTCCTCTTCATTCTATGGATTAGAGGGCACTGACTGCGATTGTAATGTGTAGCTGCATCATATTCTTTGTGACTATGGGTGTCTCATTGTAGAGCGCACTGGCACGGATGTCTGGGGCTTCCTGTTATCCCACGATATTCTGTATGAGCATCGGCGAAATGTCTTCGTGATCAAGCAGCTGATTTATAACGATATCAGTTCCACTAGAGTGAGGCTGTTTGTAAAACGAGGCATGTCGATCCGCTACCTACTTCCCAACTCCGTCATCGAGTACATCCGAGAAAATAAACTATATCTCACATAGAGTTTCCTCCATGTTTATATTGCTTAGGGAAAGAGCTTGTTTTATTTTCACTTATTTATCATTATTTGTACGAATATAAATATGCTGTATATCTCCGAGGTGCAACATTAGACGAGGGGATCAGGTATTTATACATTAGCGATAGAAAATGGCTACAAAAATACAGGTTATATAGCTGGAAAGGAAAAACAAGGTCAAATCATATCTCAATGACCTCTCCAAAACAACTTGAGCATTTGGGTACCTCCTCCAAAAAATACAGTGCACTGATAGGATTTCTCAGCAGTGAATCATCGGGGGTTTTCTTCTTCATTTGGGAAACGTGGGACGGGGTAGGAGGCAAAGTCAGGGTGGTGGCTGCGGAAGAGGAGTGTCCCGTCGAGGCTGAAGAGGCGCGGCGAAAATGTTGCTGGCTATATTGCGGCGATGTGGCGGACGTCGAGGGCTGCATGCTAAACATCCTATGATGGCTTGATTGGCTATACGGGATCGCAGGCATGGAATAGCGGGACTTTCCAGTGTAGCTACTATAGCGTGCTATTGAAAGGGTTAAATTAGAGTTTGTAAAGCTTGGTTACTATGATGCGAGAAAAAAATAGATGAAATACATGAGACACCGGAGATCAAACCGCCTGTTCCGAGTGCCCTCTTTCCAGTCCCATTTAGTTCCACAGCTTCATAGGCACGCATCTCTGACAGCTGTCTCGAAAGCTCGCGATTCTGCCATTTTAGTGCTCGAATTTCATCCTGCAGCGCCTCAGTGGGAGCCTGTAGTGCGTCAGCATCTTGAGAGAGCTCTACCTGGCTGCTTCTGTCAGATTGAGCAGGATTTAGGTTTTTTCCATCAGATCGTGGGTCGGGTATCATCTTCTCACTGTGAACAATCGGAAGCAGGATTCCAGGCGGGTTTGAATGTGCCTCCTTAGGCATAATCGGCAGCAGAATTCCCTGTTCTTCGGCGGAAACGACATCGCCAGTCTTATTTGATTCTAATTGCTCGGTTAGAATACTGACCTCTCCCTCCAGTCGCTTAATGGCCTCTATTCCTTCTGTTCTTACTTCCTCCATCTTTAGCTTTAATTCTTCCATCTCTCTCAGCACCTCGTCCCTTTCGCTTTCCATAACATCTGCTCTATTTTCGGCTTCTGTCACGCGCATTGAGAGTTTAGCTACGCTCACCTCCGCGATATCCAGGTTCGATTGTAGTGAATCCCGCTCGGATAAAAGCTCAGCTACAAGATTCTCCTTCTTTGCCAGCGCGGCCATCGTCTCTTGGATTCGGACACTCAGCGCGACGTTTTCTTCGCGAAGAGCATCCGTCGCGGTGCGTAGAGAGTGGAGGTGCTCATTTTCGGAGGTTGCTTCGGAGAGCTTGGACTCGCAAATGGAAAGTGTTTGCTGGAGAGAGCTCAGGGCGCTCTCCTGATTTGCGAGATCTTGTTGTGTTTTGTGTAATTGGTCGCGCAAAGAATTCACCTCCTCCTCCTTACTCTCCACTAGAGTTTTCATACATTGTACATTTTCTGCCATTGCTCTATTCTCGGCACGACTCTGGTTGATTGTCTCCTCCTGTTCTTTCACCTGCGCCACCAGCTTGTTCCTTTGATTCTCGAGAGTGTGCAACGACGCCTCTCTTTCTTGTGACAATTTGAGTTGATCGCGTAAAGAGAGCAGCTCGGCCTCCAGTTTGTTGGAAAGCTCCTCGCCATCTTTTAGCCGCCTTTCTAATGTTAGCTTCTTAGCTCTAAGTTGTCCAATGGTCGCCTCACGAGCCTTCAAATTTTCTTCTAAGAGTTTCAATCTCGCTTTAATGTCCAGTGGAGCTTCTTCCTCCTAACACAATAACACATTTCATATTATAAAGCTTGCAATACGTTCAAATAAACGCAAAAACTTACCGTATTTGACTGCACGGATTTATCCCTTGCGTCGATTTCTTCTATTGCTAATGCATTTACTGCCTCAGTTTCATGAGGATATTGATTTGCGTGTGAGCTATTTTTTTCATCCTCGTTGAATTCTATACTCGATTTAGTTAGATGCATCTAGGACACACTATTATCCATGGGTGTTTCCATTACCAGTTGTGGTCGATGGTGATTTGCCGTTAGTAAATGAGGGTAGCATTAGGAGTTGAGGAGATTTTTCGAGAGAGCTCCGGGGAGAATTGGGCTTGTCCGCCACCGTTGTTCGGGGATCTACTGTGCTTACACTGGAGACCGATGCCAAGCTTGGGGATCGAGAGCGAGGCTCGTCTTTCTTTTTTTGAAACTTCTTGAGCTAGGGGTAAGGGGTTAAACGTGAGAATATCTATAGGAATAGCGTAATTTCATTTAAAAGGAAAACCTTTTTACGCGCCGCTAAAACCTTTTCCGCCCTAGCAGCATCACTATTTTGTTGAGGCTCCATCACTCCACAAAGATTTTACCGATTTCTCTGTATAGGTCTATATCAATTATCCAAAAAAAAACCTCCGTTTTATATCGGTGTGGTGTTCGCTGAAATTTGGAATCAAACTAATGAGTGGCTTTGAATAATCTTATACCATCGTTCGGTTTTTTCATTCTCCTCACTCCCTCTTCGATCCATTGTCCATTCCCCCCCCCCCCTAAAATAAAAAGTGAGAACAGCCGCGGAAATTGGATCTACATATCATCAGTCTTTTTTCATCTTATCCTGAATTCTCTTTTTCCTTATCTCTAATCAGCCAAGATGAGCTCAAGTTTCATAGGCTCTAAAATCAGTCTTGTTTCCAATTCATTAATCCGATATGTTGGCATTTTGCACGCGATTGACCCGGAAAAATCCACTGTCTCCTTAGCCCAAGGTGAGATCTTCTCTCCTGATTGTATTCCCTCTTAAAATGGTTTAAAATTATTGGAGAGGATTATTGCCATGATCTATTGCCATTTTTATTGCTTCCCCTCCCAACGCGTTATGACGCGTATTAGGATGCTGGTTTTTAGCGTTCTATACGGCGGTCATCCTTTTGTATGGATTGATGGATGGATGGATGGATGCGCATTTATATTCTTCTCTTATCTGCTGATGATGGAATGATGTCCATGATGACCATGCTGAAAATTTAGTGGCCATGATGACGAATCCTCTTCGTTATTCTAGAATTTTTTTAAACCTCTTTATTGATCGTGTACAAGTCATGTCCTAACCACTTATCCCTATTTTTAGTCCGCTCATTCGGTACCGAGGGTCGAAAGGGAAATCCGGCAGAAGAGATCCCGCCTTCTGATAATGTCTTCGAATATATTGTGTTTCGAGGCGCCGATGTAAAAGATCTTCAAGTTTTTGAGTCACCAGCTGCCCCGCAACCACAGCAACCCCAAGTCCCAAATGATCCGGCCATTGTTGGGGTAAGATCTAGTGGTATCACGGTATCTTGAATTCATCCATGTTTATGCATACGTACTTTTATTAGACAACAGCACCAACTTCAGCACAACCAGGCTTACAAGGGGGCTATCAACAGCATCCACCTATGATGGGTAACATCCCTCCATCACAGCCTTATGCACCTAACCCCTACATGGCGAATGCCCCCGGATGGCAGCAGCAGCAGCCACAAGCTTACTGGCAGCAGCCGCAGCATGCACAGCAATTCGGGGGCCCCGCGGTTGACGCGACTACACAACAGGTAATTATCAAGGGCGGTGTTTGTTCCGTTATGGAGCCCTATTTCTACGAGATGATGAATACTTTGGATGTATTACTCCTTGTCCTAATGATATATGAGGATAATATCTTCTACTGCCTTCCTACTGACCGTTTTGGATACTTGTTTCCATTTCTCTGAGTTGATGGTCACTGACCTCTCCTTGTTCTCACGCTTACATAGAACGTCAATGCGGCTGATGCGGACGAGGCAAGAAAATCGCAGGCGCCAACCGCAGAGTCGGTAGAACAGCTGGCGAAAAAGATTAGCGGAATCAATATGGGGAAGGAAAACAAAGGTGATTTAAGCAAATCTTCTAAAATGGTTCTTTCCTTGAGAATTTATGACCCTTTTTCCACCCAATAGACCAAGGCATCCGCATGCAAAATCAGAATGAAACCCGCAACCAGCAGTATCAGCCCTCGCATCATCGACGCGGCGGACGTGGGGGCCAGCGTCGCTATGCTCCACGACCCGTGAATGTTCCCACGTCAGACTTCGACTTTGAGTCTGCCAATGCCAAATTTGACAAGAGCGAGATTGTTCGCAAGGCTACGACGGAGACGGGGGGCCATGTTGCGGAGGAGGATGGGGCTGGCGGCCAAAGTAACGACGTAGTGGAGATCCCGTCGGAGCCCTTCTATGACAAGAAGAAGTCGTTCTTCGACAACATCTCTTGCGAATCGAAGGAAACAACACGCTCCTCGCAAGATCGCAGACAGCGGGCCAATGAGGAGCGACGACTGAACATGGAGACGTTTGGGCAGGCAGATGCCGGCCGCCGTGGTGGTTATCGTCGCGGCGGTGGAGGTCGAGGCGGGTATCATCGAGGCGGGTATCAGCGTGGTGGCTATCACCACCGGGGGGGTTATCGATCACTTCCATCAGCAGCAGCAGCAGCAGCATCAGGGAGGAGCGCATCGACAGAACGGTGGAGGGCAGCAGATTGCCAACGGAGTGGATGGTAACTAGAGAGGGCCTTATGCGATGAGCATACTTGTGGATATTTTTCATAATTTCTGTGGATATTTCTTCTTCATTTTTTTTTTTTTGACTGGATTTGTTTAAAGCTGCCAAAGTTTCAGGGTAAAGAAAAAAAGGAATCTATTCTCTCACCCCCTACTTACTCTTTTTTTTGCATTGGAGAGCGTGTTGGCTTTCTTTTCTTGCTTTCTCGTTAGCGCTTTTTATATATATTTCTTTTTTCACTTTTCCTCATTTCTGTGAATTTTTAAGGTGTCTTTTTGGTCTTTTTGTTCGATATGTTTTAGTAAATCAATGACTCGTTACTACCTATCATCCCTTTCCCTTCATCCCTTTCCCTTCATTCCTTTCCCATAGTGCCACTTGCTCACTAAAAGCTGCAGGCGTTATCGCCCACCTGCTTTTGAAGACCACGATCACCCAGTCCTCAAGTCTCACATCCTTTTCCGCTTCGAACTCCGAAATCGCGAACCATCTCGAGGACTGTTCTCTCGGTTTCGTGTCATTCTCACGGCATTTTCTCTCGACGTCCCAGAACATCTAACCTGTTCACAGAAATGAGCGCCAAGGTTTGCATAGCAACATCGTAGCCAAAGGGACTTCCTGTTTGCTCACCTATTTTTATGGTGCTAGGATCTGATAGCCAACATCAAGTCTCAGCTCACTCCTCAGCCCCCCCATTTTCTCACCCAAGTTGAGGCTGCCTCCTTGCCCTCTGCGTCCCTATGGAAAGTGGTAGTTAATCAGCGGGCCATCCTCGCTTCCGATCACATCTCTTTCCTGACCCTCGCAAAGCGGTTTCCGGCGGCGTCCGACTTCTTTGAATTCCTTGCTGCGGGAGAACTCCATGCCATGCAGCTTCTTGAAAGATTTGCGACACAGCTGGGCGAAGAGCCCGCGAATTTGGAACCGCATCCACTTGCTCAATGCTACCCACACTATCTCTCGTGGCTCGCCGCCCAGGGCACTCTTGTCGACGTCTTGGTCGCGATGGTCACGAATCTCGAGGAATGGGGCCTCTACTGCAGACGGCTCGCAGCTGCACTCCGAGACGGATACCGGCTGGAGGATGTGGAGTTCTTTGCCTTCTTCGGGGCGGACTCGGGGTTGGAGGAGAAGGTGTTGCCATTGTTAGAGGAGGAGCTCCGGAAGCAGAGTGGCGCCCAAGTGGCGACGTCGGCCACCCAAGCCGCCAAATTTTTGCACCGCTACGAGGGGCTTTTCTGGGAGAGCTTGCTCACTTAGGCCGAGCTCAAGTCTGATATCCAAGCGTATATACGTCGATCCAAGGCGATCCATTTATGATACTTTATTACATGTCTCAACCGAGGATAGTCGTTTTGACCCATGAATATATATAAAGATACATATACATATAATGAATGTGTGTGTCAGCAGAGTCATGGCTAAGGTGCAGATTGAATGGCATCAACGCACGGAAATGTCTCCCCCGCCTCCCACCTTTTGGGAGGGGGAAGGGGGATTCTCGCAAGGAAACACATACTTGCTATATTCGTGAGGTGGGTTGGTACGTGCCTGAAGGGCGGCTTCTGTAGCAAAAGTGACGGCTGGCATCGTGGCGGCTTCCGTGGTGGAGGTCTTGAATAGCTTAAATTTGGGGGGGACGGGCGAGGAGTCCGGTGCTTGAGATGGGGTGGTGGCGGCCGACTCGTTGGAAGCAGATACGACGTGGGGAGGGCTGGCCACGCCCAGCTCTTGGGCCGGAAAAGGGGAAGGCTGAGAATCATGCTGCAATTGCAGCTGAGCCAACTACATCCACCCATACTTTGTGAGTCAATACCAATGGACAGAAGTGGCTCCGATGCATACCTCCTCTGTCGTCAGAATGGGGCAGTACTCCAGGTCATCATCGAATCCAAACGCGGCCTCCTGTCGACTCGAGAAGAACTCGAGATAGGTATCTGGCGTAGGTCAGCACGCGTGTGGGGTTAAGGAGAGGATGGGGGCGGAGGTTACCTTGCATTAATTCCGTCAATTCATTGTAGTAGCGTGACATTGCGAGTATCCCAAAATCAATTAAACCAAATCACAGACGATCAGAGGGTTTGAAGGCATATGACAGAAAGAAACGGTCCAAACAGACAGACGGCCTTATGGTTTTCCACACAGAAAAAATATAGGAGTTGGAACCTTGTGAGCGGGGGAGAGAATATAGAAAGAATAAAAAACTTTATTTCAAAATAGAGCCGTTACATCACGTAAAAATGGTGGCCTTGAATCAATTAAGGAGCCCCTATCACGGGATTATCTCTCCACCACCACTCTTTCCAAATGGGATGATCGCGTCTGAATCGCCTTCCTCAAGCTTTTGATCCACCTCCTGTGCCATGCCGAGACCCCGACGGCAAAGAGGGAGGCGGCCGAGGCCACAATGCCGCAGGCATAGAGTCCTCCCCACGCTGAAAACTCCTTGACGGATGACGGAGGGTGGGTCCACATCAGCAATGAGATGGGGTACTGGGTAAGACTCGCAACGTTGATTGCGATGGCGTGAAGCAGCAACCCCGGAAGCAGCGAGAGGCTTGGATCGTGAGTAAGATTCATATGTTCCGGGCGATGGGTGAGAGGAGGCTGCGAGGATAGAGACACATTCTGTGCAGCCGCCGAAGCAGGCCGTTCAGAGAGGCTGCATCGGTGAACATGATTTGAGGAAGCGCGGTGAGGGTGCCTGCGCAGCGCGTGGCTCGATGCTCGGCGGTGAGCGTGGTGGCGATGGTGGTGACGATGGCACCGGTGATGGTGTGAATTGCGGTGCCGAGAGTGGCGACAGGGCCTCGAGCGATGTCTTCTTTCATGGCCCGCCGTCGTCAAATGCGAGGCTCGGGACGGAACGCTTGGCGACGAGGGGGACTGAGAAATAGACTGAGAAATGGGCAAAGAGGTGTTTGTGCCGACCCACCCACTATCCCGTCGGAGCCAACTCGGCTCCGCGGTCTTTGTGTTTGCCACGGCTCCCTTTCCCCGCGTGGACTTCCGCTGCTCAACCATCCTCCGGATCACCCGCCAAAGCTGTGAAGCGCGCTGAGGATGGCTCACGACCGTGACAAAAAAGAGGGAGGTGCTGGCAAGCTGCCAGGATGTATCCACCCAAAAAACGCGGCTGTCCTCGGGCCCATTGGTAGCACTAGGCTTGAGGGTTTGTGCATTGGTGGCAATTAGGAATCCGGTCGCGGCAAGGCACACGAGCAAGCTTGGAAAATGAATTAAATGCACACGTCTCGATTCACTCAGAAGCCCCAACACCGCCTTTTCATTCACCTTTCTCTCTGCATCCTTGGCGGGTGGGGCATGCTTCGCCTCCGACACAATTGATGGCGGGGGTACAGATGGGAGCGCCAGGGATGGCGTCGATTGATTTGCCTCGTCATCGATGTCGGCCCTCTCTTGCTCCTCTGCCCTATAGTTCTGCACTAATGGGCTGCGGGATTCGGATTTGAAGATCGAGTGAGGGGGGGTGGCGAGCGAATCGCGCCGGGGTGGAGGGGAGAGCGAGGGAGGGGTAGCCTGCGGGGTGGGAAGCGAATGGGCTCTCGGACGAAATGACCATGCTATCACGGCCGTCTGCATGTTGAGGATATACTATGGGTATCGGTAGGGTGTCGACCTCTCAGGGGGGGGAGGGAACCCATTGGGTCAATCAGAATAGCAGAGGCTCGAATGGGATTCAGGAATGAGCAATAACCAACGGTTCAACCGATATTTTAAACGCGGCCGCCTTGCCATTCCCTTTTATTTTTCACCCGTCATTTTATTTCTCGCCCTTCCCTCCCTAGCTGCAATTCTTTTATATTGGAGTAACCTTCTTGGCTTGGATCAAAATTAGTTAAGACAATTATCACTATATGTGGAAAAATGAAAAATTTGGGTTGAGAGTTCGACACAGAAAAAACAAAGCGCGGAATAAATAAGAACAAAAACATTCACAAACAATTAAAAGGCGTATTAAGCAACGCAGCACAATAGGGGAAAACAATCAAATCAAGTAGAAGCGCGAATCAAAGCATATGCGGGGGAGGGGGAGGGGGGGGGGGGGGTTGAAAAGATTCAGATCAACGGTATGGAGCTGAGAAATCTCTCTCTCGCCTGTAACTCACTCCTCGCCTCTCCTCTGTCGCCCCTCTCGCACCCACACGCCTCCAGCACATATTCGTCCTCGTCCTTCCCGAAATCGGTCTCGTCGGGATCGTATCTCCATGCACCTGCAAAGCTCTTCGCATACTCCAAAATTTGCGCCACCTGGTCATCGGAGAGGAGACGAGGGCTGGTATTCATCGCACGCAGGATGTGCTCCAAAACCTCGGGAGGGAGAGCCGCCAGATTGGGCCCCGGCTCCAAGGGTTGCGCGTGCAGCAGGATACGAGCCGCAGCAATCATATGGAACACCAGGGAGCGGCGTCCTTCGGCAAGCTCCAAATTGGCGGCCAGGAGGCGGTGCACTCGCGTCGTAGCGTCGCTCCACCCGCTGAGGGAGGCTCTTCTCTCGCTCCCCGTGGGGGTCCTCCCGGCCAAAAGCTCGGACCCCCGGGATGGCGGCGGCGGGGAACGCGCTCTGAGCGTGGTGATTCCCCCGCCCAAGCATCTTCCATGGGAAAAGCCAAGCTCGCACAGCGTGGTGTTCACGGCGAGGACCTCCTCGAACATAGAGATGGCCTCGTCCGACAGGTCGTTGAACGCCAGGTTGATACTTCGGAGGCTGCGGTTCAGCTTGAGGGATTTTGCGAGCGCGGCGATGCCCGCATCCGTGATGAGGTTCGAGGAGAGCACCAGGTGTTCGAGGGTGGAGGTGGTGGGGAGAGCGGCGGCCAACGTGGTGACTCCAGCGTTGCCCAGACAGCACTCGTGCAGCACCAGCGTCCTCAGGCGAGAACTGGGGAGCGCCTCCGCGAGCGTGGCCACGCCTTCGTCCGTGATGAGCGTGTCCGTCAGGTTCAGGGAGGTGAGGACACAGCAGTGGTGGAGCCCCCGTCCAATCTCTAGCCCGCCCTCCGCGCGAATCAAATTCCCATCCAAGTTCAGATCGCGCAGCACGGTGGCGCCGTGGAGCCCGCGCCCCAGGTCGATGGCCCCCACCCTCGAGATCTTGTTGTGGGCCAGGTGGAGGGAGCGCAGCCCGGTGGCGGCAAGGATATTGCCGATGGAGTGGGCACCCACGTCCGTGATGTTGTTCTTGTTGAGGATGAGGCGGCGCAGGCCGCTCTCGGTGCCCGCAATGAGGGCATCGAACAAAAGCGTGACGCCCTCATTGCCGATGAAATTCTCGCTGAGGTCTAGCGTACGCAGGGTGCGGTTGTTGATGATCCCAACGGCAAGGCGTCTCACCCCTTCAACGCCAAGCCTATTACTTGAAATGTTAAGAGTATCAATACGCGCCTAATGATCTCCAGAGATGACATTAAGACAAAGGAATGGGTCAGCATCCTGAAGCATGCTCATGTTACCTGATTGGAGACGAGTACCTCGCTAAGCATCTGTGCTCCATGGGTGCCCAAATTGTTGCCCGAGAGATCCATGACTCGGATCCACACACATGGTGGTCGCGTCACCAACCGACCTTCGCGCGTGACCGTGTACGGGTGGGTGCGGCCGGCAAGGTAGTTGGCGAGAATGGCCAACTTCTGGTGGCCCAGATTTTGACCCGAGAGGTCGACTATGTGAGCCGCGTGCTCGTGCGCTAGGCGGAGGCGCATGACGAGATTGGGGACGGAAATTACCGAGGGGCGGCCGCTATGCAAGGCCGGGGTCGAGTCGACCGAGGATCGGCGGAGCTGGGATATGGAGGAGGAGGAGGCCGGAGGATGTAAGAGGCGACGGGCATTGCGAATGGCATCGGGGGAGAGACGGTATTCATAGCGCTTGCCTGAGGAACCAATGCCAAAATTCATTCACGAAGACGGTTCTAGATAGGTTGCGTAGAGGCGATGATGGAAGAAAGCAAGCTCAATATATCCGTGCAGCGGCGGGAATGGCGAGTGGATGCGAGGCTTCTCTAACTGTGGCCAGGGAAATGCGGATATGGGAGAGAAAGAGGGGGGAAAGAGAAACGGGAGCAGTGAAGCTCAGGCGAGTGGCTCAAATCGCCAATCCTGGCCCAGAAAGTCAAGGAACGTGAACGTCACTTTTCTCCGATTTTTCCTTCCCCTTGCGAGGGGTCACCCCCTCCCTCTCCTCCACACAAAGCTTCTTGATGAGTCAAAATGAGCGTGACACAAGCTCGCCGGATTCCACCCTAAGTTCAAGGGGCCGGGAGAGGGCCAGCCGCGCGCCTCAGCCTGGCCCGCCCTCCCCAGGCTAGCCCAAGGGCGGCCATGCGGGAAGGCCTGCTCGCTCATGTGAAACCGCTGCGGAGGGGAGAGAGGCTCTGAGGCCAGCACGGCCCCACCGGCATGGGAAGATAGAACCTTAAAAAGCGGCTAGCTTGATCAGCCGCGCTACTCCATGAGGCTCACCGCCTCTCCGAACCCAGGCGCCCATTTGCGTAGAACCGCAGTGGTGGTGCGTAAGTATCGAGTGCAGCATTGCAAGGGCCCATTGGCAGAGTGCGTCTGCTCTTAGTGGCTGCAGCTCTTCATTTCACGGAATGCCATCGGCTGTAGGGCTTGCATTTGACGGGAGGCACATGAAAAACAAATCAAATATACTTGCCATTGGTTTCATAGGGGGGCCAATGCTCAGCCATGCGCCGGAATCCTAATAAACAGGTATGAAGGGGCAATAGAAGGGAGGATGGAAGTGGCTTTTAAGCCTTGGGCCCATGAGTCCCATGGTTAGACCTGGAAGGGAAGTCCTATGCTCGCATCCAGAGAACCACTCAAAGATCGAGTCCATTCATCCTGGGGCCAGCCATGAACGCCATAGGCCAGATAGCCCGGGCCTCTCTATTACCAGACGTTGGCGCTGTGGACAGAAATGAAAATACGCTATAGATTAGTTTGCTATTTGGTTCTATCTCTACCGTCGTAATTGAGTTTTGCGTTGTAGCATCCCGTGTTTGGAAAAATCCCAGAATTTCCAAATCAGAAATGACGAGTTACAAGAACCAAGGGGGGGACACTTCTGGCATAGCATCTTTCGCGGAAATAACAATATCCGCATTCCATAAGGTTGAATGGAACACCAGAGTTTGCAAGGTAGCTCAAAGGACTTTAAGCTTCCAAGAGGTGTCACCAAATCAATCTCTTTATTGTCTGGATTCTCAGCAGCTTGTTTTACATAGGAAGAGTGGTAATGGTAGTAATATAGGTTGCAATACATATAAACACATGTTGGGGTAGATGGGATTGGCTCTCGAAGCTCATGACGAATGGCGCGGGCGAACGCGCATGCGATAGCGGTTCGATCTTAATCCCACGGTGATGTAGTTGACTATCTCTTCGGGCTGCCCTTGGATATCTTCAAACTCGAAGCAGTGCAGCAGGGTGACCAGGGCCATCCGGAGCTCCATCAAAGCAAAGCTAGAATTCAAAAAGGAGCCAATGAATGCCCCACCCAAATGAGAGGAGGTCCAGGGTAATCTTTTAAAAGGAAGCTTACTTTTTCCCGATACAGTTGCGCGTCCCACTGCTAAATGGCATGTACGCCTCTCGCGGGTAATCCTCTAAAAATCTCTCCGGCTTGAACTCGTGCGCATCCGCGCCCCATATCTGTTTGTTCTTGTGAGCGATGGGAAAATTGGCTATCACGTTGGTGCCCGCAGGCAGATGGTACCCCTCCACGGTCGCAGGCTTGGTCAAATGGCGGATCACGCCCAACTCCGTCACGGGCCGGACGCGGAGCCCCTCATTGATCACCGCATTGAGGTAAGGGAGGTGCTTGATGGCGTTATGGGAAGGAATGTCGCAGGATCGATCAGGCAGAACACGGTCGATCTCCTCGAGAAGGCGTGCCAGAACGGACTTGTGCCGAAGCAACAAAAGCAGAATAAAGAACAGGGTGCCTGAAGTGGTCTCACTTCCCGCAAACCTAGTTAGGATAAAGCAGATAAGAGCGAGAAGTTGCATTCCATGTTCCATCCATGCGTTTTCTTCCTCACAAGAAAATTTCCACCTGTGCTCGAACCTGATTGTCGGTCAACGCCTGCGCTTCTGGGTCCTGTGCATCTAGCAATAATTGCAAGATATCCGTCCGCTTGGCATCTGCTGAGTTTCTGCGGTCGGTGATGATTTTACGCATATGCTGTGAAAAATAGAGGGGGTAAAATAGTCAGCAATTCTGCCGCGAGGACCCCTTGCGCGTTCAACGTGAAATACTAACACTGTCAATCTCTGCTTCCTGCTTACTTCCGTTCAGCACAGGGATATACCGAATGAACGGGAAGACCGATTCCTGTGTTTCAGGCTCTTTGAATAAGTTTAAGAACAACAACGCCTTCAGTTCAACCTGGCCTTACCAGCATGGCACCTTGCATGAGATAGCGAATGTTATCTGGCAGCGGATGCTCGCCCTTCGACACTAGATTGAAAGGGGTCCCAAATGCCGTTTCGCCAATGATATCCTAAGAAATTAAACCGAATTAAATCCAGGGGGGGAATGAGGTTATCGCTAGACCAACTTCCACCCATACCAATGCCAAGCGCTGCGTCAATAGGTACATATCGATGGCGGCCTCTCCTCCTTGACTCTGACACTCCGCCCTTACATGCTCCACCAGTTCTTGCATACAGCTCTGGAAGAAGGTCTCGAGCATATTGAGAGAGCTAATGGAAAAAGCAGGCGAGAGCATTCTTCGCAAGACTTTGTGCCTGCTCTTGTCTCTATGCGCGATAGAATATGATTTTAGCACTCTTCACGCGCCACTGACGTAGAAAAGAGGGGGTGAACACTCACGTTAAGGTGAAGATGTCTTCGCCATGCGACCCTTGAAGTTTTTCGTAATTAGGCCCTTTGGGAAAATCATCCTTCCTCAAGATTTGCTGTAAAGCACTTGGACTAGTGAATGAAACGCACCCGGGATTGTAGACCACCACGGGACCATATTGCTCGTGAAGCTTTTTCAAATACTCATAGCTATTCCCTTTTATCACGCCCAGCAACGTGGTAAGGCCCGTTACTCGTAAGTGAAATGGCCCTGGAATGTGGCGAAGCGGAGAGAAGAATTTCTCGTAAACGATCGAATAGCCGTACTTCATAGCAAAGACAGTGGCGAAAAGACTTGCGCCCACAGTAAGGGGATCATTAGACCGGAGGTTCGAAATGAGTTGACCCCACCCGGTGGGGGGCCATGAAAGGCGCAAAAGATCATTGAAGAAGGAATCCATCATGCTAATGTTGTGTGGAAGTGAGCTGGACGAAATCCAGGCGCGAAAGTCATGTTTATAAACTCATTCCCGCATGCTTGGAGAGCAGCCTGCCCAACCCAAGTGCGCCTCATTTCGGTTTAATATGGGATAAAACAGGAGTGTTGCTTTAGAAAAATGCGACAAAAAGGGCAAGTCCAAATTTGGCCTGTTACTAATGATCCCATTTGGGGAGAGCGATGTGCTCGGAACCGCAATCGAACCTTCCATAGTCGACACCAAGAAAAATTTCCTTGCCAAGAGCGGAAGCCCGCTCTGAATGCGGGTGGATTTGATTCGACGTGAACGTATCGGGAGCATCTATGTAGTGGAACGCGCCTACATTAGATGCTCTCAATGAAAAAGGAAGATTTCCAGTTACTAATGAGAATTTCGAGAACACTAGCCCTCGCAACGGAAACGGCATCGGGGAGAATGTCAATGGATAGCGCTCGTCGACCTTCTCTTCTTGCTGTGCGAATAAAACTTCACTCATAGCATGTGGTGGTGGTATGCGGGGAGCAACCGCATTTGATAGCCGCACTCCTGCGAATTCCTCTCTTTCTCTCTCTTGCTCTCGCTTAATGTTCTCAACGCAAACATGCGTTGCTACATAACGAGAATGGACACTCCTGACCTCACTAAGATCGCGTGCTACCTCAACCTAGAAAAGTTAGCGGTTTGAGCGATGTTTATCGCGCAATGCTCCCATGCATCCTTTATCTTGTTGTCAAGCTCTCCCGTATGAAAGAGGGCACTTCGGCAAAACCCGCTAATTGAAGTTTAATGGTTGGCTATGGAGACTCAAGATACTCCGCGGCTCGGGATTATCCGATACACGGTAAAGATTGGCTTTAGAATGATATTTCAACATGATAATTTTCTAATAGTTGAAAATTGTGACAAAGGGATATGAATTAAAGTGCCTTTTAAGAATTGTTTTTAGGACTTTCCTTTGGGTTTCAGCATTGCTATGTAAGGGATATTTCAAGCAGAGTTCAAGAAAACAGAAACTCTAAATAGCAAAAATATTTAGTCTTGCAGTGAGATTCTCTAGCGGAGTCTAGAGAATCGGGTTGTTGGTAGACTGTTAGCATAGAGTGACGAAAGCGAGGGATACAACTTTTTTTTTTGATCAATCAATGGAAACTTTTATTTAATTTCCATATATTACATGAGGTTAATGTCAATGGACTTAACGAGATATAGGTGCTTGATCGATAGGCATGCAATCGATATGCGTGTATCGTAGTTGTCGTGAATAGCATGTACGTGAAATCGATGTAATCTTTGTACTTAACGTAGGAGGAACCTTTTCAATAATGAAGACTCAATTTCTGATCAAGTGGACAGCAGTCACAAACTAAGTGCTGGAACGAGGGATACAACTTGTAACTTACAAGTCTCTGTACCCCATTTCTTAATAATTTATGAGGCGCAGTTCTCCTCAATTTATTCACTACCCCGCCATACTCTGACCTGGAATAACTCTAACGTTTATGCACGATCGTCTCGCTCTCATTGCTGCCCACATGTCCTCCGCCAATACCGCCATTAAGCGCAGTCCTATTACCTGCCATGTTCTTGACTCTTCGAGCGGAATCCCTGGCCGTGGCATTGTAGTACAGCTTGATCGCCTTACTGCCTCTTCCACATTTCAAACCCTTGCGACTGGGGAGACCGACGACGATGGTCGCTGTTCTACCCTACTTCAACCTGGCATTCAGCTCGAGGCTGGGTTGTATAAAATGAAATTTGAGACGGGCAGGTATTTCGAGAAGAAAGGCGGCCAATGCTTTTATCCCTACGTGGAGGTAAGGGCTGAATGGAAAAAAAGAAAAAAAAATGCTTAGGTCCATTCTAAATCCTTTTTCACAATCCTGCCTAGATTATATTTAACCTAGAAAAACCAAATGAGCACTACCACATTCCACTTTTATTGAGTCCATACTCTTATACCACCTACCGTGGCAGTTAAGTGAGCACGTGCTCATGTTGAATAAATATTGGCTTGCAATGCCATGAAACATTAAGTATTAGGCGTGAATATAAATGAAGAGCGAGTAGAATAATAAAATTACAAAAGAAAGCCCCTTCAAACATTTCCCTCCTTGGTGGCCGCCTTTTCCTTCTTGGGTTGGGGGCGACGACGACACTGAGATCGTAGCATCAAATAGAGAATTGAAATTGCCACGATAAGGGCGATAAGTACGCATGCTACAACGATCGCGATGAGCTTCCAGTTTGGCCCTCCTCCAGGGGCGCCTTCTGGCCGGGATGAGGTCAGATTGGCGTAATAGGGTGGCTCCGACGTCGTCTGAACCATATAGGCTAGAAGATTTTGTAGAGGCTTGAAAATTGGTATTAGCCAAAATGGGTCCCTGCTTCATGAGGATTTCTTTAGTTACCACATTGTAATCTATTGCGATCTCGTTCGTCTTCCAATTGCTAATATCATCGCTGAACCAATCATCTTTGCCAGGCCCTCCGACGAGCGCCCCGTAGACTACGTATTTTACTGGATTTTTCATCATTGCAAACCCGGCGTAGCCGTGAGCAAGCGCACTGTGTGGATTTTTAGGACTGTTGGAGTGCGCGCCGATAATGTAGGGGGTGTTCATGGGGTTTTTACCCATCACATAGTCCCACTATTTGGATCGACCCATGAGAAGGCGAGAAGTTAGTGAACACTTATGGTTAAGCACGAACAGCTCATCCATGGGCACTTGCCTGACTCTTTACAAATCCATAGTAGCTGTCGTTCTTCTTGCTATCAACCTTGTTGACATATTGCACCATCAGCCAAGCCGTGTTCAAAGGAGGCTGAAGAGAATTCGAGTCCGAGCTACCGTCGCACCACAACAGTCCGCCCTTGGTTCTCCCGCATCCCCCACCATTCGGTTTCGCTTTTGCGTCCAAATAGCGCTCTGCCTCCTTTTTGTACCTGGGGTTAGAGGGATCGATTTGTGCGCCAAGAACATACACAGCCCCGGTCTGGTCAGCCCAGTCGAGCGGCAAATTCAGCCCTGCTAGTTTAAATTGGTCAAAGTATGCACTGGCTTTTTGTGCATAAACCATGTCGTTCGTCGCTCGATACAACCACCTAACAAAAACAGAACTGAATGAATTCCCCTAGGCAGAGGCTCTACTTCTAGTGTAGTGAAGGGTTACAGTGCTCCCCAGGCTAGCTCGTCCCCGTATGAAGTCGAGGAAGAATAAAAGTTTCCGGCGGCGGGAACAGAGTCGGAGTAGGCCATAAACGGCAATGTCTCGGCAAACGCATACAGGGATTTGGCGTGTGAAAGAAGCGTATCTGCGTACACTTCATTGTTAAAGAGCTGCCGAAAGACGATCGAATTGGCAGCAAAGGCGGCCGCCGTGGACGCAGAGACATCCGTGCCTCTCGCTTCAATGGATATTTTGAAGGAGAGCCTGGGTTTGGGGATATCAGTGTCCGGACCCCAATCTGCGAATGAAGTAGACACCGTCAAGCAACAATACACGTCTCATCACGAAATAAAAAATTCACGCGGCTCTTACAATTATTATCCACAGTTCCTGTTCCGACCTGTACAAACAGCGTTGTATTAGTCGGATGGGCTTTAATGAGCCAGTCCGTTCCCCATTTAAGCATATCTTTCAAGTGCTCGGATTGCTTCGCGAGCACGTAGCCTTCGAAGTACTCAAGCGCACCCCAAGCAATGTGGGTTAGAGCGAAGGCGAGCGGAAACGTGAATTTCATATCTAATGAGGCAGAGTTGAAATAAAATCACGGTAAGAGTAAATTGGGCAAGCGGAGCCATTAGATTGTGGGTAGGTACAATTGCCAGCATCGTAGTAGCCTCCGACCAAGTCCACATTCTGGTCCCGCCCATCCTCGAGCCCTGAATCATGCCGCCTAAAATGGGCAATGTTAATATGGATCGGATGGTATCTCTGACCTCAGATTTAGGCCTACCAGGGTACTCGATTGTTTGAGGGAAGTTTTCCACTTCGCTGTGCTTCGTAGAACAGCAAGGAAAAATCCAACAGTTTCATGTATTCTGGATTTGGGAACTTGTTCTCCCTAATGGGGCCGGGGTTGCTGGTCGACTGTGCTACATATTCGGTCGTAGTTGCAGGCGAAGAGGTAGGGACAAAGCTTCTGGTTTCCGTGGTAGCAGAGGTAGCTATTTGGGTAGGTATACTCGCGACGGTAGGCCATTCATTGGTGGCATATATATCCTCAGAGGTATACGAGCTCTGTGCCAGAGAGAAGACAAACAATAGGCTTGGAAGGATAAGTAAAATTAAGAAAGCGTTCATGGTTGTATTATGTTTTCTTCCTGTACTATAGATATCTATCTATTGCGGGGTGAATATGTGCAGTGTTATAGACAAAGCAAGGGGGTAATATCTATGCTGTGTATAATAACTATGTGCAGATGAGAATGGTGGAATACATGGTCTGGAGGGCAGCGCCAACGAGGAATGGTTGTCGATAATGTCGACGAAATGGGAAGAGCAAATGAAACTATACAATAGTACAGAGTTGCCGCTCTTGTTGCCGGATTCGGTGGTCCTGGAATATATAGAGGTGGCCAAAGGGGTAATTAAGGTAATGATCGATTAAGCGTTAAAACCTGATTCTTGCCGTATTGAGGCTGATTAATTTATTTGTCATGCCGCTACTATTACCGTACAAGATCTTCTCTCCAATATAAACGTGTTTTTCCATGGTCGAAATCTCTCCATGAAATGCCACGAAAAATACCACAAAATAGACTGAATATGCCCACCGTATCTTCGAATACTCACAACAGGTGCGCATGCGACTGAATATTGACATGTGGACACCGGAAAAAAAGGTCGCAGGCAGCATATGTGTGCCAGATTTCATTAATTTCCAAAACTAATCCGATTTCGATCAATAATGCAATCTGTCAAAGGTTTCGCTTTCTGTTTTAGGGTTTCAGGGGTTTGAGTCAAATTCAAATAATCCATAATTAAGACCACCATCGATGAATGGGAAATGAACATAATAACCAAAACGGTATTAACAGAGTCTATCTAAGCCCCCTCCTCCGCCTCCATCTGTATATTGCTATAGTGGGAAGATTAATAGAAAAGGAAAAAGAAAAAGAAGAAGGAGTAGAAGAAGAGAGAAAGAGTACAATTAAAAGTGGATAAATATTATATAAAAAAAAAACTATTGTCGAAGGAGAGCCTGCACGATGTGACTGACTTTCATATTCTTCAAATCAGTGTAGGTCTGGCCAGTACCCACGAATAGGATGGGCTGGCCGGTTGCATAGGTCATGGATAATGCAGCTCCAACCTAATATATAGAAAGGATTAGCATGGGAATCACCTTAGTTCATCGGCATCGGATTGTATTGATTTCTTACCTTATCATCTATTGTGTCGAACTTGGTTAGAATGATGCCGTCAATTTTCCGAGGATTCTGCAGGCCCGAGAAGTTGCATAGCGCTTGGTTGAATTTGGTTAGTTGGTCCACTGCCTCGTTGCCCACGAGGGCCTCCCCCACAAAAATGATTTTGTCCGGATTATTGACGGAGACGAGTTTTGCGAGCGCGCGCATCAGGGGTTCATTATCTTGCATCCGCCCAGCGGTATCGATCAAGACCACATCGTAGTTCTTCGCCCGAGCTAATGCAGGCAAAAAGGTTACACTCTCCATGTATACATTGGGTCGGTGAGGGGAAATTCAGATTACCATAACTGATTGCATCTTTTGCAATGCCTGCGGCATCTTTTCCATAGCCCTGCTCATAGAGATCCACCACAGCCGTCTGCTCTAACATTTTCAGATTACGCGCATGAACCCGCAGTTGCTCCACCGCCCCGGATCGGAATGTATCGCAAGCGGCAATTAATACCCGGAGCTGGTTTTGCAGCAACCAGAAACAGGTCTTGGATAGGTTCGTACTCTTACCTACCCCATTGACCCCAACGAACACGATGGTGTAGGGACGGGATTCAGCGCGTGCCTGTGCAATATCGCGGAGAAGATCCACGGAAGTTTTCGGCGTGAGGATGCGTTTGAGGGAAGACTCCATGGTCTCCTTAACCAGGGAAGATATACCTAGCGGAATATGAAATTAGCACCTACTGTATGGAACTGTACAAGTATGCACTATTTACTTTTAAAACTCTCAAGCTTCTTGCCGACAAGATTTTTTGCCACCGAGTCGCATAGATGCTGTGCAATTTCCGCAGCCACATTCTTGTTGATTAGATGCTCCTTCATCTGCCCTAACACAGGGCTTAGATCCTGCTGGGTGAGCACCTTCTGCCCGGTTATACCCTTGAAGAATGCAAACATCCCCCTCTCTTTCTTTCCTTTCCCTGCATCTTCAACCTCATCTTCGGTATCTTCGTCGCCTCCCAAATCCTGTACAAGGTAGGTCCCATCTTCGGTGCGCTCTCCCATCTCACTTCGATCCACAAACTTCTCTGCAAGTGCGCTCGTGTCCGACTCATTTTCATTACTGAAATCGAGAGAAGCCATCTTTTCTTTTGTGATTTGGCCATCCCACTGGCGCGCCTCCTTCTTTTTCTTTGACTCTTGCTCTTCAGGCGTATTTTTTGTGGACCGAGTGTTGCGGCCACCCTTTCCACCACGCCCACGAGGGCCCAGTTTCGATTTCAGCTCCTTAATATTCTGGGCAATTTCGTCCTCTAGTGCCTTATTAGAAAGTTCAGAATCTTAAAAAACGATAAAAGTATAACTAGTTAGTATCGTGCCTACAAACTTCTTAGGGAGCAAAATATACCTTCTTGAGTCGAAGTTTTCACCCCCTTAAGGGTATTCTTGTACTTTTCGGTTTCTTCAAAACGGCGGGGGCGAGCGGCCTTCTTCTCCTAATAATATTCGTACGATACTATTAGCTTCAGTAAGAATTCGGACGTGATTAAATAGATATACCATTCTCTCCTTTTCCTCGAGATTCTGAAGAATGGTTTCAAAAATCTCTTCAAAATCATCAAATGTACGTAGCTGGTTGGTTTCTTGAATACGATCCGAGTACTTGTCACAAAAGAGACGCTTTACGGTTTCGAGCAGCTTGTCAACATAGGTCAGCTGTAAAATTTTCTGATAGGCAACCTGCAGATCGAAAACAGGATCCATTATTAATTTTAAGCTGGCGTTACCATCGGCTACTCAATTAAAGCAAAACCTTACCACAAAAATAAGATCGTGCTCATTTGCAAACGTCCATCTTAATGCGTAGGCATCTTTAATGTAAGTATGTGTTCCCGCTCGCTCTTCGATGAGCACATCTTTCACAAGAGAGTTGATCGGATTGCTGCGAATCGGCGCAAACGACTTGGACCAGAGGAGGAGTCCTCCTTTTGTGAGGACTGCAAAAAGATCGAGCATGGCCGATGGTTTTTGTTGAAGAAATTAAGGCGATCTAAAAAGTTAGAGATCGAAGAGCTTAAACTGGGGGAAGTCCAGCCATTGTTCAGCCTGTGAAATCAAATATCAGATTCTCTCGATTCTGAAATTAATAGTGAATCTGGCCGCAATAAATTCGCAACTTTTCATTACGCATTAAATCGGCCTTTTGTCCATGCTTTTCTTTACAAGCTGCTTTTTTTTTTTTGCTAGAAAATGTCCTCGCAGCCAAATTTTGAAACTTCCACGCATCCATCCACTTCCAAGCGAGATTTCCGCTCTGCTTCCTATTCTGCACGACCTTCTACCTCACGACCGACTACTTCCACCTCGAGATATACTCAGGATTTTGTTGCTGCAGTGGTCGAGAGCAGAGGAGTGGAAAACGAAGTAGGCATGTGTTTCATCGACATCAACACAAGTGAGATAGTCCTATCCCAAGTAAGTTGGTTTGCAATTCAACTCTGCTTCTTAACTAATCTCTGGATGTATGCGCGATATATTCGATACTACTCGATAGATTGCTGATTCGCAAACATATACAAAAACAATCCACAAGCTAAATCTGTATGATCCTTTTGAAGTAAGAAATTTTAATCGTCGTTTATTCAAGGCTTTTTACCGCATATATACTAATAATTATGCTCTAGATACTCGTTCCAGTCATCTCTTGGGAGCCCGATAAGACTAAATTGTGCAAAATCATGACGGAGAGTATGCCCTTTGCAGTAATAAAGCCGATTGCGCGCAAATATTTTAGCCATGCAACTGGTACAGTTAATTATGTTCTGCGTACAAAGGCTTTCTTTATAGAGATCTATTGGAGTTAGGCCTTCGATACATTAGAGTCTATAGCCTCAAAGAGAACCTCTCTTCACTTGAGCATGATATCTCCACAAAATACCTTTGCCTTGCCGCTACTGCTGCCGCCATCCAATATGTCGAGTCAGTGCAGGATATCGTTTTCTCCAATCACTCATTAAAGTTCAATTTCCAAGGCTGCGAAGGCACTATGCTAATAGACACCACCACTGTGCGCAACCTGGAGCTGATAAGCAACCTGAATGCCAAAATGAGTCAACATTCTCTCCTGAGAGTACTTGACCAAACGCGTACTCCCATGGGCACGCGTCTGCTTCGAATTAATTTGCTGCAACCTCTGGTGGATACGGTTGTCATTAATGCACGACTTGATGCAGTTGAAGAACTAGCGTGCGTTGAACAGAGATTTCGTGCGACTCAAAATGGTCTGAGAGGATTTCACGATGTGGATCGGCTTATAACGCATCTCATCCGTGTACCAAAAAACCCCACATTGAAACATGCAGAAGAAAATTTGAATAGCATTCTCGTGTTGAAACATATGCTGAAGATGATATATTCTCTGCGTAGAGCATTTGTTGGGTGCCGATCAACGATGCTGGTGGCAATCTGTCAAGTAATTAAATGCAATCTGCAAGGATCTATTGACAAAAAAGCTGAGCATTACAGTTAGATTTTGTCCGATCATAGGCTTGAGGAGTTTGAGCGTCTAATAAGCGCAGTAATTAATGAAGAGGTGACTTTCCAGAAAAATGCCAAAGACATTCGAAATCAAAGATGCTACGCGGTTAAAGTACATAGACCAGGTTGATTAAAATAGACATTGCATTAATTTTTTTATTCATGTTTGCTAGAGTGGTGCCAATGGTTTTCTTGACATTGGTACGGAAATATATTCCAATTGCTCATTTGAGCTTCCTTAAGCTTTCAAAACACTATTTTTATATCAGCTCGCCAGACCTACAAGGATAACACGAATGAGCTTTATGAAATGGCAAATAGATATTCAGGTGAATAAGCATTTTCTTCCGGAAACGCATGGTTTGGCAGAGATACCAATCGAGCACGTCTTGACAAATGCTCTATTTTGAATATGCTCAAACTTGATAGATGAATTTAAGCTTCCGATCAAGGTCAATTTTAATCCAAACAGCGGATTTTTCCTCTCAACCTCAACCGAAAGTTTAAAAAACCGAGAGCTCCCCAAGATATTCATCAATGTAAAAAAGAAGAGGTGCAGCTTGGAATTTACCACCATGGATCTGGTATGAGTAGGAATAAGGATCGATTTAAAACACATAAATACACGTCCAGCATAATAGATTAAGAAAAATAGCAGAATTAGCGACTGTTTTGTTGAAATATACTTGATATCAGACAAGTAACCGCCCCAATTCTATGATCTTACAGTACGATAACCGTTTTCATTTTATTAGGATTATTGCTGATTTGATTTTAAATATGTGCTCTTCTATCGGTGTCCTCTACAAAACTTCTGAGGCAATTGCGATGCTCGATATGCTTATTTCATTTGCACACGTTCACATGCAGCATATCTACGGTATGTCGGCACCGGTTACTATTCTATTAAACTTAAATTTTCTCCCTTTATATGCAGTTCGACCTACGTTCACCGACACCCTCCTGGTCAAGCAAGGACGCCATCCAATACTAGAGGCATTTTTTCGTGAGCCAGTCGTGCCCAACGACATTTTTGCGAACAGCGCATCCAATTTTCAGATTATCACGGGTCCTAATATGAGCGGGAAGAGCACGTACTTACGACAGATAGCATTGATATGTATAATGTCACAAATAGGATCACTGTATGTGAAGGAGCATCCAAATTATACTAAAAATAGCCTCACTTTTCTTGCTTATCAATAGTGTGCCGGCTGAATATGCCAGCTTTCGCATTATCAACCAGGTTTGCTAACTGCTCTCCTCGGAATTACCGCGTTTTATTAGTTTTCTACTAATATGCAGTTATTTTCACGCGTTGGGAGTGATGACGATATAGAAACGAATTCATCCTCATTTGCTGTTGAGATGCGGGAAACTGCCTACATTATGCATAACGTGACGGAAGAGAGCCTTGTGATTATAGATGAATTGGGGCGTGGTTAGTAAACTGTCAACTGTATTTCTGCTGTAAGACTTGGTATAGTTAAATTATCTACGTGGAATATAGGGACTTCTACTAATGATGGAATCGCAATCGCTTGTGCGATTTGCGACGAGTTACTGAAGAAGAAACCACTCGTGTTTTGTGTGACGCATTTCCAAGAGATGATATCACTTCTATCCTCCCATCCCAATGTGCTCAACTTGAATATGCAATCAACCGTAGCGATCTCAAATAACACTTTTTAAATGAAGCTCGAGATTTCAAAATGCCCACTTTAAAACTTAGGTGGGCGCACCAGATTCGCGGCATATCCTACAGCATTCATACACAGTCCGTGAGGGGCCCAATCTAGCGGCTGACTACGGTAAATTACAGAATTACTACTTCTTTTCCTCGCAGTGGTTTGATAAACGAGCTGCATGAAGGAATCAAACTTTGCAAAATCGCGGGGTTTCCTGAAGAGATTCTTACGCGGGCAAGGGAAATTTCACAAGAGGTAGACTTAATATTAAGGCCGAGCTAGACAAGGATATATATTTAACACATTCATCAGTTAAAATATCGATTCAAAAATGTCCACGAGTCTAGGGAGACTGTGCGAATACGACGGCGAAGAAGAATACTACTCCAAGTTTAACCTTTACTAATTCGATATAAGGGAAGGGTTTATACTGACATGAATCTATTTTTTTTTTATCATAGCTTGTTCATCAATTAATCCAATTAACACGCCAAAATATTCTTCAATTGAGCGACGAGCAGCTATTGCCATACATGCAAGGAATACAGAAAGATTTTGTAAGGGTGATGACAGATGCTTGACATAAGTGATGCGCCATGGTAGACCCTATAACAGATGTTGTACTTGGGATATATATAGCTCAAGTATGCGGATATATTTTTAGTATTACGAAAACATTTCATTAATAAACAAGCAAATTATATTGTTATCACTTTGGAATGACACTACAAACGCGACCAAAGTTTTTCACTCTACTATGAAGCAGATTGCATTTATAGCTTTATTTTTTTACTAAACTTCAGCGACTCTATAATATTAGGTAGAAGCTGGAGGAATTTGCATTGAAAAAGGAGTCGGTGCATACTCCAAATTTAACAGAACATGATAGCGGAGTGCTTTTAATTTTAAACTACTGACTTTAAGTGAGTACTAATTGCTGCGGCGCATCGAGCTGGCGAAGTATTATTGGAGAGTGACAAAGATTTCACAATAGTATTTTGAGCGTGAACTGTAAAATCATTATAATCCCCCCTTGCCCTTTTCCTCCATTTCCTATTAATCAATTTCCATCCAAACCGGGCATACAAGCATGCCATCTATTCAAGACGAAGTTCAGCTGGTTCCTCTTTGCATTGATGAAGAGCTGGTAAAGTGCTCTCAGCACAAGCGCGAGGTTTGCTCCGAGTGCAACGCCGATTATACCGCTCAAAACTCCCTCTATCGCGCTCTCAAACAAACGAACGGCCAGGTTCCACCCCCCAACAGTGTCCATCCGGTACTTGGGACGCAGATTACAAAATTAAAGGATGAGGGCAATCAGAAATATAGAGCGGGGCAACATGAGGAAGCAGTGCGGCTCTACACTCTTGCTATCGACATGAGCTATGCTCGACCCCTTTGGGAACCGCACATGTTCGTTAGGGAGGAGCTGAGCGTGTTGCTTGGAAATAGAGCCGCGGCCTATTTGGCCATGGGCGATTTTGTCAAGGCTTACGTCGATGCTGAAATTGCTATCCGCGCCAAGCCTCCGTATTCAAAAGCTCATTTCCGTAAGTAGTATTGGTTGTTCACAATTGGAAGGAAAGCATCGCTAATGACCTTACAGGGAAAGGAAAAGCATTACTTGGCTTGAAACGCTATCAAGAGGCAATTCAGGCATTCGAAATTGGTCTTCAGGTTGACCCCAAGAGCGATGAGCTGCAAAAGGGCTTGAAGGAGGCGAAGGAGCTGCTGGGCAGCAAGGATGAATAATTTTCTCTTTCCATTTTTCCCCCTCTCTCTCTTCTATCTGATTGTAAGTAGCTTTCTTTTTACTGGGAGAATGCATCGTTGTATGTGAATATTCTTTTTTTTTTTGCAGCTCATAATTATAATATGAAATCCAATTAAACGATTAGAGCCAACTCATTTTCCTGTGGAATATTCACACATATGAAAACATGGCGCTCTTAACAAAAAATAAAATAAAATAAAGTAAAAAGGCAGCATAAACTCTTTCTAAATCTAGGGCTAAATAGAAACCATTCCCTCAGTGGGCGATTAGCTTTATAACATCGTTAAGATTTTGGAAAGGCTTAATCGCTATCTACATGGGAGCGTGATACTTCGTAGTGGGTATTCTTACATTTTGACCGTGTTCCATTAGTAACTACAATGCTCTATTTGAGGTCTATCCGTATGAATATACGATTAAACCTACCTTTGAAGTACATCCTCGAGTAGGTTATTCGGCTCATTGACGTTTCTATCACACCTCGTTTTCTCTGTATGGAGTAAATTGGGATTTTTTCCCATCAACTCAACCTAAGGAAAGGCCACTATAAGTCGACTGATAGGACCCAATTCGGGGTGCCTCAATTTACCGAGATCGGATCAAGGGGACTGGGTTAAATGAAGTGTCTACTCAAGATTTCAGATGCTGGTGGCAAAAGCATTTTTATATTAGGCTAAAATCGAGGTAAACGCCCTTTTGCCTTTGCTCCTCTTTATTCCAGTCGACCTAATTCAAATCCATTCCATTGACAAATATGAATTCATATAACTTACTTCGTAGAGGTCTCGCCTCTCGCCTTCCGATTCCCTCCATTGTATGTAAGCGCACCATTGTGGTCGGTGGCGCCCCTGAGCTCGAGGAAAAGTGGGAGAAGGATTACCAGAAACGTAAAAGGAAAGGCATCGCAGAGGGTGAAAAAGAAGTCGAGGCCCGCGAGGAAATCCAACCCGAAGACGGACCAACACCCGTTGATTCCCAGGCTGCAGCAGCTTGTAAGTTTGCGTCCTGTTTTCCGAAATTGACCTCATTCTAATGCGGTTGTTTATTTTCTAAACTCGAAGCCGAATCACGAACTGAAGATCCACAAGGATCGCGGGAACGACAACAACATCAAACAGAACAAGGTAAAAAATAGACAGAACTTAGCACTCTCCCAACTGTACATCAATCATCTGAGAGCTTTTTGGGAAATAAATCGAAGAATGAATTCGTTTCTTATATATGGCTATACAATCACAAGCATGACTCCAACCATCCTCAACCCCTTTCGACCGTTAAAACAGTCAGGAAGACATAAAAAAAAAGACGATTGTCTAATAAAATAATAAAGCTAAATATAGGGGTAAAAGAGATCTAATATAAGGGCTCGTACGGTTTATGACACATTAGACACCTTGATATTGTCCATCCGATTTCCATCTGCCACCGATTGGCTCGACACGGAGAGTGGAATGGATCTAGCGGATGACTTCAAATTGGATTGCTGTTGCTTCGAGATTGTGTAGACAATCCCTGCTGCAAATCCTACAATAACCGCCGTAACACTCCCAAATGTGATGGGATCTCCGAAAAAGATCATGCCGCTGGCTGCTACAGGCAGTTTATTCAGCGCGCCCACCATACTGTAGGTGGTGGATGAGGTTACCCGAACACACCACGCACTAGTGTAGCTGATTCCGAAGGCTGAAATGCCAGAGAAGATCATGGCAGTCAGTAACCAGTCTCTTGTCTCACTGGGGCTACCATGGCATTCATATACGGATTAATGGATGTACTAAACGGAAAAAGGACATATCTGCTTACAAGTTATGAGAAATATTTTCCGTAGACCAGTCCTCAAATATGAGTGTCAGTACAAAGAGCAGTGGGATACTCAACAGATTATTGTCTACAAGAAGAAAGATTAAGCTGAATATCTTGGAGATAATAAGGCTATAACTTATTACAGAACACCGTGTCAAAATCTTTGAAGTTGGTCAGCTTTATACGCTTGCGCATGTAGAGGACATAAGCAGCCGATGAAAAGCAGTTTGCAAACATCCAAGTGTACCCTACAAAGGTGGAGCCAAGTGTGTAGGTATCTGGATCCACATTTAAACTGGCTAATGCTGCCAGGGAATCGGAGATATCGGACCAGCCCGCGATGACCGAGGAGAGGACCTAAACAGAGCCCATAAAACAAAGTTAAACCCTATCCATAGCCAGCAGGGCTTGCTCCAATTACCATAAGCAAGAATGAAAGCATCATTAGACGCGTCACAGAGCCCCCGAACCACAAAACCTCACCATACGCAATTAGTATGATGGTGAGATTCTTGAAAATCGTGTAAATGGGAATGCGCAAGTACTGCAAAGATTTGCTGCCCGTATAGATCATGGCAACGAGAAATATGGCTATCGGGAACCATTTCTTTGCTTCACCGGAATCGAATGATCGATAATTTATCAGTTTAAAGAATTTAAAGATCTCCAGCAATCCTACTGCGACGACAGACTAAATCAAAAATAAAGTAAATAGGAAAGATTTATCTTGCTTGTTTTTGTTTGTTTGCTTACCTGTATGGTTAATAAGAGGAAATTCATGTTAAATTCAGATCCGGACACAACATACTTATTGGTAACCGTCATAAGTATAGAGGCAGCACAATATGAAAACACCGGCAATGATGCCGTAAGGGTTGAATTGGAACTGTGCATGGATCGTTTCTGTGGGGGATGCTGCTGGCGCTCATCGCTGAGCAGAATATTAACGTCATCCTTTTGCTGGGACATTTTTGCTCGTTGCAACCGATAATGTTATGTTGTTTGTGTCTTCCCTCTTTATTCTTCAGGGTATTAAAGGAGCCAGCGATAGAGGGGGGGGGGGAAGGGGGAAATGTGTGAATATTAAAAGACTTTATTGTTATGCTCTAAGTGCAAAGAAATGAAAAATGTAAGACGTGAAGATCCCCCGCATCCAATGACGTTTTTGGATGACGATTTTTTTACTCGGCATTTCATAAGAGCCGAGCCATCGCCCGCTTTGGATCAACTTAGAAGGTCATCAAAGATGCCCTCCAAATATTCATCAAACTCCTCGTCGCGAGTTTTCTCAGCAACCACCGTAGTCCGTGTCCAGATATTGTCGGCATCCTCTTTCTGTTTCTCCTCCTCTTGGCCTGCAGTTTCTTCTGACTTTCGTTTGTCTTTTATAGAGAATCGATGCGAACGGGCAATCAGAATCGTTTAGAGTTGCCATAGAATAAAATAATCCTTACCTTCACCTTCTACTTCGTCTTCTTCCTCTTCCCCTTTTCTCCGCCTCTTTCCTTTCTCCTTTTCTCGTTCACTCAATCCCTCTTCTTCCCTCTTATCCCGGTGCCGTTTCCGTCGTGCCAACTTGGCCTGCCGTTTATAATTGAGTTTGTTGGAGCAAGCTTCACAAAGTCGCACCTTAACCAGTGCGTTCTTGCGCTCGCCATGCTCTTGATATGCGAAATTCACCTCCCAACTCTTGAGTCCGTTGATCTCTTCACAAGAAGTTGAAGCACAAACGAACTGGCCTAGTAGATACGTGAGGAGAGAGAGAAGTATGATAAATAACTGTAATATGCATACCTTTGCCTGATATGACTTCCTTCTGTGTCCGCCATCGCATGGCGATCTATCAATAAAAATGACCAGGTTTTGTCTTATGCATGCGCGATTAAAAAAAGCAGCTACACCCACCTTGCCCACTCGGTAGTACTTTAATTCTATGATGGCATACTCTTTAAATAGTTTATTGTAATACTTCTGAGCGACGCGCTGCTCCCAGGTGAGATTGGCATCTTCCTCGGGATCCCTCAAGAATCTGCTCGAAACAAAAAGTTAAGTCAAAGAATGGAGGCGAGCAAAGTGATATTCAAGTTACTTGTGATTTTCAATCAAGACGTCTACATCTGTCTTTCCTTCTGCTAGGCGTGATCTTGATTTTGAGCGAGTGCCATAGAAATTAAGATATTCTGTGACATATTTCTTGTGCCGCGAATACTTATGAATAAAAGACAACTAGTTAAGGTCGCGAATAAAATAGCGTACAATGTAAGGTACCCACGGCATCAAGTCCTCCTAAATCGTTGCGGAATATACGTTTAGTGAATTCATTCTGTTCCATAATGTAGAAATTGAACGTAGAATATTAGAGTAAAAATGATAGGAACACCGTGACTTGAAATAAATTGACTAACGGGGCTATGTACAAGGTTACAATACAAAATGCTGAAATTGAAATTAAAAAAAAAATATTAAAAACTATTAGACACTTCTCGTCCCCTTTTCTCGCACCGCCATATCCTTCAAATCCCAGTCCACCTGCACCATTCCTTCCATGAAGCGCTTCTCTTCCTTTTCCCTTCGCTCCCATTGTCTCTTCTCCGACTCGGGCGGGGAGGCTATATCCGTCTCTGGTTGTTGGCGAAGTCGCGATTTGAATAGAGCTGGCTCCATTCTCTCGAGCCTGGACTCATACCGCTGCAGTTTTCTTCGCGTTTCCTCCAGCTCTGCTAGAATTCTTCCGTCTAATGTCAGACCTTCGCCAAGGCCCGCAAATTTCCTGCGACCATCCTCCTCTTTGAATTGCGACACGAACGATTCAACGCGGCTCCCACGTTCAAATTGATCTTCGTATCTCTTCATGCGCTCCACTAACTTTCGCCGCTCCACCTGTAATTCAGCGAGCTCAGTGTCCTTCACCATCATATCACGCTGTAAGCTCTCGACGCGAGTCCGCAAGCGCCTTGCCTCTTCTTGCACCTCTCGGAGCTCTTCTTTAAGCGCCCGTATAGCCATTTCCCCGTCGCGCGTTAAACCCTGCATCTTTTCTTCCAGCGCTGCCCGGCTCGTCAGAACGCGCTCTCGAGTCACCATGTTTTGGAAGGCATGGGCCCTCAAATCCGCCACGACTCGCTCCAGTCTGTCGCTCCTGCTTCTCTCGACCTGCATCTGATGCAACGCATCCTGTTTATCGCGCTCAAGCTCGCGAAGCGTGGCAGTGAGCCGTTCATTTTCGACACTGACATCGCGGAGCTGAATTTGGAGTTCGTTGCGCGTGCCATCCAGGGTAAAGAGCATGTCACGCGCATTTTTTAGCTCGCTTTGCAAACGAATGTGCTCCTCTTCGGTTTGCTGAAGTTCTTTCTCGGCGCTGGCGAGACTCTTTTTTAAGTCTATATTAAGGGGATAAAAGAAGTGAAAATATTTTAAAAAATGGAATCGGTCGTAGCGTCTCACTCCCCAACTAACCTCTACACTGTTGCTCAAAAAATTGCTTTTCTTCCTTAACCCGCCCAATCTCAAGTGCACAGTCATCCAGCGCCCTTTGTAGCTGAGCGATGCGTCGTTCTCGAAGCTGCTCTCCCGACTCTCGCTCCATCTTTCGAGCCGTCTCCTTCAACCTCCTAATCTCTTCCACTTTATCTTGTTCCCTAAGCTCACATTCTTTATGTCGGTCCATTGAGATCCGCAGCTCGGAGGCAAGTCGATCGCGCTCCGCCATGACTCGGGTGAGTTCAGTGTCGAGTCGCTCACACTCGCGAATATAGGACGTGACCTGGGCTCGAAGGTGGTTTACTTGGGCGTCAGATTCGCGCAGGGACGCCTTCAGGCTATCGCGGTCGGCAGTGACTTGTGCAAGAAGCCCGGCAAGCTCTTGTTCCTCTCGTTTATCTGTGTTGCTTTCACTGCCATATTGCTTTCGTTCCAACCCGCGGATTCTCTCTTCACGGTATCTAAGCTCTTCATTCAGCTCTTCGCATCTTCTCTCTAGTCTACTTATGGCCTGCCTTGTCTCTTCTTCCTCTTTTTTGTCTTCCGTTTTGTTCCCGTTGCCATATCGAGTCCGGTCCTTATAGAGCCCCATAAGCTCTTCGTGCATTTGCGAGTACAGCAACTTAAGATTTTCTCTTTCCACCTCTATCGAGCGCATCTCTTCTTCAATATTATCGATATGAAACTCGAATTGGCGCAGCAGTGAGATCAGTTCACGGTACTGTTGTGAGGAGCCCAACCCTTCCACCTTCTCGGTCGTCTCCCGTCGGAGCGTATCACGAACAGAGTCCTTGGGCGTTCCCGCAATGTGGGATAGTTTCTCACCAAGCATACGAAGCTGGTCAGTAATGAGGCGCTGTTGGCTTTCAAGAACTTGAAGCTGGGAATCATGGGACGGCCGGCTGTCATCATGGGACGAGGTGGGAGACTGCCCTGGACGTGGTGATGTAGTGTTTTGAGGCGAAATTGACTGGGGACGGTCGAGCTCGGAGCGTGCTTCCACGAGTGCCAGGCGCAAGCGGCTATTTTCCGCTTTTAATTCTGAATAATTATTGCATTCCAACATAGTGTCCGGATTAGCCCTCGTTGTCATTCACATAAGTCGATGGGAATGTACTTACGTTCAAAGTCCTCGCGTATCTGCTCATTTGTCCGCTCTAGGGATTTTTGAATCATCGCAACATGTTCTTCCAGCTCCTCTGTGGTCATCGTACGTTGGTTGCTGTTGCCCTCAGTGTCGTCTGTCTCGCCGTCTTTTGCTCTGTCAAGCAAAGCACTTTGGAACCTACGTGTCAACTTCTCTACCTCACACAAGTTCTTGCCTAGCTTCTTCCTGCTCTCTGCGTTCACTTGCTCGACGAGTCGTGCTCGGTCTGTGCCATAGGTGGAGGCTAGCATCTCTTTTTCACGCTTTAGTCGTCCAACGTTCTAATCAATTAACAAAAATGCACGGTGAGCAATAGGCGGCCATCACAAGTCTATAATACTCATAAGATTTTGTGGGCTAGACGGATACTTACTTCCTCCAAATCCATCACTCTGTCCTGCAAATACTCCACAAGAGTCTCCAACTGTTCAACACGCGTCGATCGGGTCACCGCGGAAGATTTACTATTAAGATACTCCATGTTCTCGACACACCGCTCTTCGAGCGCAGCGTTCAGTCGAGTGATTTCATTCTCACGATGTTCGACTTTCTTGGACAGTTGCTCAATCTAAAGACGGGTAAAAGAAAATGGCCATGAACATGGAACACAATCAAAAGAGTAACTAAATTGTAGGTGAGCATTCCAACCTCTTCTTCTAATTCTTCTACTTTTTTGAGTTCTTCACTCTTCTGTGGTAAGCTATCGGCTTTAACGTCACCTATAAGAAGAAGCAAAAGGTTCGCTTTGGTAAACAGAAGGATAGGATGGGCCATTAGATTATATTTACCTTGGCCTTGGGCAAAACCTATCATCTTGAGAGCCTCTATCTGCTCTTCTAATAATCGTCTCTTCTTCCGCTCTTCTATTTCAACACGATCCTTCTCATCAGCCGCGTGAATTATGTCGACGTGTAGCTGATTGTTCTCCTGCGTCAAATATAGAATCTCTTTTCTCAAAGGCTCAAGCTATAACCAGGAAACAGTTAAACGTACATCAATCAATCAAACCAATGGTGAAATCAAACTAATTAATGAAATAAAAAACAAGCGAAGGAAAAAAAAAGCAGGGAAGTGAGTTCACACCTGACTCTCTGCATGCCATCGTGCGCGATCGGACGCCTTCTTCTCCTCCCGTAGTGTGTCTCGCAGCTCTGCAGCGAGCTCAAGCTCGTCGAGGAGACGCGAAACTAGGGGAACGCTCTCTATTGTAAGGAGCGAATCCCAGCCACATTGGAGGGCGCTGAGGCGATGGAGGGTATGGTTGTAATCTTGCTCGCGGTCCTGGTTGGTTTCTTGGGATGGTTTAGGCGCCATATTAAAAATTAGGAGGATATAGGAAGCAGGTGCCCTATCGATTCCCAAGGCACGCGCTGAATTGAAACTCGCGGGTCTGAAATCTGAAATCGAAAGCTGTTACAAAACTCGCCACACTGGAATGTTTATTGGAGCTTGGTCGCCCTGGACAAATAAAAAACAAATACTCCTTCGCACTGAGCAATCGGGCCGCTCTGACCCAGTGTCTCACAATCCGCCCTCGACTCCTCGGTGCTTATTTCCACAAAGAGCCGGCTTCCGTGGGAGGGCATTAACCTCACATGGTGTTGCAGACGCTACCTTATCTCTCTCATGTATCGTCTCTGTTTTGTTCTTTTAATAGGTTCGCGCTTGAAGACGCTTCAGACCTCTTGCTCTCGGGAGTGCCGCCGGCTGCCCCTCCCGGGATTGGTTGAACTCAATGCGAGCTCTCCTCATCGCACAGCGAATATTCGGTGGAACCTCATTTTACGCTTATTACTTAAATTTATTAGGTGCTTAGCTTTGCAATCTTAACCGCTTCGCAGGTTACCGGGTGATAACGGGCGATTAGGTCCCAAGGCAGGCCGCCATGCATTGTGCGGAAGGCGAGACTGGAAGGGAGATGGCCCGGCTGGATGGGTACGAAAAGAAGCCGCAGAGCAGCTGAAAAAAAAAAAATAAAGCAAATAAGCGGCATGCGTTAGGTGGCAAATGGCCCGTGGGAGATACGCCTCACATTAACAACGTGCCAGCCTGGCAGCAAGGGGGGAGGAAGGTGAACCGCCAAATGCAATATAGGGTATTTTTAGACATTAACATTTTGGATTATTAATTAGGTAACGCTGTTCCATCTCATAATTTATGACGGCCTCGGACCCTGTTTGAGGCTCTATATGGACATTCAGCATAATGTTAACACTTAACCACGCCCCAATGATACATCCCCAAACATTGCCGTGCTCTGATTGGTTCGCAGTGATGGTCTTTTCTCGAAAAATACGATTTTGGGCTGAAATGAAGGATAAATGTGCCAATCCCATTGCTTTCGCCAAGGTGCGGTGCCGAGCCGACTTCTGCCCATATATATTATGCTGGACCCGAAATTCCCGAATTTTCGTTTGAGATAAAATAAAACTTAGAGAATTGGCCTTCTCCCCATTGACAACATTAAGAAATGGAGACAACAACAACCACACAAGCTAGCACATTGCAGTTCTCATTCCCACTGACTGTAGACCCATTGCCCCCCATGCCGTTCCAGAAAGAGGCAAGGCACCGGCGACGTAGCGCCCCCGTGCGCTCCTCATTAGTCACCCATTCCATGGCAACCCCACCCTTTTTCTCCCCCAACACCCATGAGCCATTCAGCTTCTCCACATTAACAGGAGAAGAGCCATCCCTACTACCACTTCCTAGCAAGGCCTTGTCTGGTATGCCATTCCGCTCTAGCTTCTTCGACCCCCTATCACGGTATTAATTAGGTCATCATGCTCTCTGATTTTTTAGGCCCAAGACCCATTGCTCCGGCCCCAAGCCCCTCTTTGACCTCCGCTTCGATGCTGACCCCAACCCCGCTATACCCTTCAGTACCACCCCCACCTCCTATGTCGGCGAAGCGCGCAGCAGCGCTTACCCGACGTGCCGCACAAAATCGGGCTGCACAGCGGGCCTTTCGCCAGCGCAAAATCCAATACATCAAGGATCTCGAGGATAAGGCCACCGAGCTGGAGAAACTACGCGAGTCGTACGAATTGCTCAAGCGGGAGAACGAGCAGCTCCACGCCGCCATCCAAAAATACGAGCAACAGCAATACTATTCGAACCGAAGCGAGAGACATAGCCTCTCGCCTGCCTCCGAAACAGAGCGCTCCCAAAGCTCCTCGTCCCCCTCATCAATAGGCCTCCTGCTTGGACTGGATAATCCGCAGGTGCTGAAGGATTTGGGATGGGGGAACGATGGGGCCTTGATCTCGAGCGAGCCGCTACAAAAGCACGCGCTGCACCAGCCCTCCATACTGCAGCAGCTGAATTTGCCCGACCCCGAGTCGGCCAATTCTGACAGCTCAGTGCAGGCGGAGCTGCGGTTTGGAGACTTGAGCATGGAGGATGAAAAAAAGCTCTGGAGAATATAAACCAGATTCTCGCGATGATTCCCCTTGCAATAACTTTTCTTTTGGGAGCATGAGGCTTCTCCCGTTGTGTAAATACTTTTCATTCTTTTGCATTTTTTTTTTACATCTACATTCAAAATTAAGCCTCCGTCTATTTTCTCGTGATGAGAAGATACAAAAAAGTATACAGTCTGTTAATATGTTAATGCCGGTTGTCTCTTTTGAGCACTTCTTTTTGGTTTGTTGTACTAAGGCCAGAAAGCCAAAGATTGCGTTTAGCATATAAAGTTCGTGTGATTTTCATCCCCGATGATTGGCCAATGAGGCAAGAGATAGGAATCATGATGCAAAGCGCGGGCTGGGCCCCTCATTTCTTCTTGGAGATTTCGGCCAAGGATTGACGGGCAATCTGTGGAACGCATTTTGGGAATCCTATGTCTCCTCCCTCTCCTCCGCTCTTGCCGTGCTTTTTAGAGAGAAGCTGCTATTGAATGAGAAGGAGCATGGCGGTCAATCTTCCTTTGAAACCCAACGTTATTGTTGCGCTTTTCGTGTTCTACACGCTGATAATATACTTCTGCTTCCGAATGGACACGGCGCCCAAATGCGCCTGCGACAGCGAGCGAATCATTCTGGAGTTGGAGCAGCGACTTCGTGAACAGCACCGCGACCTACCCGCTCCCACTTCTCCCCCAGCTCCACAGGATTATTGCACAGACACGGATCGCAATGCGGATCCCAATCACTCGAAGAATCATCTCGAGTTCTGGCGTCATTTGTCATCCCCTCTGGTCGAGGAACAACGTGAGCAATGGCAGAGATTTGCCCAGAGCGTCTCCCCGTATCCCGAAGAGAGGTTTGGCGGCAGCGGTGTCGTGTTCACGGCAGGCAACAAGGACACGCTCGAGTTGACGTTGGTGAGTGTGCACATGCTCAGAAAACTGGGTTGCCATCTGCCAGTGGAGATATGGCACTTGACTGACGAGAAGCCGCCCGCCGACATCTCGCTTCCCGCCAATGTGCAGTTGCGCGACCTAGGGAGCCCAGAGAATGTCCATCCTGCGGTGCGTCGTCACGACGCTGATAAGAACTTCCAGATCAAAGCCGCCGCCATCATCAACAGCCGATTCGAGGATGTCCTCTATCTCGACTCCGACAACCTTCCGGTCCGAGATCCAACCCCCTTGTTTGCGAGCGAGGGCTACAAGAAGACGGGGGCGGTGTTCTGGCCGGATTATTGGAAGACCCACAAAGAAAATGCGATCTGGCGGGTGTTGGGGGTGAGGTGCTTAGACGAGTGGGAGCAAGAGTCTGGCCAGATCGTGGTGAACAAGCGGAGAGGGTGGAAACCACTGCAGCTGGCCTGGTATTTCCAGAATGAATACGAGTTCTATTTCCAGGTAGGCATTGGATTCCTGGTGAAGTCTGAGTTTAGCAAGCATGGAAATGTCCATCGATTTCTTTAACCCATGCCTATAAAAAAAATGCTTAGCTATTGAATGGGGACAAGGACACCTTCCGATTTGCATGGAAGGCACTCGAACAACCCTACCACATGATGCCTCATTTTGTTGCGGCCGCCGGAGTCAAGGTTGGCGATCGCTGGTGCGGTCACTCTATGCTGCAGCACGGCGATGACGGGAAGCCCCTTTTTATCCATGCAAACCTTATGAAGATCACCGACCGTCGTGTGCTCGGCGATCACCCATGGCAAGGGGTCAAGCGGTATCTAACGTCGAGGAGAAATACTCGGCTGCGGCCTGAGTTCTGGATCTCTTACGATGGTCGCGCCTGCATGGATTTCATGGGAGGCGAGGGGGAGCCTGAAACCACCGTCGATGATTTTGAGCAAGTCCTTCCTGGGTTCCGAGATTTGTATTTTCAGGTTGGAGGAAAAGGAGGCGAAGAGCGTGGATAAACCACTGTAGGGCCGGCACCGCTCTCCCCATCCCACCTCCTTCCTGGTCCTCTTCTATAGAACTATTTCATATATATATATATACGCAAAGTTGCATAAACCCTGAGCTACCTATTTTTTCCTTTATCTTGTAAAATTGCTAGCGATTTGCTTTTGTTTCGTTTTCTCCAGCTTTCCTGTTCCTTTATCGAGACATTTTAATAAGAGCCCGAATGGCTTCTGGAATGGCACCCTAATCCTGTATGGTACAAGATTCGAGGCATGAAATTTCAATAGAAACATTCATCTGTATATTTTATTTCCAATCAAAATGTATCCAGTACGGCTAGGGACATCATTTTCTCCGCCTTTCATCCTTCCCTTTCATTTCATTTCATCCCATTTTGTGTCTTTGACTTGCTAGCAAAAATCAAGGTAATTCTTATCAAATATCAGTCGGGTATTCAATGGTGCGTGTGCGTTTCGACCCCGGATTTGAAAGGACCAACCCAGGATTCCGCGAGTAGGTCCTCAATATATGAGCTGATCGTGTTTATCCGTTATCATCCCCTAGCAGAATGGACTATGACTCTTGTACAAAAAAAAAGGACATGCATAGCTCTTTTATTTATCTTCATATTGCAGTACATTTTTTCAATTTTTTCCGTATTGAATGCATATTCAGCATTGATCTCTCCCCCGATAGAGCGTGAACGACATGGTTTATTGAGGTTGCCACAGCGAATGGGCGACGCCTAATCAGAAAGAAGAAGTAAAAGGAAAGTTCAATGCGGCTCAATATCAGTACACAGCCGAAGTTAACTTACCAGGTGCCCAGGTCGGATTGGATGTATGGCCCTGGAGACATAGGTAAGTGCGGCCATGATACACGACACGATCACCAGGAGCATAGCTAGATGCGCCGGGAGATTAGGAAAGCTATGGATAATGTAAAGGGCACAAAGACTCACGTTCCAACGGGATCCCATTCGCGACCAGAAGCGCCATGGCCCGCCGGTTGCGCTTGATATTGACCGCCACCCTCCGTCACAAAGGCAGGTTCCTCCTTTTCAACAACAAAAGCAGGCCCTCCTCCCCCTTGTTGCTGCTGGAACTGCGCTTTGTTCTGCTCCCACTGTCGTCTCTCTTCTTCCAGTTTCCGCTTCTCCTCCTCGAACCTTTGACGTTCCTGCTCAACCAGCTGCTGCTGTTCCTGTTGCTGTTGGGCCGCCTGCTCCTCCTGGCGCTTGATCTCCTCCTCCTTCTTATTATGGTCGGTGATCAGTTTTCCTGCGAGTAGACCTCCTCCAATGGCAAGCGCCGCACCCAACCCGCCAATGCCAGCTTGGGCAGCATGCCGCTGGTTCTCCCAATTTTTCATGCGCTTTTGATGCTCCGGATTGATGACCGAGTAACCTCGTCCGGGCTCTCCGCCCACTTGCTGGGCTTGTCCCCCGGGGATCAAGACGAGATTGACCTCTCCGGTCGTTTCGCCCTTGACGCCGAATATTTCGAACCATGCATTCAATGCTCCGCCTTGGACCTGGTTCAAGGGAATGGCGGCAAAACCAATCAGCTCGTCCATCCCGACTTTTTCGTCATATAGCTCGACGAAGAGTTCCTGGCTACCGAAGGGCTGGAAGTTGAAGGCTTGCCCGAACTATAGCCCACGGATATCCATTGATATCTTATCAGACTCCAATATTTTAGGGGGAACAGCAAATCGAGTAGAAATAGTACCTGAGGATTTTGGCCGCCGTTTTTGGCGGTAAATGTGTGAGCGACCTCTTTGCCCTGCAAGTCGAAGCCGAGAATAACATAGGGATCCATCTGAGAGGGGCGCGGAAATGAGTCAATGTAGGAAGAATGATGGGAAGGCCCTTCTCACCTTTCCAATCATACTCTGGTTCTTCAGGTTGCGCGCAGCATTCACTCGCACTTCAAGGAGTCCGGAGGCCATGGTGGGTGATTAATTCAGAGAGGAAGAATTATGAAGGAAGAAAAAAGAGCAAAGTTCTCGTGAGAAAGAAGAGAGACTAAAAAAGAAAAATTGCGACTTGCAGGAGCTTTATTAAATCCCCCCTCGGCGCCTGCGATTTTATCTCCCGCATCGCGCGCTGCTTTTTTCAAATGCAAGTAGATGGGAAAATAGGACAAGCCGAAGTAGCACTCCATTTGCCACCGCTCTCAGGCACCCATCGCATTATGAATCCCGGTGGAACTCTGCCTGCTGCTTTGAAATTGACTGGCTGCTCGATCGGACTCCGTGACTACGTAATGCGAGCGCCAATGTCTTCTTTTCAATGACGACTTGGCACACCAGAGCCAGCCTATATTTAGCCTCCTCGTGCATACTCGAGTTGGGGCCCTGACGCGTCTTTCTTCGCACTCACCCTTCTAGAAGTTTCCTGCGTTGCTGGCTTGGCAGCCACAGAGACCATCCAGCTCTCCATCTCTAGAGAAGGATGCCCAGTTAGGAGAAATGGACACGGTGTAGCAAACGCTTGGTCTCGTTGGAGCAGTTGTCTTCCATATGATTTCAGATACATAGGCTTATGTTCAATCTTGTGGTTTGGGGCAGTTCTTTTATTTATTATTTCGCTGAGGCCCGCTCAGCTATATTTGTTTTACAATTTCACGTCGTCAAGTATAACTGAGATTGTTTGTACTTTATCTGAGTACATTCTAATGTTCTCTGAAATAAATGAGGCTACTTAGAACACTGACTTCATTTCAAAAAATAAGGTAATAGCTATGAACTTAGGGTGTGAGGAGAAATGCCGCTACGCCCATTCAAGTTTTCCGCGAAAACGGGTAACACACGTGGGGCTTACAGCCGGCGAAATCTTCGCATCGAATGTGAACACCGTTCCTCCATCCACATTTAAGCCTAGAATGTACTTTTGCCCAAATGCATTTTTTCTCGAGATGGTGCGCCACGGGTAAGGGGGTCCATCGTCGTCAGGACGGAGACGCACGAACAATTTTTTGGCGCATTCAGGGAACCTGTTCAACCAAATTAACGTTAGCCTGCCGGAAAGATAATTACTTGGAGGCATTTGGCGCTCACTGATCAAGTTGGAGCAATATATCGTGGTGCTTTGTAGTAATGCGCTTTTTGCCATAATAGGTGATCGTCCCATCTCGGTTCACCAGAGCGCTAATATCCTCTTGAAACGATGCCACCTTGCCGATGAGCAGCAAGAGAAAGAACACGGTGTTGCGCATATACATGCTCAAATAGTCTGAAAGAGAGCCGCAGAGCGGGTGTGCGGATAACCTGCACGTCGTATATCAGTGCGACAACTCTCTTTGTAGAGTGGGGGTGTGCTTATATCATGATTTTCTATTTAGTGAGAAGCATGTTGCAAAAAATTGAAAATAAACTCGGGAATTGGATAAGCAACAATTTGCCATCCCATCTTTTCAAATCCTTTTCCAGTTGTGTATGATTTGATTCCCCTGAAAATAAGAACTCTTATCGAAATGCTCCGCTTCCTCCATCAACTGTGAGAAGCGGTTGCCTATTTGAATCACCAAATTCCAGGGATGAGCTGAAGAGTATAAACGACATCATGGGCTCTTGAATATCATTTCGATAATTTTTTGGCTCTGTAGCTGAAATAGCCTATCCTACGATTGGAGTTGCATTGAAATGCTAGAGCCGATCGCACCAAATCTAGGATGATTTAGTTGGTTAAGCCTCTGGTCAGATGAATTTCAACCCTGTTCTGAATGTCGTCGCGTCACCCATCTTAGATTTGATATTCATTTCTATTAATATCTCTGTATTCACGATTCGCCAAAGGTATGTATTACGGACATCGCTTTTGCACAAGCCTTCGAAATCACCCCACTTTTTAATACAATTTCAATTTGGTCACCTTCGGAAAGTGCGGGAGGGAGAGAGTGGGTGCTAAGCGCCATCCATCCTGGAGGAAATGGCAGCTTGAAATCTATCTATATTGTTTCTATTTCGGCCAGGAAGATTTCAGAATAGATCGGGTTCGGCTTCAATTCGGATCGGCATTAGTGGGCAAGGCATCCTCTTTTGCTGAACCCCACAAGTATCTCCAAGCTATTCCCACTTGGAAGCAGATAAGTCCGTTTTTCGTCCCATGCGGTTAGGGCGAGGCACTACAGGTTTTCCCCCAGGCTAATTTTGGCTTTAAGGCGACAAAAGAGTTTGAATTCAAAACTATCACGTTGTCTTATCTCAATGTCATATAGAAACGAAGGTAAGCAGTTCATATGCTTCAGTTCTAAAATTATAAACACTCCTACTAAGCATTGGCCTACAAGACAGCATCCGATTTGGTCGATTGAATATCGGGAGTTTTTAGAGTGCGCCCTTAATTGTGACTCACAACACCCATTTCCTGAGAGTCCCGTTGAGAGACACTATACCAAGGGAATCAGGGCAGGGCGATGGGGGTTGGCCGAGCTAGCATGTAGAAAGGCGAGGGAAATGGTCGGTGACGTGCATACGATATCGGTAGGAGCGTAGATAGGGGATAGAGCGCTTATGGTAACCTCCGATGATGCAAAGGGGCTGGTTTGAATTCAAAATTCGACAGTCAGTTACCGTTGAGGTTAGCATCTTCCCTTGGTGGCTTTGCAACCCAGAGTAATTCGGAGTTGAAACTGCCAGAAGTCTTAAAAATAGGTCATTCTCTTCGAAAGGAACAAACAAAATAAGACAGGCCAGCACATCGCTAGCTGCGATTTTTTTTTATTCTACTATTATATTTTAGCCTTCTGGTTGTCCATCCCAACTGCATCTCTCCACTTCTTGCACCTCCCTTTTTGCTCTATTTACTCTTTTCCCCTCATAATAACATCCATCATCAAAATAATCAACTGGAGTTTGCCATCAGTGTCTTAGTGTCCATACATTATGAGATCTATAGGCTTAGTTAGTCTGGCCCTTATAGCTCTGCTTTGCGGGTCATCATCGGCCGCTTCTTCAACTCCTCATAAACTTGACCATAAAAATCGACATTACTACTCTGTTGAGATCACAGAAGACACACATCCCACTATCATTGCACGCAGACTTGGGGCAGTATGGGAGGGTCCAATCGGAGAACTGACCCGACATCATTTATTCAGCATACCTAAACGAGACTCGGAGAGACATTTGTTGGCTAGACGTGATGCGACAGAAGGCATCTTGTCGATGAGCAAGCAAGTGCCTCGTCTCCGCCACAAACGTGGGCCTATTCCAAATCTAGACGTCAATGACAAGGAATGTGTACAGCTGGAGAAGCGAGCACCTGAGCAGGTCTTGACTAGCTCCAAAATAGCCAAACAGCTTAAGATTTTGGACCCCGGATTCTTCCAGCAATGGCATCTGGTTTGTACCACATCCCCACCGGATTCTCATCCCATCGGATAATTTATTCTTTCTGTGCTTTTTCTTTTTCTTAGTACAATGAACATGAACCCGGAAATGATATTAATGTTACTGGGGTTTGGAGACAGGGTAAGTAGTGTTTGCCGCTGCTAAATTCCATTGAGGTTATTTATTGATTGAGTACCCTTTAGGAAACTACGGTGAAAACGTTGTGGTTGCCATCGTGGATGATGGACTGGACATGGAGAGCGATGATTTGAAGGAAAACTTTGTAAGCCACCTTCACTCCTATTTATACTTGATTCGACAAAATCTGATTTACATTTCTTTCGCTTTTTCTAAGTTTGCGCCTGGCTCATATGATTTTAACGACCATACTGACCTCCCTAAACCCCGTCTTCCTGACGACTACCATGGTACTCGCTGCGCTGGTGAAATCGCCGCCCAGAAAAATATTGTGTGCGGAATTGGGATTGCTCCCAGTGCAAAGGTTGCTGGTAATTAATGGCAATTTCAGATGGATTCACCCTTTCGCCAAGATCTTCATGAAAACATATGCTTTGACTTAAACGAATAGGCATCCGTATTTTGTCAGCAAAAATTACGGACGCTGACGAAGCGGCCGCCCTCAACTACGGCTATCAATACAACCACATTTACTCGTGCAGTTGGGGCCCACCGGACAACGGTAAGGCAGTGGAAGCCCCCGAAGGGGTGGTCCATCAAGCACTTGTAAATGGAGTAGAGAAGGGACGCGGCGGCAAAGGTTCGATCTTCGTGTTCGCATCCGGCAACGGTGGAATCTATGACGACAACTGCAATTTCGATGGATATACCAATAGTCGATACACTATCACCATCGGTGCCATCGATCACATGAATAACTACCCGGCCTATTCGGAGAAATGCTCTGCGATGTTGGCGGTCACTTACAGCAGTGGAAGCGGCAACTACATTGTACCTATCCCATCGGTTTATGAGTTTTATTTCAAGATTCGGCAAACTAACTTGGCCCTGTTTTATCAATAGTTCACCACGGATGTTGGGAAAAACACATGTGCCCAGCGCCACGGCGGTACATCGGCTGCGGCTCCTTTGGCAGCTGGTATTTTTGCCCTTGTCCTCTCGGTTCGCCCCGATCTTACCTGGCGTGACATGCAGCATCTCGTGGTGCAGACGGCAGAGCCGATCTCCCTTGACGAGGAGGACTGGGAGAAGACGGCATCTGGCCGTATGTTTAACCACAAGTTTGGGTATGGCCGGCTCGACACCTATCGCATCGTTGAAGCAGCCAAGACGTTCAAGAGCGTTGGCCCTGCTACCGTCATTAAGCTGCCCGTGATCAAGGTGGACATGACCATTCCCCAGAATGATGTTGGGATGACCTCGTCAGCCATTGTTTTGCTGGATAATGTGAAGTCGGCGAAACTTGGACGACTGGAACACGTCACCGTCACCATCAATATGGAGCACGAGTATCGTGGCGATGTGGAGATCTTCCTCGTCAGCCCTGCGGGTGTCACGTCCGAGTTGGCGGCGCACCGCCGGTTCGATGACAGCACGGAGGGGTTGAAGAATTGGACCTTTATGACCGTGAAGCACTGGGATGAGAATCCCATTGGTAGCTGGACGTTGAAGGTGGTGGACCAATTCAACCCCGACAAGGGCGGCAAGTTGTTGGACTGGCAAATCTCGTTCCACGGAGAACGCAATGAAAAAGCGGGAGAGGGTGTGGACTCGGGGGGTCCCAAGATCCCCGTGCCGAGCGTCCACTCCCCGGCGGCGACCAAAGGCAAACCCGCAGCAGCTAAACCCGCCCCCCCTCCCACCCCCAAGCCCCCAACCACAACCTTCTCTGCCCCAGCTCCCAAAGAAACTACACCATCCACATCATCATCACCGTCGTCCATCGTGGAGCCCTCCAGCCCCAATGCCCAACCCACTAGCGCCAATCCAGCGGTGGAGGAAGGAAATGAACCCGTTACGCCTCAGGATGGGGCCATCTTTGACATTCGCACTATCATGTATATTGTTGCAGGCGCCCTCATCACCGGGGTTCTTGCTGCTTTCGCCTATTTCGGGCGCAAATGGTGGAGCGACCGGAAGCAGAGGGATAACTATGAATTCTCAGTGCTCAACGGAAGTGAAGATGATGAGTCCCGTCAGCCACTGAGAGATGTCAAGGAAGAAGAGAACCAAGAGCTGTATGATGCGTTCGGAGAGAGCGATGAGGAGATGGAGGATGAAGAGGAGGTGTGGAGGAGGAGATTGAAGAAAAGAAGAACGACTTGTGATAACGTACATATTGGTATATACATTTTATTCCTTCCTTGAAATAGATTTTGTGCTTTGCTTTACAGGATATTGGATTTCTCATTTTACAAAAGCTTCCCCCCCTTATTTATCACCTTTCTCCCCCTTTTTTTTATTCCTTTTTTTTTCACACCTATATTAGGTGTGTTTCTTCTATAGGTTTTTTTTTCTTTTATTCTTTGTCTGCTTGAATTCTGTTAAAACCCTATGGTATCCTCTTGGATATGAATGTCTATTCTCGATTTTCGCTCCTTTTATTCTTGTTTCCCTACTTTTTCTTTCTTTTTTTTTATATATTTAATAGTATTCATATTCCCATTTTTCTTTGAAATACATTAATATTCAGGATATGAAAGCAAACAGATATAAAGGTTAAAAAAGGAAAGGAAAGACAAAAGTTCTACTCAAACAAGAGAATAAAATAAGCTCAGTCCTCGTCGCTGTAGCTATAGGAGCTCTCCTTCTCCACTACCATGACGCCTTCTTTCGGCACTTCCTCCTTCAATGTGCTCTCTTCGTCGTCGTCATCTTCGTCGTCGACGCCATCCAGAACATTTAGCGCCTCAAACTCATAGTGATCTCGCTGCCTCTCTGCTTCGATACCATTTTGCCCCGTTAAGCGACGATAGGTGAGCCAGATGGCAAGCGCCGCCGTCAAAGCGGCGGCCCCCAAGAGCAAATAGGGCACCCATCCGTGATAGCCATATTGATTGGGTGGTGTTTCCTCGCGCATCTCATCCAAGTCGGCAATGGCGTTGGACGCGATTGGCCCAGCTCCATCGCTCATTGTTTCTGTTGCAAGTGTTTGTGGAAGCGGCCCTTCTATTGTGGAAGAGGGGGCTGCAGTATTGTTCGGCTTCGCCTCTCCATAGAAGACAATTCTCCAATCAATAAATCGCCCCCCCGCCTCGGGATTCACCTTGTCCACCACCCGTAGGGTCCATAAACCGGTGGGCTCTTCCTCCCAGTGCTTCACCGACATAAAGGTCCAATTTTTCAGGCCTTCGTTGCTCAAATCGAAACGCCGCCGCGCCGCCAGCTGAGATGTAACATTGTGAGGACTCATCAGGTATATCTCCACGTCGCCTCGCCGCTCGTGGTCCATGTTCACGGTGACAGTGACGTGCTCAACGCGTTTCAAGTCCGCAACAGAGTCCTCGGTGACTCGCATGACGCTATACAGTCCCGTCTCGTCCTGTGGAATCTCGGTGTCCACTCTGACAATCGGCATCTTCACTCTGAGTTGGGGGCCAACTTTCACATGGTTTCGCGCGGCTTCCACAATGCGGTAAGCATCCAGTTTTCCATAGCCATACTTGTGATTGAAGGCGCGGCCCGCAGAGGTCTCTTGCCAGTCGTCGTCGTCAAGCGAGACTGGAATCGCGGTTTGAACACAGAGGTGCTGCATATCTCGCCAGGTGAGATCCGGGCGCACGGACAGGACCAAGGCGAAGATGCCGGCGGCGATGGGGGCGGCCGCAGAGGTGCCTCCATGTCGGGCGGTGCAAGTTTCGTGGGAAATTTTGACAACATCAGTGGTATACTAATCACATAGAGCAAATATACAATAAAGACGTTAACATTAGGCTGAGGAGAGAAAAGGAGTTGAAGGTCGCTTTTACAATGTAGCTGCCAATCCCGCTGCTGTAAGTAACTGCCAGCTGTGCAGAGCATCTTTCCGAATAATAAGGGTGCATGTTCATTCGGTCGATGGCCCCAATAGTAATGGTATAAATACTGTTCGTGTACCCGTCGAAGTTACAATTGTCGTCAAATCCTCCGCCGTTCCCCGACGCAAACACATAGATCGAGCCCAATCCCCCGCGGCCCTTTTCAATCCCCTGCAGAATGGCCTTCTTCACCAGGCCCTCTGGTGCTTCCACGGCTCGCCCATTGTCTGGAGGACCCCAGCTACAAGAATAGATATGGTTGTCCTGGTAGCCATAGTTGAGGGCGGTGGCTTCGTCGGCTTCGGTTATCTCCGAGGAGAGAATGCGGATCCCAGAGACCTTCGCCTCATATGCCACGCCAACCCCGCAAATATCATTCTTGACTGCCGCTATCTCGCCGGCACATCGGGTTCCGTGGGTATCTTCGAAGAGTTGCGGGCGGGGGATGGCCGTATGATCATTAAAGTCGTAGGAACCAGAAGCGAACTTGATTCCAGAAAAATGCCCAAGATTAGTAGAAAGAAGACAGAGTAGTTTAGCAGGTCCGCTCAAGTCCTATGCTTACAAAATTTGCTTTGAGATCCTCACTGTCAACGTCCAGCCCATCGTCCACAATAGCAACTACTACACCCTTTCCAAGCACCCCTTCTCGCCATACACCCGTTACATTAATGTCGTTTCCTGGATCTGCATCGTTAAACTAAAAGGAAAGAGTATATGTTATTACTTTTGAGAGCTCCCTGTGCTGGCCAGCACGTTTACCAAGTGCCATTGATAGGAAAATCCTGGGTCTGAAATATCAAGCTCTTTTATGATTCCCATTAATCCGCCCTGCTTGTCTCCAGGTTTTTTGCGCTTCTCAGCCACTTCTCCTCTCGATGTCCACACTGGTTGCCTTTTCACCAGCCGTTTTGGCTTTTGCTCCTTAATCCACTTTATACCCTCTACCACTACTCTATCCTCCTGAGTTAAATCCCTTTTCCGTAATTGGTGAAGTGAGGTATAGATATCGGGCACTCCCTTGACAGCACTAAAGAGGTGATGCTGTGGAAGCTGTCCTATAGGGCCTTCCCATCGTGCCTGTAACACGCGGCCCACATCTGCTGGAGTGACGGGTGATGAAGCGTCAAATTCAATGGCATAATATATGCGAGAGACATAGTCGCGTTTGTGTAAATGAACGGCGAAGGAGAGACACACAAGCACCAACCAAGTAATTAGGCTTATTATGGATACTAATAACATAATGATGCAAAAATGATTAAAAAAAATGAATGTGAGGATGAAGATCCCAATTGAATGTATCGACAAAGGGAGTAGAACACCAAATCATTAGTTACATCTAATTCATTATTCCTAATGCAGAAGTGGGTGACGTAAATTATCAAGTTAGTAAGTAAAAATACCCTCAATAATTCAAGCACCCACCAGCTTTTTTCACTGTCACCCAGACCCATAGGAATCAAACCACATTAGTCATAGGCAGAGAATAAACTCGACCGAACCAACGTAATTCAGCCCCCCAGTAACTGGTATAATTTTTCATGATATCCTGGTAAGCTCATGGAAAATAAAGCATACAGTCGGGGAGTTGAGAGAAACCGTTCCCAACCTTGTCAACCGCGCCGAGCTTCTCGGATATGCTTCCAAGATTAAGCTAGGAGTTTTGCAGTCTCCCAAGGTTATTTTGAATAGGGCATGTTGACATCTGCACCACTTCGAGGAGATATCTGCAGGTGGACAAACCATTTAATAATTTTGAATGTAACTTTGTTAAAAACCAATATGATACCTTATAATAACATATTAGAATTGTAAGTTCAACCTTTTATTAATGCACCATTGCGCTTCAAATTATTTAGACGAGATAAAATAATTTTTCTGATATTATCTTTACCAATTTATTCATTTTGCTCTTTTGAATTATATAAAGATGCCTAAATATTTATATTCCGGTAAAAAATAAAAAGTGGTAAAATATAAGATGCAGAAAAGGTAGCTGAGGTAATCGGGAAATTGACGTAAAAAAACGATTCGGAGTAAGAAAGGTAAAAAAAAAGAAATTACTCTTTCATTTCAATACCAGCGCCACACTGACAGCTTCTTATATCGCTACTCACCTGCTTCGAAACAGCTTAATATCCCGCCTTTTTCGCGCCCTTACCCATTCGGCCCCTATGGCCTCGATCTCTAATTTGGCAAGATGATGAGAGACTCGGATGATGCTTAAGTGTTATCGAAGTAGTAAGCAATGTGGTCCGGGTGTATAGGCTACGGTACCGACAATGCTTGACATGAGAGTTTGAAATACAGCCAACACTGTTTTAAATAGGAGAGTAAGATGAGTAAAAGCATTAAAGTACGGAATGTATAAATAAATTGCTTGATGGAATGGTGTTACCATATTGTTTGTTTGTTGTTTATAGTGGCTTCAAAAGTTACTCAAAAGTTTTAAAACTAGTTCAAACATTTTCAAACTTCCTGTGAAATTGTTTTTTTTTTTCTTTTTATATAAAAGTCATCGCGAAGTGCTTGACTTGCCCTTGCAATTGGACCGTATCCCCATGTTTACTGGTAAGTTTAATTCAATTGGAACCAAAAAAATTGGGTGAACACCTTGGATGCCTAAAATCCTATGTATCAAAACTAATCCTAAATAACTCGGTGTAGAAACAAGTGTAGAATTTAGTGCCGAGTACCCGGCTGCTGCGCGCAAATTCAACAAGCTAGCCGAACTCTTTGATAGCCAAGGGCAATATGAACAGGCTGAATCACTGTATCAGCAAGCGTTGACGATTGTTGAGAAGGAGTTGGGATCAGAGCACCCGGATACTGTGAACACGCTCAGGGTTCTAGCTGAACGCTATGATAGTCTTGGAAAATATGCAAAAGCTGAACCATTGTTTAAACAAGCACTGGCTCTCAGAGAGAAGGTGTTGGGATCAGAGCACCCGGACATTGTTTGCATACTTAACAATCTAGCCGGAATTTATAAAAATCAAGGAAAGTATGAAAAAGCTGAGCCGATATGTCAACGAGCGGTGAAAATCGCGGAGAAGAAGTTGGGATCAGAGCACCCGGAAACTGCGGGCGCACTCAACACACTAGCCGCACTTTATAAAAATCAAGGAAAACTTGCACAAGCTGAGCCCCTGTATAAACGAGCGCTGGCGATCGTTGAAAAGTCGTTGGGATCAGACCACCTGTTTGCTTCGTACACACTTAACAACCTAGCTGCACTTTATAGGTGTCAAGGAAAATATGGGCAATCTGAGCCACTGTATAAGCGAGCACTGGCGATCTCTGAGAAGGAGTTGGGAACAGGGCACCCGGATACTATGAGCGCACTTAGTAACCTAGCCGCACTCTATAATATTCAAGGAAAATATGAACAGGCTGAACCGCTGTTTAAACGAGTGCTGAAAATTAGAGAGAAGGTGTTAGGGCCAACGCACCCGGATGTTGCAAGTTCACTTAACAACCTGGCTGCACTTTATAGAAACCAAGGAAAATATAAACAAGCTGAACCGCTGTATAAACAAGCGCTGGCGATGTTTGAGAAGATGTTGGGTCCTGACCACCCGGAAACTGCGGGTATGCTCAACAATCTAGCCACACTCTATGAAAGTCAAGGAAAATTGGCACAAGCTGAACCGCTGTTTAAACGAGCGCTGGCAATTAGAGAGAAGGCTTTGGGGCCAATGCACCCGGAACTTGCAACCACACTTAGCAGTCTGGCCGCACTTTATAAAGAGCAAGAAAAATATGATCAGGCCGAACCACTGTGTCTACGGGCGCAGACGATCGTTGAGAAGAAGTTGGGGCCAGAGCACCCGGATACTGCGAGCACGATTAACATCCTAGCTGGAATCTATGAGAGTCAAGGAAAGTACGATAAAGCCGAACCGCTCTGTCGACGAGCGCTGAATATGGTTGAGAAGGGATTGGGGTCAGACCACCCGTTTTTTGTGGGCGGACTCAACAATTTAGCCTCAATCTATGATAAGCAAGGAAAATATGAACAAGCTGAATTGCTGTATAAACGAGCACTAACGATCGTTGAGAGGAAATTGACACCAAAGCACCCGTATACTCTAACCACACTCGACAATATATCCGAATTCTATGGTAATCAAGGAAAATATGAACAAGCTGAACCGCTGTATAAGCAAGCGCTGACGAACGCTGAGAAGGTGTTGGGACCAGAACACCCAGATACAATGAGAATACTTACCAACCTAGCCGCACTCTGTGGTAATCAAGGAAAATATGAGCAGGCTAAACCACTGTATGAACGAGCGCTGAAAATTAAAGAGAAGGTATTGGGATCAGAGCACCCGGATACCGTGACCACGCGTAACTGTCTAGTCGTAATCCAGTGTGTTCTACAGCAAAAGCCGTAGTAGCCTACTTCAAAAGGGACCTCTAATTGTTATTCCGAATATATTTTGGTGATAATGGAATTTTCCATCATGACCTAAATTTTTTTTTTTCATACTTGTTGATGCTATCTTTCACAACACATCACACGCTACTATTTTTTTTTTCCTTATATTGCTTGCATTTAATAGTCCCATTCATGTATATCAATACCAAAAAAAAATGGAGTTTCTGTGTGTCATAATTGCAATATAATGCACTTTTAAGGGTTCATAGGGTCATCTCGTTTCCAATAGTAAAATTCATAGTTTCATTCAGCCCATCATTTTCTTGTAGTTCATTGATTTTTCTGTCGAAAATTAAGGGATGAGATGGGGAGAGAAAATTATAAATAAGACAAATGTATGGCCCCAATAATTTTTGGTTTAAATTGAATACACTTTAATTGATAATTATTTCAATAGTGGCTTGCAATAGTGCCTTAGTATAATGGTTCAGCTGGCATTTCTTTGCGCTCCAGACTACTCTCACAAGTTGTTGCCTTAAATAAGGCTAAGTCAGCTCACTGCTGGATCCTTCAAATATCATTCATAGCCACTAGGAATGTTTTAGGGGTTTCAGTTTGACTACCAATGATCAGTTTTTGACTCCACTGGCTGTCCAGCAGAAGTGGATGACATGAAAGAATTCCTTGCTTTTGTGTTGAAATCTCTGCTTTTGTTGCCTTTGCTGTTGCGTCAGCTTCATTCAGCACCGCAAGTACCACCCGACCTCCCATCTGCTGCAGTTCTCCAGCAAAATCCAAGTCCTGTTCACATATCGCTATTGACAGCATAATGGTAAGACAAGGCTGTTGATATTGATTAGAACGACACCACGGCTTTTCTAAGGCATGAAGCCAAGGGGCAATATCATTTGATAACGGCAGCGACTCAGAGATTGTGAATTCTTGCACGCGGTGAGCTGCATCTTGACGTGACATTGGCCACTTTACCAATGCACCAGCCCCTATGGCCAACATCATTTTCTCCGAAAAGTTGAGTTGAGACCTCAGGTTTGCCGAGATTACCTTTACAGTGTCACTATCACCGCTTCGTATGCAACGTTGGAGTCATTCCACTGCCGCAAACAGTCCTCTATTAACATCAGGATTAGCTATAGTACCATCAGGACTAGTTATCATGCTCTTGGGACTAAGCAGGACATTAGAGCCTTTCACAATGAATCCGCCTGCTTGAAGTTCAAATTGAAAGCTTTCTCGCTTCACTCTCCAATGCACTGTGCATCCACATGCTCTAATGCGCAATTGCACACCGCCTTCTGGAGTACGGCTATGATGAAGTTCTAATGGTATTAAGGAATTTGTTCGGATTGCGATTTGCTCCAATGCATGAAACAGCTGAAAAATCCTACCAAATCTTATTCTGCAAAGAAATGGGGTCCCACTCGCCCCTATTGCCGTGCTCAGAATAGCATCCACTGCAGTGTAGGGAAGTAAACATCCAAGCCTGTCAACCATAATGTATGCGTGGATGCATTCGCCTGGAGTGCAGGGATAAGTGCATGTTTTAATATCACTCTCAATGATGGCGTCGACTAATGCCCACACCAGTTGTTTAGCAATCCACCTATGTCCAGCTACTACACATTCCCGAGCACCATTTTTTTGCAGTCTGGCAACCAGCCATCCTAATGGGACTTCTAGGCAAAACGATGTAAGCCATCCAACCAATGCCAATAGTACGCTTCTACTCTTCATCGTTGTAAAAAAAAAAACAAAATTTGAGATAACCCATGTACACCCGATTACCACAGACAGCAATGCATGCGCAGTGGTAGGAAGATTCTTTTCTCTTCGATCATTCCTACCTTTCCCAAGTCTATCCCACAAGACATCAATATCTTCTGGTGTGAGCATTGTAAACTGAGACCCAAACCAATTCATCAGCTGTACATTCGCCTCACCCCCGTGGCCAAGACAGCAAGGCATTACCTGTGTTCTCCTATTTCCAATGCCTTGACTTGTGAGAGCTAGCTTAATTCCATATTCGGCTAAATCATGTTGACTTAAGAAATTCTCTCTGTGACTCAGCCGCCCAGATGAATCCTCCAATGGCAAGAACAAGAGCTGCAAGATCCACTTGCCCAAGGATGTCAGTCATCGCAAGTAATCTTTTAGACAAGGCATATATGCCTAAAAAATTAGAGTAAGCCTGGAATACTCGCCATAGTCCTCAGAGGAGGCTGTGTGTGATGATGAATGTTGGGTCGACAGAAATATGGTTTAATCTTGTGAATAGTGCTATCACAACTTTCGGTTGCACTACACATATTACACGATGGAGAAATTACTGTAGTTCGTTAATCGATTGCATTTTACAATACTTGAATCAAAATGCTCGAAATATGGCCCACACCAGTTAGAAAGTATGTTTAAAAATATTCAATATAGTATATGGATATATTGATAAATAGATTGGAGAACGGAGGATTTAGTATGTTAGTTGCCCAAAATGGCTGTATGAGGCTTCCAATAAATAAGCTTTTCTTTGCCACACTCTTGTCGTGAAACGTGAAAATTATTCTCCTCTCCTCTCTTTAGTTCATCGCGAAGTTCTCGAGCCATTCTTGCACTTGAGCGAAATTACTCTACGTTTTTTTGGGAGGAGGCTCTTTAATAAAGAGTATCATTTTCAATATCTAAACGATATTACTATATTGCCTCAATATATGGTGGTCATTTTAAATTGGATGGAGCTAAATCAGTCGGCAAGTAATCTGTATAGTCTACCTTCAACATGACTTCACCACGTATTGCTAATTTGATTAAAAGATTCACGCAAAACCTACAATGCTAATGTGATCTCATCAAAGAATGCCAGAAAAAAATTCTATGGTGTTCCATTGAAAAATAATGCTTTTGTTGAGCGCCCCATTATAATCAACAAAATTGGTGCAGCTCTTGAGAGAGAAGGTTCAAGCAACGAATGTAAAATCGTTGCGTTAAAGGGACTCGGTGGAATGGGGAAAACGCAGTTGATGCTCAGATATTGCTATACTCCGCATAAGCGATATGACTATGTGTTCTGGCTCAATGTCGATGGCTGGTCGATGGCTGGTCGATGGCTGTCAGCTCCTTCCGTAAATTGGCAACTGAGCTTGGCATCATAAAAGCAAATATGGACGAGAAAGCAACAGAAGAGCACATCTTTGAATGGGTTCGAAACTTGTTAGAAATCAATTCGAATTGGCTACTCTTACTGGACAATGTGGATATCGAAGTATCTGAGAAAATATATGGGTTATTGCCTCGGGAAGGCGGAGATATCATCATAACCACACAAGAGCCAATCCAAGAATACTATGCGACGGTAATTGACGTGGGCAAAATGGAAGAGGAAGAGGCTCTCTTTCTGCTATTGAGACAAGATGCGAATTCGATCAACCGGGATAGTCTACGATTTCACCACGCCTGCAGCGTGATCCACGAGCTCGACTACATACCCTTTACGGTAGGGCTTGCGCGTGGTTATATCAAGAGCCGCGGATGTACTCTTCAAAGCTATCTTAAAATGCTACAAGAGTGCAAGGAAGCTTTGTTCGTATTTAATGATAAAAGCGGCCCAAACAGATATCACTGCACAGTGAAATCTGTTTGGACAGTTTCTTTTGAGAGTATTCAATTGTTGAATCCGACCACTGTGGGGATTTTACAAGCTTGTGCATTTCTACATCCAGATGAAATATCTTCTTATCTTTTTGTGCATTACTGTTCAAACTTCGATAGTGAATCGGCTCCATAAAATATATCATCTGAAGGACTGGAGGATGATGACTTATGAGATGAAATTCGATCTGCGCTCTCTGTTCTGATTAATTATTCATTTATTTATCTAGCACATGACGAAGCTGGAGATGAATACGATATATTAAATACTACTTTACGGACCCATCGGCTTGTTCAGAATGTGGTATATGGCACAATTTCCAACGGGGAAATGTTAAAATGTGCCCAGAATATAATCAAAGCGCTCGATTGTGAAACGACATATTGGTGCATAAATAACCAATTTGATCCTTGCGCACGATTTTATATGAATGCCTATATTCAACACATTCACTATTTTGTTGCAATACTTGAGGATATGAACACTGAACAAATTAAGTCAGAGCAGCTGACTGAGTAAACTGCTTAATCGGATAGTCAATTATTTACTGGATAATTGGATGGTAAATGGTACAGAGAAACTAGCACACTTCTCCTATGATATTAGCGAAAAGTATTGGGGTCAATGCACTTGTGTACAGCGAACGCACTTAATAATTTAGCTAAACTCTATGGAAGGCAAGGTAAACGTGATCAAGCTGAACAACTATTTCAGCGAGCACTGGCAATCGTTGAGAGAGGGTTGGGATCTGAGCACCCGGATACTGCGAATACACTTAGCGAGCTAGCTAAACACTATAGATATCAGGGAAAATATGAACTAGCTGAAACCTTTGTTTCAACGAGCGCTGACAATCGTTGAGAAAGTATTTGGATCTGAGCATCCGAATACTGCAAACAAACTTACCGATCTGGCCGTACACTATCAGAGACAGGGAAAGAATGAGATAGCAGAGCAGCTATATTAACGAGCGCTGACAATATTTGAAAAGATGTTGGGATTTGAGCATCTAGATACCACAATCATACTTGTCAACCTAGCGAGACTCTATGAGAGCCAGGGAAAATGTGAGCAAGCTGAACTTCTGTTTCAACGAGCGTTGACAAAAGCGGAGTTGTTGGGAACTGACTTGGATATTGGAAACACACTTTATTACCTAGCCGAATTCTATGAGAAACAGGGAAAATATGAGCAAGCTGAACCGCTGCTGAAAAGAGCCTTGGAATTGAAGAGGGAACATGTCCAGAACTGGTCCCCTAACACTAGTCACTCTTAATAAATTAGTTTTCTGCTTAATTTAGAAAAGGGTAATTCTATTTGTACCCGGGTATAACTATTAATTACCGCTAAGTTGGTTAATTACTGCTAAGTTGGTTAATTAATTTTCTTGAATATTTAATCGTCAAATTCCAAGATACACGCTACATGTTATTAACTCTCAGTAAATCAACCAAAAATTGAACTTAATAGTATATGATGTGTATCAATAACATCTGCCACATTTCTTACTTTTATTCATTTATTATCAATAATATTATTTTTACATACATTAATTCCGACTAGGACAATTACGTAGGTCATGGCCAGTCTGCTTACATCCACGGCAAAGACGCATCTTTACCTCATGCTGAGACTTCAGGCGTTTATTGGATTTAGGTCTACCTTTTGTCACGACTTCTTGTGGGTCGGCTATGCTAGCGATCGGCCCGGAGAACCATATGGCCCAGCCGTAATAATTACCGGCTCCGAACGAGCAATAAATGAATTAAGTTCCTGTTTAGCCCTTTCAACAGGAAGATGCTGAACAAGCTGTTGAGCAGTTGATATAGCACGAGTAACCAAATTGAACAACACATCGTCGTCCACACATTTTGGAAATCCCATTTTAGCAATTTCCCAAGATTCCAGAGATTTAGAGGATTGCTGCTCAAAATTTGACGGCTCAGTGCTTTCCAATATGGTGGATCTGTGCGGTGTTATGAACCAGCGCTGTGCTATCTCCGATTCATAGATCATATCCTTGCCTTGCTTTTTACGAAAAGTGAAGAGATGGGCATACGGGAGAAGATATTGCTTTACTGAGCTGCAGCCGCAGACTGATATATGACTGCTGTGCGATATTGGATAGTATTTTTCTATATTAAATATGGTGGTTAATTACTATCTTCTCTTGCCTGATATAATGATATAATAACTATCTTTGCCGCAGATCAAATATAACCCATCTTTTTCAACAAGATCGAAATTCTCTATACGATGATACTGTTCAATAAGTTTTTCCATCGCGAATTCAGAGATTTTATCTTCCAAGTTGCCGAATGGGTGTGAGGGATAAAGCTTGTGTCGATTTCTAGCTTGATAAAGACAAAAAGCTCGATGTTTTTCCTGCTCATTAAAAAGTATGTCGAAAGACTCGAAGAGTTTGCTAAGACTGGCCTGAGTGGTGGTGAAACGCTTGAGAACTGCATGTTGCCCTTCTACACGCTGAGTCGAACACACGCCTAGATTAGTGTAATCCGAGACAAATGCCTCTGCACACATTTCACGACGATTATACCAACGTTGAAGATAATCTGCCGTATTGGGGTATGCTTTAATTATCTCATTGTAATGCTCGTCGAATTCGTTTGGTGTCTGTGAGCTAAACAGCTTAGTAAGCTCTTTTGCAAAGTCTTTGTAGTTCTCAACCTTCCGGCACAAATGCACTTGTATATCCTTTGTTATATACCATGAACAAAGCTGGTGCTGAGCATGTGGGATAACATTACGGACAGCACTTATGAACGCTGGGTCTGAATCGCTAATCACTGTTCGTATACTCTCAGTTGATTCTCTTTTCAAACAAGATATAAGTTGCTGGAGCGCCCACATAAATGCATGGGTAGATTCGCGTTTTAGTAGCGCAATTCCCATCAAAATCGTTTTGATATTTTCATCTACACCGACTAAAACCAAGCAAGGAAGGTTGAGGTGGTTGGTGCGATAGGTGCTATCAGCAATCGCGACCTCAGGACACTTGTCCGCAAGTGAAACATGCGAGTTACGCACCCAAAATATTTTTTGCAGCTTGCCATTTTCCAATACGTATTTGACGGTATATTCGGTTGTATTCTCAAGCTTGGTCAACAAGGCAGCAATTTCGGACAGCTCACCCCTTTCTCTTCTAGTAATTGTCGCTAAAGCATTATGGAAATCCTTAGCCTGAATGGATTCAATTTGGCTACGAACAAGACAAGTTGTGAGAGAAACACTACCTCCAAATTGAACAACATTCTGAGCAAACTGAACTGTTTCAGGGTTGGGTCTACGAAATCTGCGAGCAAAACGGATATCCTCGGGCTCCAAAGGATGATTATGCTCGATATTACCAGAGGTAACACAATAAGCATTTACGGCTTTTGAAAATCGAAATCGCAATATGAAAGGACAATCGCATTTCACTGTTGATACGGTTCTCATAGGTATTTCGTTATTCGAACTGTGTTGGCCTGATCGTGAACATGAAATAGTTAGTGCAGTGAGGAATCCAATAGTAAGATCTGAGCGTTCTACCCTCCATTCAAACCCAATACTAACTACATAATTGTTCATCCATTCAGTTATTTCGTCTCGATCTTTGAACATTCGGGATTTGAGATCAGAAATGGAGATGATAGTCATTTTTACAAAGGAGAATGGAAAGATTCAAATTATAAAGGTTACGCTCAACTTGAAAATAATAAAATTTTAATTTTACGCGCAAGTAATAAAAGTGAATGTGTGACTTGCTGTTAAATAAAATTAAATAATTAACCAATTTAGCAGTAATTAACCAACTTAGCGGTAATTAATAGTTATACCCGGGTACAAATAGAATTACCCTTTAGAAAAACAACCCTAACGGTCTGCTCCTAATGAGGATTTTTAATTGTTATTCTAAAAGTAGCTCTGTAATAATCTTCTACCTTTTTTTTTCCTTGTTATTGATGTGTTTTTTCATAGGATCTAATTCGAATTTCTATTCCTGATAACTTCGAATGTATTACAATTAAGTGCTCAGAATCATTAGCTTGAATTCCATAGGCGTCGAATGCTTAACATTCTTTGACAGATAACACAGTGCAACGGAAGACAACGTTAAACAAGGTGACTTAAGCGCATTCTCAAATGATTTAATACAATTTAGATATTAAAGGCGAGCGTTTATATTGGCCTAGCAATAGGAGTATAGAGATTATGGGATTACAATTGCTTGCACATCATTGTCCAATACGTATGTCGATAACAAAAGATGGATTTTTTGTGTCATTAATTCAATAAAATGCTTTCTTAAGGGTCCATATGTCTTCTTGTTTCAATTGGCAAATTCATAATGTCATAAAGTCCATCGTCATCCAGTAGTCCATTAGTCTATGAGTGCCAGGGAAAATACGACCTAGCTGGGCCATTTTTTCAACGAGTGCGGACGAACATTGAGAGAGGGATGACAATCGATAACCCATTTACTGCAGACGAACTTAATAACTTAGCCGGACTCTATGAGAGCCAGGGGAAATATGGGCTAGCTGAGCCTTTATTTAATCGAGTGCTGACAAGCTTGGAGAAAGCGCTAGGATCTGAGCACGCAGATATTGCGAGAACACTTAATAAGTTAGTCCGACTCTATGAGAGCCAAGGAAAATATGAACAAGCTAAATCTCTACAAAAAAGAGCTTTTAGCATTTAGAGACATTACATTTTGATCTGTTCGCAGAGCACTGTAGTCATTCTGGAAAATTTAAACTTGATCCAGAAATACCATAGCAGTCAAATTCTAAAAGGATTAATAATTATTATTTTAAAGAATGGTTTTGTGATAATCTATTTAGTATCTATTTTTGGTGCGATCTTTTATAGTGCTTTGACATTAGTGCAAAGACATGTTTTGAGAAATGAGGTTTTTATTAAACCCTACAAAACCCGCCCGGTGAAAACCGCTAGAAAACATATAGAAGCATGTTTAACAGATGGAGGACGTTCACGATTCCCTCAAATTTTCAACAAATTCACTAAAATTTGTAGACTCTTCTCCCATTATGAATATCGTGAAAAGTAGGTGAAAAGTTAGTTTTTAAAAAATTTAGGAATCGTGAACGTTCAATGGGCTCACGATCCACAAACAAAGAGTCGAGAAAAGCTTCAACTAGCGGTAGTGGTTCTGTATCGTCGCAAAGTTCCACATCAGAATCATATTTTGTAGGCACGGTGTGAGTAATATAGGGTCATCCTCTTCAATTGCTTCATGAAGCTACTTGTATATCATTACTAAAGCGAGCAATTGGGAGAACAATAACAAAGATCAAACCTACCATTTCAATAAACCACTTTTCCTGCAGAATGTTTTCAAAAACCAATGTACGCCCATTGTCATCAGTCGGCCGTGCAATAATGTGATATGAAGGTTTCATCGTTGAGGATCCTGTATGCTGATGTGCACTAGAGACTGCAAATCCGGATGCACTCCCACAATGTACCCCGAAAGGTTCCTGCAATACTCTAGTGTAGACCTCAAACAAATATCTGCAAATATACGCAAATATTTCAGCATTTGTTGACCACCGCATCCACAGGTTCAATTCCACTCACCTGACTATGGTACTCTCTTGAAATTGATCGCGTCTAAATACCGACCACCCTGGCGACACTTTTCACCCGTTCAAGAAAACGAGGAACATCATCGACTATTCCAAAGGCAGACATTCCTCGTTTCACTAGAACATTATCTTCATTTTTACGCTGAAGAGCAAACGCTTGCGGACCACAATCATCTGTTCGTGCCCTATCGTAAAAAAATACCGTCTCATGAAATACAAATTGCTTCATGTATTTGATGGATGGCTAAGTGGATAACAAGATAAAATTTTTCTGATTCCACCCCCCCCTCTCCCCCACAAGCCACTATTTGATTCTAGGAAACTTTTGGAATCGATGGGAAGTTTGGGCAGTTGAGTACCTCCAGCCAAATTACTATGCGCAGCACAGCCTCCCAACTGGATCATTTCCTCCTTGCCTATTACCCAACCTAAAGTACCTCCGGAAAATTTTGGGGCAACTTCGTATTTTTAATAATTTGATCATATTTCCTGAAAGTCTACTATTACAAATAAATATTATTTATATTTTAAAAACTAACTTTGCCTGCTTTCATTATGTTCACAATATTGGTTATTTTGTTTGCAACTTTACAGGGATATAGCGATTTATTATTAAAATGAAGTGGGACAATTTTGACCAATATAAACCGGGGTTGATTTGTACCCTTGTAACTCGATATCTAAAGGTGTCTATGGCGCGAAAGTTGCTCAACGTTTTCTGCTAACCAGACTCTTATTTATTGTATAAAACAAGCCCTATGCCTCGAATCACCCCAAGTAAACGTGCTCGCTTATCCGTCCTCCTCGAAGAGGGATACTCGACACGCGAAATTGCCGCCCGAGAAGGCATTGGAAAAAGTAGCGTGGCAAGAATACTCCAGAATAAAGAGAATGCATCAATTAATCCTCCAAGAAAGAAAAGGGGTCGCCCACGCAAATTATCCATCCGTGGTGAAAATAGATTATGTAGAAGCGTGGCGACAGGAGAGTGTAAGAACGCAGTCAAGGCGCAAGAACTTTGGAACGAGACGACTGAGGAGGCTATATCCGTGAACACTGTTCGTGAAGCACTCCATCGTAATGATTTTGTAGCTAGGGTCAAGAGAAAAAACCCTTTTCTATCGAAAAGGCATCGCCTTAGGAGACTGGCATTTGCAAAGAAATACAGCAGTTGGACCATAGAAGATTGGAGCCGTGTCATATTTTCGGACGAGTGCCAAATACGCATCTTTGGCAATGAAAGGCGAGAGTGGTTCTGGAAGAAGCGTAATGAACCACTACAAGGGCGTCATATACAGCCAACGATCAAACACGGTGGCGGAAACATTATGATGTGGGGATGCATGACTTCATACGGCATTGGAAGGGCATGTCGCATAATAGAAAATCTTAACACTGAAATATATTCAAGAATCCTCGACCAAGAGATGATAGCCACTCTTCAACTGTATAATCTCAGCAAACAAGAAATAATGTTTCAACACGACTACGACCCCAAGCACAAAGCCAAACTCATTGATCGATGGTTTGAAAATAATCAAATCCAAGTTCTCGATTGGCCTTCACAATCTCCAGATCTCAACCCCATAGAAAATTTATGGGCTGAGATAAAAGTACGTCTGAGGAGCAGATTCCCAAAGATAACGAGCCAGGATGATCTGTGGGAAAAGGTGAATATCGTCTGGGAGTCACTCACTCAGGAGGATTGTTTGAAGTTGATCCGCACGGTGACGGAACGGATCCAAGCCGTTATTAAGGCAAAAGGAGGATATACTAAGTGGTAGTGGGAGAGCACTTTATTTATACAAATTATTGAGTATTCATTATAATGCCCATGTAAAGAAAGAGAATAAAATGTTGGCACCATGTAAAATCTCTATATATGAATTTAAGAAATTTTCCGAAATATATTAATATTTCACTTGAAGAGAATTAGTAAAGGGTATTCAGTTGTATATGTAATGGTAACGGTGTAAATGGGCTTTTCAAATATTTAATAGTTTTTTATACGGTCGTTGTTTGTAAAGAAATATTTAGGTAAAAGAAAAAATTTTTAGGTGCCCCAAAAATTTCCGGAGATACTTTATATACCTATCATTTTATTTTCTTTTTTTTTCACTTTTTTATTATTTCAAAAAATAAAGATTATAAAAAACAATAAAGGATAACCCCCCCCCCCAGTATATGAAGATCACTTTATGAAAAATATTCATAGGATGATATTCTCAGCAGGGAATAAAAAAGATTTATAAGAATATAGCATATAAACCGAAACAAAAATCTTAATACTAGTATTATACTTATAACAAGACTATTAGAATGGGCTCATATATCATGTATAATACTAACAGGACTCTCCAGGTTCATCACATCTAGGACCTTTCACACACTGGTATCCTGAACATATGCATCCAGGATCACAGTCCAGGGTAGCTCTACAACTACCACAACAATCACACCATCCCGCGTTTACCACGGACAGTGATGCAATAGCAAAAATCAAAAAAAGGGTCGCTGTTATTTTCATTTCTTAAATGAGTTATCAATTCTTGACCGTTAAATTCCCAGCAAAAGGACCTATTTATAGGGAGAAACTATTGAAAACCTAATATCAATGCGTATATTCTTTGGAGTCGTAAAATTTCTCTCACCTGATTTAAAGGAAGCTGCAAAGTACATGTGCTATACCGGTCTAAGATAAGGATAAAATCCGCCATATAGTTATATCCTTTTTAAGTCATGTTTTTTGGACTTTATTTGAAACTCACTTATATTAACGGACTCGGGTCCGTATAAAGCATAGTGAAAAATATAAAAAATTGTAAAGAGAATTAACGTTCCAATATATGATATCAGGTGTAGAGAACTTTGCAGCATATATGCTTCTATGGTTATTGCATAATGGTGGGTTTTTCAATTTTTCTCTACTTTTTTTTATCAAATTGATCATATTAATTAAAAATTGCATGAAAATTAGTGGTATCGATACAATTGTGCTAAGCTCTCAATGGATGCTTGACTGTAATTAATCAAATATTCGTATACCAAAGCAATGCCATTGACGGTTCAGTCCTCCTTGAGCAGTACGTGCTTTAAAAATATAAGGCAACATTCGTCGATCGCCTGGAAGGGAGAGCTTCCAGGCGATTGACGAGTGTTGTCTTTCCCATCATATTAGTACTACTGATATTAGCCTGTGCTCGCACATAGTCTCGAAATTTTGAATAGATGGCTGAAGAGGGTGTATAAAGCTTTCGTTGAATCGCTTCTTCTAATGGGAGCAACGCTTCTGCAATCTCGCATTTTTCCGTCAGAAAGTGCTCAAAATAATCAACGTCTCGCCAAAATGCTCGAGTATCCTGTTCAATGGATGCTGACCATTTGATCCGGCGTTCCTGATAGTAACGATAAGACCCTCGCAATAGCCAGAGCAAAAGTTGACGTCGAAACGTCACTTCCAGGACTTTGTCGTCGATACATTTGTCCGCCACACGTTCGTTTTTTTCCAGTTCGTCACCCGGTTGCTTCTCTGTGTTGAAGAATATATTGAACTTGAATACGCGTATACGAGAAGTTAAGGAGCGCTCAACCTGGACGCTGGGCATCGCGTTTGTGCTCACGATGAATGTGTGTGTCGGATAACGTATCGTAAATGATGACTATCCGTACGCCTTACGAATTATCAAGGCGTCTCCTCCTGAGAGCTGCTTTAGTTTAGCCACATTGAGCTCTTCGTTCACGTTTAGCTTGTCTATAAGCGCAAACAGAGCTCCGAACAAGGCAACCAGTTGGGCTGTGTGTGCATTTTCACTAGTTTTGGCCGTTTTAGAGATCACCTTTTTATGGACATTTTATCTCCATAATCAAGGTGAATTATCCAGAGAAAGTCATCTTCGTTATCATATAAGATGGTGCGGAAGCTATGTTCCAAAAGCAACTACTAAAGTCTCCCTTATACGTTTTGCCGCAGCCAACGCATTTGGACCCCGCGCCAGATAAAGTGCTTGTCGCGGGTCGAATGTCAGCTTTCGTGTTATTTATAGAATTCTCGAATTAAATAAAGGGGATAGTGTAGCCAGTCAGGCTTGGTGTGGGAGCCCCATTGTTGGTGGCGGGAATTCGAAATAAATTGGCCGGGCTTATATCTCGTTCCTCTTTCGTTCTTCTCTTTTTTCCCAACCATCTGTCTCGTTCTTTTCTCGTATTTCACCACGCATCATGGCCTCCGGAAACCTCGAAGTTCGCGTTATTTGCGGACGCGACATGAAAAACCAGGTAAATGCCTCTTTTGCACCTCCTCCATGAAGTCCCCAAGAATCTAATGCATTGCATCCGTGAACCATTTCGCGCATCCTTTTCATCAGGAAATTATGGGCAAACAAGACCCGTACACAAAGCTTGGATTTGACGTCACTGGCAAGGAGCTTGCCAAGACTCAAACACATCGCGCTGGAGGTCAGAATCCTCAGTGGAACCAGAATTTCAACTTCAATGTTTATCCCCAGAATTCCGAACTTTTCGTGGAGGTGAGTTCAATTTTCGTCCAGTACATCGTTATCCAATAACGCATTGATTTCTCTGTTGAAATTTAAGGTATGGGATGAGGAGGCTGCACTGGATGATCTCATTGGCTTCTGTGCAATTCCACTCGATCAAGTGTACCGCAACAACGGCTATATGAACGCGTGGTTCGAGATTTTTTTGGTAGGGTTGTTATTGGGAAACCTTAATTTACAATCAAGGGTCCCGGGCTGACGTTTTTATTCTCATCATTAATTAGCCCAAGGGTTATACCTCGGGAGAAATCAATCTGATTCTTATCCACCAAAACCAACAGCCCCAAAATACGGGCTATGGCCCAGTCAAGGGCTACTCCTACATGAACCCGCAGCACCTGCAGCGCATGAAGTCCAGTGAAAAGCGCAAGGTTGCTGCTGAGGTCGGAGCGGTGGGTCTTGGCGGTGCACTTGCCGTCGGTGCTGGCTTCCTTGTAAATAAAATCATCCAAGACCAGCGACACGCGGAAGATGAGAAGCGTCACCAAGAGGAGGAGGCAGCGCGTTTACAGCAGGAGGCCGAGCAGCGCAGACAGCAGGAGGAACTCGCACGCCGGCAGCAATTGGATGAGGAGCGACGCCGATTTGAGCAAGAGAAGCAGCAGTGGTCTCAGCAACAGCATCAATCACAGACATCGCCACAATATCAGCAGCACCAAGGTGGTGGTGACTTTGGTGGTGTGAAGCATTATGGAGGTGGTCATGGTGCCCGTGAATGGGATCCTGTTGGCACGTACGTAAACCATAATTGATGCGCTGGTCCTCTAGGTATTCTTTTAACGCTATTTTGTAGATATGCTATGGGAGATCGCGTCAGCTATCATGGCCGCACCTACGTCTGCTTACAGGGCCATACTTCCAACCCTACCTGGTAATATTTTAACCTGTATTGGATATATTTTTATTTACAAGCAATTAACCCGTGTATTTATGTAGGATGCCCGGTACCTATACATGCTCTCCCCTTACTGTATAGTAAAACACCTGACCTTTTTTCTCTTTGTTTATATAGGTGTAGCTCACTCGCTCTGGCAGGCCCAATAAATATATCGCAAGCATCCCTGATGACACTCATGTTTATGCCATTAGTATTATCCAGTGAGGATATGTCTATGGGAGGGGTTGGGAAAATACTAATTTCATCTTCGTACTTTCTTCAAGTGAATATAAAATAAATATGCATTTTCTTATCGACTCTTGCAACCAAGTGCTGAGGATAACAGCAGATTGTTTTTGAATGCACTGGCAATTGGTAGGATAAAAGCCAATTAGCCGTTGGTTTTCTTGAGTAAGATGACGTCAACTTACCCTAAAATGGGCATAATAAGTCTCTCAGCCTTTATTCCTATCCCGACAACACTCGAGCTGCTATCCCAGTAGCCTTTGAATGACGTTGGTAAATTTTGCAATGGAACTACCGCCAGGGGCACGTTGCTCATTTCGCCGACTCACGAGAGCACCTAGTGTCTCTGCTTCAGTGAACCTGCTGCGGCTATCAACCACACCATAATAATTCTAAGAAATGCGAGAGAGCCAAATTGTCCAATGAACTCCGGCAGAAGCCCAAAGAAGCAAATTTCCGACACTCGGCTTATCAATAGATAAGTTTGGGTGGCTAATGAAAGGAGTCACAAAATCCGGGGAACGCCCAGTATCCAGAGGAGAAACGAGCGCTTTATAAGAGTGGGCAACCATTATTAAAAGATGACTAGACAGTCCCATGAAATTTCACATTCATCAGATATGGCGCGCTCTACATCAAGCGAACGCTCACTAACCCACAACAATCTTGAACATCATGCTCCCTCTAACCACCACCATGTAAAGCATTCCTCCGAATCGGGAAGAGAGAACCTGGATTACCACTATGATGACAGCGAGGAAGAAGAGGAGGAAGATGATGCCGATGTAGAAGAACTAGATTTGGCAATGGTGATGGCTGAAAGTGAAGACAGCAACAAGCTTCAAGGAGTTGCACGTATTAAAGGGTGGACACGAACTTGGCGCATGATACTGTTAACCATTTGTTTAGCTGGGTACGTTGCCACTTTAATATACAACCTATATTGAGTAATGGAGGAATGTCAATAGGTTACTAACTTTTGACAATATTCTTTAACCTGCTTGCCACAATTACCTTTGATATTAGGCTACAATTCACATGTAATGTCTTGTTTTGAGGATATATCTACTCACTTTAGTCTCATCGTTTTATCCTAACATAGGGTCAGTGGAAATGGCATACGGCACCCCGTACCTTCTCTCGCTAGGACTTTCTAAATCTACCATGTCACTCGTGTGGATCGCCGGGCCGCTTTCTGGCCTCGTAATGCAGCCGGTCATTGGCGCATTCTCAGACAGCTGTACTTCAAAATTAGGGCGCAGGAGACCATTCATGCTGGGTGGCTGTGCGTTTGTCGTCGTCACATTACTTATTATTGGGTGGACGCGGGAGATAGGAAAACTCTTGACTGGAGGAGAAGATAGTACAGCAGTATGTGATACTAGTAGAGCTAGCCTTGATTCCTCCAGCTTATTCATCATCTTATTTCTCGGATAGTATCCCAAATTTATTGCAGCCGTTGGCGTGGCGTCCATCTATATTTTAGATTTTTCAATTAATACAGGTAGGAGTCGATTCGAAGGGCGTACACGGATTTTTCTTTGAAAATACAGGGTGCTAAATCTGTTACCTTTTCCATTTTGCTTTGTTTCCCAGTGCAAGCTGCATCTAGAGCATTGATTGTGGATAGTCTTCCCCCATCTCAACAAGAAGAGGGAAGTGCCTGGGCCAGCAGGATGATTGGGTTGGGAGCTATTGGTGGCTATTTTATGTATGGCATCAAAGCAGTTTTTTTTTTCTCACCTTCAGCTTCACAGTCGTGCTCACCTCTTTTGAATATAGGGGCTTCATTAATCTTGTAGCGATATTCCCAATTTTTGGCAACACCCAGCTGAAAGTTCTATGTGTCATTGCATCGGCCGTCCTCATTCTCAGTGAAGCCATCACCTGCTATGCCGTCATTGAACGCGTGCTTCCCAAAGATTCCGCGGCAAAAGCAACCAAGGCAGCGTCCCGCCCCCTGAGAACCTTTGCGGTCATTGCAAAACACATGTGGCATCTCCCGAAACCAGTGCAAAGGCTTTGTAATGTGCAGTTTTTCGCGTGGATGGGATGGTTCCCATTTTCCTTTTATTCAACGACGTGGATCGCCGAGATATATGCGAAAAACAATGCTGATGCGGTGGTCAGCGTCCCTTCTGGCGATAAAGTCGGATCTGCAACCCGCTCTGGCTCATACGCAATGTTAATCAATTCCGTTATATCGCTGCTCTCCTCTTTTCTTCTGCCCGTGTTCGTCAAACCCACGACTAGAAACACGCGGAGAAACTCCCGAATGGTGTCTGCGGCGTCGTCGGCGTCATCCGCGAATATTTTCCGGCGGGCCTGGGGTCGTGTGCAGCTTGCGTTTGGGCGAGTTTTACCCCTCGATTTCCTCACTCTACCCCGTACGTGGACCGCGTCGCACTTTTTGTTTTTCTTGGCCATGTTTTCCACCTTCTTCGTCGGGGATGTAACGGGGGCAACTGTGATCATCGCGATATGCGGGATGAGCTGGGCCGTTAGCATGTGGGCACCCTTTTCGCTCCTGGGAGAGTACATCACGAGACAAGATGAAGAGGTAGAGGCAGTGGCCGATGGGTTGGAGGGAGATGCAGGGATGGGGGTCGAGGATGTCGGTGCGGAGGAAGATACCTATCGACTTGTAGAGGCCAGGGGGAAGGGTGGTCGAGTGTCTTTTAGCAGCCACGAGGAAAACCTCGAGGAGGAGGAGATTGGCGACGAGGGGCACCCGGTGAGGGAGGAGAGAAGGAATGGAGGTGACGACTCCGCGGAAGAGACCCGGGGGTTGACCTCGTCGGGCGAGGCCGAGAAGGTGGGCGAGATCAATCCGCCTCCCCCGGCAGCGTCGAATATGCGCCGGTCTTCCATAGGCTCCCGCCCTTCTCATCAGTGGCGGCGAAAGCTTGCGCAGCGCCGGCTCACGAATCTCGCCATGCAGTCGACGTTTTCGCTTGCCTCCACCCTCGCGGTTAACCGACTTCCGACCCAACATGAATTGGAGAGGGGAGAGCAGCATGCCGACGACGATGACACGCCCTCTGCTGGCATTCTCCTGGGCATCCACAACGTGTACGTGGTGCTTCCTCAGTTCGTAGTCACCTTCTTCTCTAGCGTGGTGTTTGCTCTGTTGGAGCCCGCACGGCCGGACGGATCGGGCGGCCATATGTTCGCCGATACGGGCAACTCGACGGTGCCCGCGGTGCCCAGCGAAACGGGAGAAAGCCATAGCGTGGATTCCATTGCGGTGGTATTGCGTTTTGGCGGCTTGATGGCCGGTGTCGCAGGGCTATTAAGCATCTATCTTTGGAAATCCTGAGCCAACGGGGGGAGGCGGGAAGCCCGTATTTCTGCTAAAAAAAAAACAATGTCTTCTATTTCATGACAAAACTCGCCCCACCCCTTTTCCTTCTCATCTTTTCTCTCCTGTACTTATATATTCGCGCTATTTTTATTTTATTTTATTTTATTTTACATTATTTTCTCTTACTTTATTATACTTTACTCTATTTGCCCTGTTCTATTTCATTCTATAGAATTTGAAAAGGCTTTTCCATAAACTCTTTTGCCGGTACAATTCCATAGGGCTGTACCCAGTCCTTTCTCCTTCCAATCTAGAAAGCTAAAATGACCACAGCCGCAGCCGAAAAGGTTGCCGGATCACCCAGGGTGATGGTGAGCAGCTTGGGGGGGCACTCTCCCATGCTTGCAGAACACTGTGAAACTAACGCAGGGGCCAGCGTGTTGGGTTGGGCCGTGTTAGAGGAAGAGGTTGGCCTAATGAGTCATTTACATTAATTTATTAATTTAATTAAGAGTGTAGTAAACGCAATACGGGGAATCCAATGCTGCAAAAAAAAAGGTGAATTGGGTATGCGTATAAAGCATGGTATATCATACGAGAAAAGCTAGCCTAGGGTTGAGGGAGAGAGAAGGGGAGGTGGGGGACGGGGAGGTAGGAGGCAGGAGACCCTTAAGGATAGGAGCGCCGTGATCAAGGAGGCAATATGGCTTTGACCAAAACTACGACAAGAATCATGGATTAGAAGACAAAACTGTATATATAAAGACCGTTCAACAATGGTGCTGACATGAAATGATGTCGATGACAAACGGCACGACAAAGCGCAATCAATGATGGCGGTGAGCACCTAGACTCGCTCTAGAGGTGGCACCACCACAACATAAGGCTTGGTCCCTCTCGAGCCAAGCTCACCTTCCCGCTCCACGCATATTTCGACTCGCACCGCCCGTCCTGCCCCATCCAGCTCGCCCGGCTCAACTATGGAATAGTTGCGACGATTGTACAAATGCGGGGTCTTCCGAGGAGCTCCGTGGACATCCTCCTGGAACAGACCGAGGGAGACTTCGCTTGTGAATTCATTGAGTCTATATTTTTTGGCCTGCCAGTTGAGGACCCGGATCAACAAGGAGGGGGGAGGATTGTTGACGATCGCCGAGGACACGATTTGGTACATGCAGAAGGGGTCCTGCGTTTCCGCCGGGTGGCGGTCAGAGTAGAGCTTCCCGGCATAGCAGCAGTGCACGTCGCCCGAGAATAGAGTGACTCGAATGCGGCGCGACTCGGCCAACTGCTGCAGACGCTCCAGGAAGTGCTTTCGCCTACACAAGAGAGGGGGATGATGAGTTCAGCTGGTCCCTCGGCTTTCGCCGATAATGCGCCCCACCACTTACTCTGCGATATGGGTCAATCCGGTCCACTCATCCGTCAGGTCGTCGAGCCAGGTTGGATCCTGATTCATGACGTTCATCAGCTTGTCCGACACCAGGCAGGTGAATTTTTTGATGCCCTTGATCCACCGGAAGAAGTACTCGGCGAACGACAGCCGCGGATAAATGACGGGCACCCCCACGTTGATGAAGAGGTGCCGGACGTGTTTCGGAAGCTCTTGCATCCGAGCGAAGAGAGCATCGTAGGTTTGCTGCGAGCAGATCATGTCCTGGGTGCGTTCGGAGCGAGCATCAAGGCAGAGCATGGCACTCTCTGCGCCGAACATAGCAAGAAAGTGTACGCCCTCTCCTACCAATTGGTACCCGTCGCTCGCGGCGCGCTCCGGAGTGGTATGGTGTTGGAAGAGCAAGTAGAAACGCTTTGCGCTGGCGCCTATCCCTCGGAACACCGGGGAATCCTGGAGACTCGGAGGATAGCTTCCGTAGCCATCGATAATGTCGTGATCTGAGCAAGGAAGGACAAAAAAGGATGAGTCTCGCTATATTCATTTTCGCCCCTTGCGCAAGGAGATTGAGTCCTCGAATTTACCATCCCACATGTTCACCGAGGGGACGCTGGCCTGTGCTCTTGCGTACATGCCCGAGGAAAAATGCCGACAGTAGTGGCGAAAGTAGAAGTCGTCCACCACCCCTCGGAACGCGGCCGAGAATTCGGTGCGGAACCGCTTCTTGCGCGGCCAAGTATTGAGCCAGTCTTGAAGCATCGGCTCCTCCAACAGATAGTCCGAGTAGATCTATATCAAAAAACGACATGAGGCATCCCATTCGAAATAAGGCACATGGCCCGGCCCATTTTTTCCTACTTGGTCACCTCCCCCGACCATCACATGGAACTCTTTCTCCGCATGCTTTTTCATAAAGTCCACCCACAGCTCGTCCTTAGCCTCGTACACGTGCGGGTCGGTAATGTCGGTGGAGAGCCCGTTGCATGAGAAATACATCCACCGGAGCTCTTGTCCCAGGGCGGGCACCAGAAACTCGTGATTCTCGTTCACATCCTCCACGCTATACATGACACGGATCGGCTGGGATGCGAGAGGGATTCGGAGCGAGAATCGCCAAAAGTTGCTCTCCCGATAGCGGTGAATTAATTGGGGAAAGAGAGTAGTGCGGTACAATGGAGCCTTGTTGTCAGCTAGGACGGAGGAGTAGAAGATCGAGAGCTTGAGATAGGGGGAAGACGTGGCATTGGCGGGGGCGGAACGCTCGACCATGAGCAGGGAGCCAAGCCAATGCCCTTCCTTCACATTCTCGAAGCGGAGGAGCGGCCCACAAATCCAGCGTGAAAGGGTCGAGCTTGTGTCCATGGAGGGGGTTTGGGGGGCGCAACCATGCAATGGCAAGACTTGTTGCAAAATTGGGAGGGGAGGGGAGAAGAGGGGGGGTAAAGAGAGGAAGGGATCTACTATGGGAGAGAGAGGGAAATAAGGTTATTTCTAGAACAGGCTGGAGCTAATGTGTTAGAAACAGCAATGTCTTTCTTTTTCGCGTTTGTGGAGCCGAAGTAGCAGTCAGTGTCGCGTTTTCCTATTCAACAGGCCAGTGGAGCTCGGATAGAGCTCAACCCAAGGATATGGGAGAGAGGAAATGAAGCTCTTATAGTCTTCAGGCACGGCTCCTTCTTTTCACGTCTGCTCCCACACTCTCAGACCCAAAAAAGAAGTCATCCGGCTCATGACGAGTCAAATTTGCCCATTTCCACCCCTTCCTCTTCCTCCATAGCCACACTATCACCAGGTAAAGAGCAAAAAGTTTAATTCTAATATAACTAAGTTTTTGGTACTAAATAAAACTCTCAAACAAACAATCCGATAAAAAGAAAAGCTTATCATATCTACTCATTTTGTAAGATATACCTCACGTTGTAAAATAGGAAAAGGAAAAGGAAACAATAAAATGGAATGAAACAAGAAAAAGTAGAAAGGAAACACCCTTCCATGCACATGCTCATCAGACTTGCACCAATGCAGTGCGCAGCAAATCACACCGCCTCTCCAGCATCACCAGGCAGGCCTCCATTTGGGCCCGATCCATGCACGCCAACAGCCGCAAAAAAGACCCGTCTTCTTGGCTGGCGGTGGTGGGCTGATGGCTATGGCTGAGGGATTCAGGGGGGGAGGCGGGCGAGTTATCCGGCAAGAACCCAGAACAAGAAAGGCTATTCGACAGAGACGGCAATTCCGTCTTGACCGAAACGCCTTGCGACGCCTGTTGCAGCTGCTGTTGCAAGAGGTGCAAGAAGGAGAGGGTGGTGTTCATTACGGGTTTCGCCTCTTGGTTCTCCACGGCGCCCTCGAGGCGGCTTGAAAACTCAGTCCTCATATCAGAGGAGGGAGCAGCTGGCCGCTCTTCTCTCCAACAGTCACGCCTTCGCTTCTGGATCTTGCTTCGACAGAGGGTGATGGGCCGGTCGCGGTGATGAAGCCGAGCATAGAGCCCACAGGCATTGCAGATCGGCTGGCCTTTGTCATTCTTACGCCAGAGCGGCGTTTGGGTTTGGGAGCAGTTGACGCATACCAAGGTCTCCGTTTTCTTTTGAGTGGCCGCGACTGGATTCGACTGCGCACCGCCTCGCGGGTCGGCGCGCTTGTTGCGTGCGGGAATATGGTAAGGCGCGCTCGAAGTCGGAGATACCAAAGTCTTGTTCCGAACGTTTAGGGGGCGGTGCGATCCATATTGCTTGTAGTAGAGCCCGCAGGCGTTACAGAGGGGATGCTTGCGATCGGGTGTCCGACGCCATAGGGGAGTCTTTGTAACATGGCAGTTGAAGCACTCTAGGTCGCGATCCTTCTTGGGCTTCGCGGGGTGCGAAGACTCGCTCGACGGCGGCGAGGGATCCACCGATGGGGAAGTAGCCACGGGCGAGCTAGGTGGTGAAGCGATGGATGACGGGGAGTCTCCGTTTTGAGGCTGCGAGCTGCTCGCATCCGTATGCATGGAAAATCCGTCGGGAGCGTCTCCCTGCTGCTGCTGCTGCTGCTCTTCAAGGGTGAAAAATAGCGACAACAGATCCTGGTCGTTGACCATCGAGGGCAGGGTAGGATCGTCGAGAAAATCGCTATGGGGACTGCTAGATGCGCTGCTTCCGCTGCTCGTGAAGTCAAGTTCCGACATGCTGAGATCCGGGGAACCGAGAGCAGATGCACAGGCGTCAAATAGAGCAGCGTTGTCTGCAGAAGAAAGCTCTGGGAGAGCGGAGGCCAAACTGGCGGCGATGGAAGCGAATTCCTTGGCTGGATTGGAGAGAGGCATAGTGGGTGTACGTACGTCCGAAGATAAGTCAAAAGAGCCGAAGTGGTTTCGTCTTTAAGGCGGGGGTAGCGGATAGTAGTTAAGAGCTCGGTGAGGTAAGATGGGTTGTTATCAGAATGGGATGAATAGAAAATCAAGCGTTTAGTCTCAAGAGGGAAATTTGAGCAGAAACTGGGATGCGCGATGGGGGGTTAAGTTTCAATCGACGTCGTTACCAACGTGTCCTCCGTCAAGTAAGTAGAAATAGGCCATAATGAATAGATGAAATTAATTAATAATTAATAAAGTCTTTCGTTTCTTGCGAATAGTTAACGAAAGCAGGTGGGAATTTTTTTATATATAAAAAAAGGAGAAAAGTTAAAAGGCGGCCATGGTTGTCCGCACTTAATATCTTCGACAATAGAGAGCACAAGCTGATTTAAATGAAATAGAAAGAGATGAAATGAGAATGCGCAATGGGCAAGTTAATTAAGAGCGGATTGCGGTTTCCAAGAAAATGAAGGACCCCCAGCGAGAAAAAGATAGCGAACCAAGCGGTGAGAACAAACGCAAAAAAAAAGTTATTTATTTACGAATCAGTCAACCCTATCTCTCCAAGCCGCGCAATCCCGTGAACTGTACAACGCCAATGGTAGTGTAATAATCACTCATCAATATGAGCAGGCGGGTTGCACCTAGTCAACGGAGGTTCCTGTGGATGAGCCATGATGAAGTCTCCTCGGCCCCGGCCAATTAGGATGCGATCTGGCTTGTCCAGGATGTTATCCGCCTTGGAAGGCCCCCGGTTGGGAAATTGGCCATTCCAGGCCAGCCTCCGCCCGCACTTGCCACAGCCGAGGCTTGCCTTCGTCAAATCATTCCTCCTGCTGCGGATCCTCCTGAGTCGACCAAGACTTGCTTCCCTGGGATGGGTGTTTTGAACGCCCCCCCACCTCCCTGGCTCAGTTCCTCCTCATATCCCGGCTGTTCTATTTGCCCTCCATTCTTGCTATACTCATCTCTCCTTGATCGGGAGGGAAGCCTGGCCAGGTTTCCATGATGACAATTCTGTATGTATATGGTCTCAAAATTAGGCCAGTTATGGCGAAGAGGAAAATAAAACGATGCGTGCATCTCCTTCGAGATGCATTACTTGGTCCCAAATTGAAAAACGGCCTCCATCGAGAAAGGTTTCCAAAGCTTTAGGTCAGGATGGTTACATTTCAGAGTGCTTGCATCGTGGATCAAACTTGCCAACATTCTTAACATCAAAAACGCCCTATCGGGGTAAATATTTATATCATCGACAACTTTATTGCGGGGGGGGGGGGGAATGATAACCAGCCTCCATCGAGGAGACATTCAACATGGTGCACAATAAAACAATAAAATGCAAAACATAATAGACATTTCGAGATATAAGAGAGAATATCAACTTAGGACGGTATATTAGTTTTGCTTGGGGTAGAGGTCAAAACGCGTGCAGCACTTTTTGTAGGTGGGGGCCACGCGCGCCTTGGTGGCCTGTTCAAAGGCATAGGCAACCCGGAACAGGACATCCTCGCGCAGCGATCCGCTAATGAAGACCAGACCGTAGGGGAGCCCGTCTTTATCGAGAGCAATCGGCACGCTAATGATGGGATACCCGGCCACTGCGGAAGGGGTCGAGAAGGGCACGTTCCCATAGGCCGGGAGGACCAGGGCGTCGACGCCATGCTTGGTCATCAGGGTGTCGATACCCGTCTCTCCATCCCGGAACTTCTTGTGGCCGCTAGCAAGCGCAGCTCGGTACGCCGGGTCCTCGAGCCCTGTCGTGTTTTGCGAAGCGAGGAAGAGCTCCTGACCGAAGAGCGGCATCTCCTCGGCCTTGTGCGCCTCGTTAAAGGCGATTGCGTCAGCAAGGGTGCGGATGGGGGTCTGCTCCAGCTCCGAGAGGTACTTGTTGAGGTCGTGCTTGAACTCGGTGGTCAGCACGATCGACTCCGAGTTGTTGGGATCGGTCCAGAAGGTGGGCTTGTTGGCGGCGAGATCGGCCATTTCCGCGTCGGAAACGAGGTTGACGGGGTCCAGCACCGTGCCGCCCAGCTCCTTCAGCTTGGCGAGCGCCTGCTCAAACGTGGCCAGGTCGTCCCCCAGGGCCCCCTTGTCCCAGAAGAGATTGCGGGGCACTCCCAGCTTGATGCCTTGCAGATCCTTCTTCAAGAACTCGGTGTAGTTCAGCGGCGGTTTCCCCTTGGCCACCTCCGTGGCTGCATCGCGCGCATCGTACCCGGAGATCACGCTCAGGATCAGGGCCGCATCCTCCACGGTGCGGGTCATGGGGCCGATGGAGTCCTGGGAGTGGGAGATGGGGATGACCCCGTCACGGGAGGTCAGGCCGACGGTTGGCTTGATTCCCACGATGAATCCTCTTGAGGCGGGGGCCGTGATCGAGCCATCGGTCTCCGTGCCAATGGACGCGACGGCAAGGTTGGCCGCGACGGATGTGCCGGAGCCAGAGCTAGAGGCAGACGGCGATGCGCTCAGGACGTAGGGGCTCACGCATTGGCCTCCGCGGGCACTCCAGCCTTCTTTAGAGTTCGTGGAACGGAAGCTAGAGGGGATCAAGAAGTTAGTTTATGCAACCCAATCTTGTAGCACCCTCCGCGGGGAGATGCAGGAAGAAGCTTAAGTACTTGGCCCATTCGGCGAGGTTGGCCTTGCCAAGGATGACGGCCCCGGCTTCGCGCAGCTTCTTGATGATGAAAGCGTCCCGGGGAACCTTGGAGCCTTGCAGGGCCAGCGAGCCGGCAGCTAAGTGCAACAGGGGAGGGGGGGATCAGGTTAAGTGCCACAAACACAGAGCGGTGCATCGAAATAAGACAAGACGCTTACTGGTGTTCATAGAGTCTTTGGTGGCGATATTGTCCTTCACCAAGACTATTCAAAAGCGGCGATGGGCCATGCATCCAGTTAATAAAGCACAACCAATGTAAACAGAAGAGGCATTCCTCTTACTCGGAATTCCATGGAGAGGACCCCGCGGGCCCTTCTGCCCTCGCTCGGTATCCAGCTGCTCGGCGATCGCCATCGCATCGGGATTGACCTCGATGACCGAATGTAAATAGGGGTCAATGGCTCGAATGCGTTTAATGTAGCACTCCGTCAGCTGTTTTGCGGTGAGCTTCTTATTGTTGAAAGCGTCCTGGAGCGCGAGGATATTCGTCTCGACAATGGTGACGCCGTTGCAGGAGCTAAGGTCCCGGTCAAGCTCGAGGATGTCAGTGTCATTGGCGGGCTGTAGAGGCGCCGCGGCGGAAAGGGCGAAGAAGCCGAGGGCAAGGACGACGAGGTAGACCTTGTTTACCATTGGAATGCGGATGGGGAAGAGGATGGGGAGCGACAAGGAATAAACGAAGGTATGCGAGGGGGAGGGGGGAGGAAGAGGGCAAGGGCAGGGAGGAGGGGGCAGCCTTTATGGCCAGGAAAACAGCGGGTGAGCTAGATAAAGAGGGGGGAACGGTCTGGTTCCAAGCTGAGGACCGGAATCGTGGTCAAATCCTGGTGAAACGGAGCCAGAAGCTTTGTGTGTAGCTCAGCAACCGTACGAGGGGGATCGTAGGGCACGCTTTGGCGAAAGGGGAAAGGGCCCTCGCGGGAGCAGGCATGCGTGTGGTCACTTGCCCGCCCGATTTTCCATGCTCGCTTGCATGGAAAAGTGCTGGGTTGCAGGCCGCCGGCCTCGAATCCTCCCCGCCCGTGGCATCTGACCTCTCTGCCAGTTGCAACCTCCCGGTCCGTAGCACAATCTAATCACAAAGAAAGCAGATTTCAGCCTAGAGGCCGGGGATTTCAGACACCTCTCGGGTTTCCCGCTGCGTCCCGCTCCACTGGTGTTTGTTTGAGTTGGAGCCCGTCGACCTAGACCTTCACACGGCCGAAACCCGCGCAGTGGTTAGCAGGCCAACTCGCGGCATGGCCAGCTCCAAGCCGCGCGCAGGGGAGCTGCGCAGGGCGCGGCCAGTGCCTGCACCGCAGCAGCTCTTCCAAGGGGCGAGGGCGGGATGGGGCGGGGAAGGCGAGGCCGGCAACGCCACCCCTCTTGGCAGTGTAAAACCTCGGTGTCTGGGATTGTCTCCACAAGCCTCAGAGGAGACGGCCTCTGAAACTCGGGCCGGATGCTCTGGTCGCAAGGTCTTAGTTCGTCGCCCTTTTAGTGGCCGCTTTTGGAAGATTATTGCGCAACCGCCATGTTCTTTTGATGCGCTTTTATGACAATGTGTCTTGCTATATATTTCTTTTCGCTGTTTTCGAACCCTCCTCGCTTAATTTTTATTTTTTCGATCATCCCATATTCCCGCTCAGCGGCGTCCGCTAAGTTCATCCCCGCCTATTGCTGCAAACATACGACTCGATCATACCGCGTGTGACTGCTGGTAAATTGCTTCCTAAAAATTGGCCCACTTCTTTTGCGCTGTGCAAAAGCTAGCGACCGACACTCACTGAAATGTCCTATCCAGCATCCTTTTCTGCACAGATATTCTCGCTTTCGTGGGCGTGTAGCTCGTGGACAAAAGGTCTGTGGGGCTCTTGCCTCTGTGCCCTCCGCCTCCCTCTCTGAAATCACAAGGGAGAAGCTAATCTATGTTCCCCCATTCACAGCCACCCTCCTTATTCACAACCAGCTTGTCTTCTTCAGGCGAGAGCTGTTTAGTGAGGAAGAGAAGCGCTTGGTCGCATTCTATCATCTGATTATTGCTTATAGCGCCCTCCGTTGGTCCCGGTGGAAAGTGAGAATTGAACATCCTACAGTGGTTTTATACCTTTTCGCATTAACCCCTCCCCTCCCCTCCTCCTCCTCCTCCTCCTCCTCCTCCTCCAACCCAAACCAATCCCATACTTAGCGGCCGGAATTAGCCTCGACTAATATCCAAGTGATTCTTCCTTTCCTCATGATGTTTACCCTTCTTGGCACCCTCGTGGATGAGGCGGTGCATTTTTTCCTCATCCGCCACTTTGCTCATCTCCGCTTAGGAATCGTGCTGACGGGCAAGCCTGCCCCTGACGGAATGACGGATGCCGACTGCGCAATATGCTACGGAACAAGGATGATATCGAAGAGCGCCGACGACGATCCCCTGGAAAGCTACTGCGCCGTGCCGCACCACGTGTTCCACCGGCAATGCCTTAAGGCTTGGTGGCTGGCGGGGTATTTCAGTCGCTACCGCGTCACCGTCGCGGACCACACCTTGACGCTGGGGAACGAGTGGATTGGCGACGAGTTGCTGGGGGGCTCCTCCGTCAACGGGAGCCGGTGCTCGTGCCCCACTTGTCGGCAGCCGCTTGTCTACCGAGTGGTCAACACGTGGGAGGAGGCGACCCGAGATAAGGCGCAGGGCCAAGCATGGCATGTCGTCGCGCGGAGACGGGCATCCCATTTGCTGAGGGAGGCCCAGAAGCTAGTGAAGTGGCAGAACGTGCTGCTGCGAGGCTCCTTGACCGTGGGCTACGGAATGCTGATCTATGGGGCCATCTTGGCTAGAATCTATCTGCTGAGGCGGCAAATCTGGAGGCGAAGTGTCAAGGCATAGCGCCGGGCTATGGCTATTGTACGTCTATGTATGTGTACAGGAGAAAATATCCACCGCTTTGAATGTAAATATATGTTGTTTTGTATGTGATCCCGCACGAAAAGAGACGGCCGCAACATGCGCCGTGGCCAAGTGGAAAATTCCTTGAGACGGCGAGTGGGATAAGCCCTAAAAATTTCCACCGCCCTTCCAACATGATATGATGGCGCAGTGCTCCCGCTTCGCGCGGCTTTCGCTTATTTGTACAATGTCAAAAATAGGATCCTTGGAAGCATTTTAAGGAACCATTCCGAGACATCATGCTCAAAGCTCGTGCAATCTACGACTGTACGGCCGATGAGGAAGGCGAACTGTCATTTCGCGAAGGGGCCATACTTGTAGATGGTAATATTTTGCCGCATGCGCTGCGGAGACGCGTTGAATGAATAGGATTGTATTTAACATTCCGCCCGATTCTGCTTGCATTTTGGCCATGTAGTAAGGGAGTCGGAGGAGGAAGGCTGGTATGAGGGCAGGCTAAAAGGCACCAACACGCGCGGCCTATTTCCATACAACTACGTTGAGATTTTCACAGACGACGAGGGCGTGGAAGGCGAAAAGGTAACGCTTTCGATCCCTTGGAATTTTTTTCCCCATTTCCATCCTCACCCTTCCCCTTGTTCGCCATCGGTAGCCGCCATCCACTAGCGATTTCACCCAGCTGGCGCAACCTGTTGCAACCGCTGCCTTTTCTCAGCCTAAGAGCTGGATCACTTTTAATGCCGAGCAACCCGCTCCCATCCCCGCCTCCGCCCCCTCTTTCTCCCCCTCCTCCCAAAATCCTTCCACTTCCGATACCGCGCAATTCCCAGAATGGGCGAAGCCAGTCAGCAAAATAAACTCCAATCTTCTTGCCACTTTTGGTGGCTCACAGCCATCGCAGCAAGCGTCGCAAACGCCATTGGGAAAGCCGGCTCTGAAGCCGAAGCCGGCGACAAAATCAAAGCCATTCGTTGGGGTGGAGGAGAGAGAAAAGGGGGAGGCGGAGCCCCCGCGTGAGGCAGTATCGGTCAGGGAATTGAAGAAAAATCTGGAGAACGTGAGCCTAGGAGGGATTGCTGCGGCGAAGCCTAGCTCAGGAGCAGGAATGGCAGGGGCGGGGGGTGCTCTTCGCTCGAGTGTCGGCTCCCATCTCCTTGCTGGGGCATTACAGTCGGCCGAGAAGACGGTGGGCGGAGACGAGAGGAAGCAGGCGGCCGGGGGGGTAGAGACCGAGCCTAGCAAGCCGCTTTCCATCCGCGAGCGTCAGGCTCTGTTTGAAAACCTTAAACAGGGCTCTCCTGCGGGGCGTTCGACCTCCATGGTCAGCTTGCCCCTTGGCGGGAAACCGCCCGTCGCGGCTAAACCAGTGCTTGCACGGACCTTCACGGGCCCCAGGACTGCGTCCCCGGAGCCCCTTCAACCCCGAACCATCACCTCAGCCCCGCCAGCGCTGCCGAAAAAGCCGGCCGCCATGGCCGCGAGAACAGAAAGTGCCCCTCCCCCTATGCCACCGCGCCCAAATTCCGCCTCCATCCATAAAGTAACTCATGCCCTTCGCCTCTCTTTGTTCGAATGGCTTATTAACTCTCTGCCCCACTCTAGCTGGACAGTTCTTCTCAAGCGAGTCCAGCCACCAATTTTGCTCCGCCGCTCCCCTCACGACCCCGCCCCCCTCGTCTCCGCAATTCGTCGTCAGACCCTGACAAAGCAAAGGAGGAGCCGGCTAAACCTCCCGCCCCTGAGGGGAAGGCGCCTCCAAATCTGCCGCCTCGCCGCGCATCGAGCAACGTGAAGAGCACGAGCTTGAGCGCGGGCGAGAGCACCCCTAAAGTTACCGGTGGGTATTCAGCAGGGGTGCGGGAGATCCCTCCTCCTCCGGGAAAGACCCCCCCTAGACCCTCTCGCAAGAACCCGTTCCTCGTGGAGAATGGAGACGGGATTCCTGCCGATGCACGTAGACGCTACGAGGCTCTGTTTGATGAGACGGCGGCTGGCGCCGAGTACATGGAGGGCACCCAGGTGCGCCAGATCTTCATGCGAAGCAAGTTGGATAAGAAAACACTGGCGAAGATATGGTAAGCTGACTCTCCCTTCTCCGTTTCGGGGCATGATCCCCCTCTCCCATGGAATGGGGCTGCTGACCGCCCGGACCTCCTTCGTAGGGATCTGGCCGACTACGACGAAGATGGGCGCCTCTCGCGCCACGAATTTTGCGTGGGGATGCACCTCATCGATGAGCGGCTGCGCAACCATCCCTTACCGGACGAGCTTCCCGAGAGTTTACGGCCCTGAGTTTGCTCCTTTTCTTCCTCTATTCTACAATAAATCTTAATGCTGGCGAGGCTGGGCATCGTTGAAATGGCGGGTTGCCCCCCAGGATACCTTTTTGCTTTGTTTTGGTCTTGTGCGTTCTTTTCTTTCCATTCTTCGGCAAGGTTGGAGTGATTTTCGGGAAGGGCTTTGGTTGGGAGGAGCCAGCTCACGAATCAAAGCCTCTCAAAAAAGTACAAAAATACTTGAAAAATGCAGGCGACACATTTGCTTCATTATTTTAGTTGGTTTAGTAATAGCCCGCTGCCCACTCCATAGGAACGCATTCTTCCCCGATCCCATCAGCCTAGTTTTCAGAGATTCCTTGGAATCGGATAAAGGAATGACAAAGAAGGAGGAGAAAGACTCGTCCAAGAGCCGGAAGCCAGCCAGTAAGTGATCGCCATCCTTATCCATGGCATCGCTAGCCTCCCCGATGGGACGCTGACAAACCTGATCCTTTCAAACATTAGATACTGCATTCAAGCAGCAGCGGCTAAAGGCATGGCAGCCCATCCTCACCCCCAAAACCATGCTTCCGGCCCTCTTCGCCATCGGCCTCATTTTCGCCCCATTGGGCGGCCTCTTATTATACGCGAGCAATCGGGTGACCGAGCTTGAGATTGATTACACAAACTGCAACAAAGCTGGTCCAAACTTCACCCCCATCCCCCCAGGATCACATTCCTTTAATCTCTCGCCCAATGACACTAGCCTGCAGCCATCCTATAAATTTCGGACGGAGACATCTTTCCTGGTGGGTAGGAACCCAAACAACCGGACGGTGGGTCGGTGCACTCTGCGCTTCACCCTTCCAGAGACGCTTCGCGCCCCAGTGTTTGTGTACTACCGGCTGACCAATTTTTATCAGAATCATCGGCGCTACGTTAAGAGCCTTGACGTCAATCAGCTCAAGGGCGAAAGTGTCCCAGCCGCATCTCTGCAGTCGGGAAACTGCTGGCCGCTCGCCACCTCTTCCGACGGCCTGCCCATCTACCCCTGCGGCATGATTGCCAATTCACTCTTTAACGACACGATTGGAAATTTCACCCTTGTGTCCCAGTCGCCAAATCGCACCTACGTGTTCTCCCCCAAAGGCATCGCATGGCCATCAGACGCAAGCAAGTTTGGAAAGACCCAATATTCCCCGGCCCAGTGCAGGCCTCCCCCGAATTGGGCCCCAAGGTATCCGGATGGAAAATACACCAACGAGTACCCACCCCCCAACATCAATGAGGACGAGCACTTTCAAGTGTGGATGCGAACCGCTGCGCTCCCGAACTTTAGAAAGCTCTATGGGCGAAACGATGGGGAGAGCATGTCCGCAGGAACGTACGAGGTCGAGATTGATATGAGTATGTATACACTGTTCTACGCAAACTCCGTCCAGGTGCTGTGATGTACTAATGCGTGGCTTTCAACGACATAGATTTCGACATGAGCTCCTATGGCGGCTCCAAAGCGATCATCCTCTCCACCATCACCTTCCTAGGGGGCCGCAACCCCTACCTTGGCATCGCATACATGGTGGTGGGGGCGCTATGTGTTTTAATTGCTCTGATATTCACCGTGTGGCATTGCGTGCGACCTCGCAAACTCGGCGACCCGAGCTATCTCTCTTGGAACAATCCCGCAAAGGCAGCTGCCATGAGCAACGCTCACAGGCGGGGGTGGGGCCTATTCCGGCGGAAAAAACAGGGTTAAACTCGAAATAGATTCGACGGTGACCCTAATGTGAATATAATGTTGTTTTTCTTTATATTTAATTTATTCTTTATTTTTTATTTCCTTCGCCTTCTTTCTTGCCCTCCCTCTTCTCTTTCTTCTTCTTCTTCTTCATCTAATTCATCCGACAGCTATTCCTTAATATTTCTATGGAGTTATCCCTACCTTTTTGTAGCAGCCTCCCTGACCTCCCCCCCCCCCCTTTTTTTTTCCCTTCTTTCGTCTCTATATTTATAATTTATGACTTTACAATATCAATCGTCTCCGTTAGTTTCTTTTGTATGATACTGATACGCTTTGCTTTTTCTTCATATAATAAAAAAAAGGTATATTCAAAATGTACAGGAATTCTATTCAGCCTAAGCGGAGCTCCCTACCCCACACGCCTTTAAAAGAGTGGGGCCGTCTAGCGCTTCCGGGATGCGCCCTTGGGCCAGCTCGGCTCTTCCCCCTCCCTTTCCCCCAACGCGTTGCATGATCTGCTTCAAAATCTAAACCCACACAGGTTAATACGTCGGGGCTAAAAGGATAAAATAAAGGTAACCAAACAAGTGGAATGAGGACATACCTTGTTGGCATTGCTGCCGCCAGCATTCGCTCCAACCCCGATGATCACTCTTTGGCCGCCACACAGGACGTGCACTTGGCTAGGTCGGGTCTCCACCAGAAAGCCCATCCTTTTGACCAGGTATTCTGCATCGTCTGACTCCTCCAGCCACACTTCAAGATCTTGGCCGTCGACTCTGCCTTGGTGAGCATGGTGGGATGGGAGGATGGGGGAGCGGGCAAGACGATCGAGAAGCTCTTGATTACGTTTTGAGAGGAGTTTGGATTGGGCCTGCAGTGCTGCGATGCTGTCTTCTAATCGATGGGGGAGGGTTTGCTAATAGCGAAGTTTCCATCAGTAAAAAGAGTGGCCAAATGAGAGCTCGGTTGGAAAATCTTACCCCAAGTTTTGCCATCACCCCTTGAAGGTATTCGTGCTGGGACATATACCATCGCACGCAGGCTCGTCCCGCCACGGCCTCTATGCGTCGCGTTCCCGCGGCAACCGACCCCTCTGACAGGATCTTGAACGGATAAATCTTCTCGATGCTGTCAAGGTGGGTTCCACCACAGAGCTCTTTGGACACGCTCGGGATCTTAGAACAGAGCATATATGAAAACGTCCATCCAAACCTAGAAATAAGGGGGGACCATTTACCTCGACCATGCGAACAATCTCCCCATACTTCTCGGAGAAAGTAGCGATCGCGCCCTCCTCAATGGCTTGTTTGTAGGGTATTGTCTAATTCATAGTGAAGTGGTCGCACCATGAGAGCTAAAGCCGGCAATATAGAAAAGTTTTGGCTTTACCTTGATCTGGGTCCGAGCCCCCGAAAGGGACACCTCATTGATCCATGCCTCAATTGCTTTGACTTGCTCAGGCGTCACTCCGCGACCGTACGTAAAGTCAAACCGCAGTCTCTCGGTATCAACCAACGATCCAGCCTGCACTACGTCCACTCTGAGCGTTTTCCTCAGCGCCGCATTCAATAGATGGGTAGCCGTATGATGGATTTCCATTCCCTCACGTCTTACTGGATCAACCCTGGCCTCAACTGCATTCCCCTCGCGCAACAGCCTCGCGTCCACCTCTCTTTGGCTCTGGTCGGATGGGCCCGATACCTGCAATACCAATCCTCCTTCGTAAGGCTGCAATACAGAATCGACGTTCCATGTGCTCCCGTTGGAGAGTGTAAGCGACCCCCGATCTGGGAGTTGACCGCCCCCTAGCCCGTAAAAGGGACAGGGATCAATTGCCACGTAGGATTTGCCACCCGGATCTAACGAAAGCGATGAGGCGAGGATTTTGGATTGAGAGGAGAGGAGGGTGGGATCATAACCGGTGAAGATGGGCGACACGCCTTTGGCTTGCCAATCTTCCAAGAAAAGAAAATTAAATAACTATGGTAGGTTTATCCAAAAGCAAAACATGGAATTGTAATTACCAACAAACTCGGAGAAACCTTGGCCATCGGCCGACTTCCACGATGCTCGGCCGCGCTTCTTTTGCTCCATCTGAAGTGCATGGACCTCTACACTCATCTCGGGGTTACCACATGTCTGAAAACGCTATGAAATAGATAATAAAAAAAGCGTACCTGCGACGTCGACACTCCATCCACGTTCATTGGCAATCACCACAGTTAAGTCCACCGGGAACCCATAGGTATCATAGAGTTGGAAAGCGATCTCGGGCGGTACACGCTTCTCGTGGGCCAACTCGGGTCGCATGAAGGAAGCGTCGAGGAGCTCTAACCCGCGTTGTAATGTCTTGAGGAAAATTTCTTCCTCTTGGCAAATGATGCCCTTGATGGATTCCGAGCGAGTAAAGAGCTCGGGATAGAGTTGGCGGTCGATGGTGGAAATGAGGTGGCCATAAATCTCTGTCATGAAGGGCTCTGCAGTGGAAACACCGGGATTGGTATCAAAATGGTGGTAGTAGCAGGCAGAATATGGTTTATGGAGAATCACCTTTAAATCCCAGCTGCCATCCAGAGCGAAGTGCCCTGCGGAGAATGCGTCTGAGGACATATCCACGCCCAATGTTGCTAAGCAAGAAAAAGAAAAATAATGGGACCCCAGCCAATGTAAGCAATCTTGGGTGCGAAGAGGATTGAGGAAAACACCTCAAAGTTACCTTGGAATCACCCCGTCCCCTATTAGAAAGCAACTGGCTCTGAAGTGATCAACAATGATTTTCTCGGCAGGAGTCGCTAATGAGGAAGGAGACTAGAAACAGACCGATTAGTCGAAAGATAACCGCAAGTGACCACCAGAGAACAATCGAACCTCAAGGCTTCTTTTTGCCATGACGTCCCGCAAACCCTCAATAAGTTTGCGGAATTCGTCCGTCTCGAAATTATCCACTTTGCCCTGAGAAAGACGTGTTATTTCATGGGATGATATAGTCGGCTCATTTCAGTTTACCTGGAGTGCGGAAGCCAGTCTCTCCAACCCCATTCCAGTATCTATACAGAGGGTGGGCAAGTCCTCGAGAGAACCCTTCTCGTTGCGGTAGTTCTGCATGAACACCAAATTCCAAATCTCGACCCATCTAGGCAACGTATTGTCATTCAGCTAGTGTAGAATGAGGACATTCAAACGCAATGTCTACCTTTCTGCAAGGGTTTCATCCTGTGTATCCCAAAATATTTCTGTGCACGGCCCGCAAGGCCCTTCTCCATCGCTCATAGTCCAAAAGTTATCTGCGTGGCCACAGCGGAGAATACGACTGTCCGGAAGTCCAATCTCATTCCTCCATATTTGATAACTTGGCAGGTCCTCGTGTAATACACTTCAATAGAAATAGAGGGTGAGGAGTTGGGCATTTCATAAGCCCAGGGCAGTCCTTTGAAATAAAGCCTTACGTGACGCGCAGTCGCTCTTCAGGTAAACCTAGTTTTTCGGTCAGAAAATTCCATGCAAATCGTATCGCTTGAGTTTTGGAGTAATCTCCAAAGGAGAAATTGCCAAGCATCTCGAAAAATGTATGGTGTCTTGGGGTAAAGCCAACATTGTCCAAATCGTTGTGTTTACCTGTAGTTTAATTCCAATCGGATTAGACAAGCTAGATGCAAAGCAAGCAAATAAGAGGACACTACTTACCCCCCGCCCGCATACACTTTTGAATAGTTACAGCGCGACGGAATGGAGCCTTTTCGGGATGGAGGAAATATTTCTTGAATTGGACCATACCTAAAAGGAATACAAATTCTCTTATATTTTGCTGCACATCAACTCTCATTAAAATGCGTTACCAGCATTGGTGAAGAGTAATGATGGATCATCGTGCGGAATCAGGCTAGCACTTTTGACTGGTTCGTGCCCATGCTCTCGAAAGTAGTCGATGAATTTATGACGTATATTCGCAGAAGATATTGGTGGGCTACTAGTCGCATTGGAGAAAAATCGGGCGGAGAATAAGGACCAACGCGAGGGAATAAATAAAGATGGTGTCAAACCATTTCGCCTATATGTGGGGCGACATGTAAATCGGTGCATGGTTTTATTTTACAAGGCCCTACTCACAACGAAGAGCTTTTCATTTCTCGGGATCTGAAATGTGACTTTCAAACAGTCACATTGAAGGTAAACATCGATTTGAACCCAATGGCTGGTGTGTTGCATTGAAATTAACCAAGACCAGGTTAATATACCATAAATGAAAACTATCGAGGTATCTAAAATTTTATTCACTGGAGTGCTGGTTACTTGTCAAAGACCTAAATCAATTAGGTGGAGTTTTATAGTATGTTTATTTGCACTCCTTCTATTACACTCATGTCTTTATTTGATTGTCCGTGCTCCCTAAGGGTGGAAAAGCTTTGAGCCCATACTAGTTTACTACCACCAATTTGCCATGGTAATCTCACTATCTGGATATCGGCCGATTCCACAGCAAGTTCCTCCCCAGAACGAAAACAATGGTTAACAGCAGCCAACTGCTCGAGTCGGGCCACGTGTATTATCTTTTTGGCTCCAAGGAGTTACAAAGGAGCCTTTTTTATATTTTTTTTAAATGAAATCTAACGCGTGATTCGCAAGATTAAAATTATCATTATCATATCCATTTGCCGAATCCCGGACGTCGTAGTAAGAGGATGGATATGTGATTGCATCGAACCCAATTTACTCTGTATAGACCTTGAGGGTGCGGCTGATTGTGTATTTTGACTAACACAGCCATCTTCTATTTCGATGCACTATTATATTGGCCTCTAGCTAGACACCATGGCAAAATTTTTTTAATTTCTTCTACTTTTATTCAAGAGGTATCTTTTTAAACGGAATAAAAGAAAAGAACGCTCTCTCAATGCGGAATAAAAGTAAAACAAATGAGATTACAGCGGCGGAGAGGATCGCAAAACTGGATAGGTTTGCTCGATACTAGAATTCTTTCAACTGAACTTTTTTTTTCGCTATTTTAATATCCTAGTCGATTTATTCAGCCACCCAAATAAGCATAGTGGAAATCTACAAGTGTAGAAGGCAGAAATACAATTTTTTATTCCCTTCTGGTCGCGATCTAGACAAATAGCTGCCATGGCATCAAGCGGGCGACTAAACGGATCAGCGGATGAAGGTAACCCATTGCCAAGATATGGACTGGGATACGCGATAGGATCAGCATGTACTTAATGCACCTCTTTTATCGTTCATCTCTTTACTTTTTTTTTGTAGTTGTGAAATCTCAGCTGAAAGAATTGCAGCGCATCAACGCAGAGCTAAATAGTCAGGTAAGAAACCCGTTCTCTTAGCATATTGATACACAATTTCCAATTATTGGCTTCATAATTGAGCTGAAACTCTACGAATATCATGGATGGGAGTATAATATATCTTCTGCTTGTTAATGCTCTTAATTTCACCGCAATAGCTTGAATCCTATCGCAAGAAATCCTCATCCCAAGATGACAAGGATCCTTATGTTGCTGACTTGGAACGTCTTCTAGATCAGAAGGAGCAGCAGCGCCAGGAACAAGAAAAAATTGCGCGGCGTGCCAAGGACCTTGAGGACAAGCTTTTCCGTGCCGGTGGTCATCTCAAAGCGCTAAGCAACGAAAACGCGAAAATCAGCGAACATCTTCGCGATCTCCAGCTAAAGTATGAACAAGCTGAAAAGCGTGCCAATGCTCTAGAAAATGCAAGCAGCAAGGGCACTCCCGCCGATGAGACGAAGATTGCTGACCTAGAAAAGGAGCTCGAAGCATTACGTGCGGAGCTTGACAAATCCAACAATTTACGAACAAAGGCAGAGGAGGATTCTAATGCTGCGCTTCAGCGCTTAGCAGACACGCTCCAACGGCAGAGAGAGGAAAACGAACAACTTGAGGAGCGTGTTGCTGACTATAGACGACAGCGTGAAGAGCTATCTGAACAGCTTGGGAAACTGAAGGCTGAATTAAGCAAAGGGACTTCTACACGGGAGGAAAGCGAGAAAGCCAAGGAGAAGTTGGAAGCTGATTTGAACGAAGCAAGGAATCGACAGCAGGCTGTCGAGTCAGAGTTGGAAAAGCTGAAGTCGCAGTTGAGTTTAACAAATTCGGAACGCGACAAACTTCAAAAAGAGTTGGACCGCTTGTCTGAATCATGGAAGCAGCAGGGAGAGTCGGCTCAAACCGAACTCGAGCATTTACGAGGAAAGGTTAGCGCGGCCGACGATGAAAAGAAACAACTTGAAATGGAGGTTAGCCAGTTGAGGGAGCAGTTGGACAAATTGACGGTGGAGCATGAGCAGTCAGCGGCAGCTAAAATTGCCGAGATCAAAGCGCAGTTGGACGCCGCCAACAAGGAGAAAGAGAGGCTACAAAAAGAAGCTGAGAAGTCGGCAGAATCCTCAAAACGAGCTGACGAGTCGGCACTGTCCAGTATCAAAGAGCTGCAGTTAAGAATCGAGAGCATCGAGGGCGAAAAGAAGCAGTTGGAGCAAGAAGTCAAGCAGTTGAAGGAAGAGGCAGTCGAATCGGCAAAACAGTTCAAAGAAAAGGCCGAGTCAGAGCTCAAGAATGTGAAATCGGAGCTGGCTGCTATGGAGAAGGAAAAGAATCGAGTTCAGGAGGAGTTGAGCTCTGCGGTGAAGTCTTCTCAATCTGCTGAGTCGGACCTCTCGGCACTTCGAGCAAGCTTGGATGCCGCCACAGCTGAGAAATCACAACTCCAAGAAGAAATTAAAAAGCAAGCAGAATCTGTCAACGGTGAACTAAAGGATTTGCGCACCAAACTAGAAGCTTCGAAGAAAAATATGGAGAAATTGAAGAGCCAGACTGCCGAATCCTTATCCCAGAGAGAGCGAGAGGTTGAGGAGGAGCTTGAAGCGCTACGCTTAAAGCTAAATGCGGTCGAAAGCGAGAAGGGGCAGCTGGAGCAAGGCATTGAAGAGTTGAAGCAATCGTCCAAACAAGCCACAGACGCTCTACAAAAAGATCTCGAAAACGTAAGGGAGGAGCTGGAATTCATCACAACGGAGAAGAAAAGGTTGGCAATAGAAATAGAAAAGTCGAGCAAAGACGCAAGCGAACGAGAGAAGTTCCTCGAGGAAGAAAATCAAAAACTACAGTCTCGGTTGGAGGAGGTTAAGGCTGAGAAGAAGAAACTCGAAAAGAGCATAGAGCAGTCGAATCAATCTAACGAGAAGAGGATTAAATCATTGGAGGGTGAGATCGAGAAGATAAGAAGCTCTCTCAAGGCCGCGGAGGAGGATAAAAAGAGGTTGTCGAAGACGATCAAGGAGATGGGTAAGTCTGCGAAGGATCGGGAGCAGGAGGTGGAGGCAGCTAGCAAGGATTTGCAGTCCAAGCTGGCCGCTGCTGAACAGGACAAGGAACAACTAAAGAGAAGGATGGAGGAGGCAGGCGAGAATTCCAAGCAAAAAGTAGAGACATTGGAGCAGGAGCACGAAATTTTGCGCGAGAAAATGAAGAGTATGCAAGACGATAAGAGAAAGCTTGAGCAGGATCTCGAGGAGGTCAATAACTCCAAGAGTAAACAAGAGGTGGAGCTCCAGAAGCTGCAGCAGAGTATGGAGTCCACGAGACTAGAAAAGGAAAATTTCCAGAGGGAGCTCGAGGAAAAGCTCCAGTCTGCTGAGGCGCGTTGGCAGTCCGCAGAGGCTTCCCTCAAGGATACACAGAATAAGCTGAAGGCTACGGAGAGCGAGAGAGATCGGGTACAGAATGAGATTTCTCAGCTCAAAGGCCAGTTTGAGGAGTTGACAAAATTACGGAAGCAGCTGGAGATGCGAAAAGAAGAACTACAGGCTAGCGTTGACGAATTGACCGCAAAATTGACTATCTCCGAAGAAGAGAATGCAAAACTAATTACCCAGATCAAGCAGCTAGAGGACGAGCGGAAGAAACTGCAGGAGGAAACACTTGAGAAATCTACCCATCTCAAACAAAACGAGGCAGAGATGGAGAAGAAACTGGCAGAATTCCGGGAACAAATCGTACAATTGGAGGCACAAGTTCAGCAAGCCAGACTTGATGCCATTAGCGAGACCGAGTTAGCCTTGTCAGAAGCCCTCAAGTCTCTTCACCTCAGCGAACAACTCGACTCGAAGTCTTCCTCCATGTCACCCTCGCTCCTCTCTGCCCTCAATGCCATCAAAAATGAACTTGAGTCACAGAAGAATAACCTTTCGGCGGCAGAGGAGCAGGCCAAGGCGACAATGGACAATCTACAAGCTGAGCACGATAAAGTGACTGCCGAGCTCCAAACCCAGCACAATCATTTACTGGAAAAGAATGAGCAGCTCGAGAGCGAGAGAGCGAATCTGTCTGAACAACTGAAGATGCTCAAGGAAGAACACGAAAAGGCAATGGCCCAGCTACGCCAAGAGAGCGCAAATCAGGTAGAGTCTGAAAAGGCAGTTGCGCAGGAACATCTTTCAAAGTTCGAAGCTGCAAAATCGGAGCATCAGCAGACAGTCGCCGAGTTGGAGGCCAAGCTTACCAAAACTTCTCAGGAAAAGGACAAGCTCGCACGCGAGCATGGCCAATTGCTGGAAAAGCTACGCACACTTGCTCCACGGCTCCAAGCCGAACGCGAGGAGGTGCGCCAACTGCGAGAGAAAGTAACTGCTTTGACGCAGCAAAACACTGAGCTTCAGGCTACTGTCGAGCGAATGCAGGCAGAATTGCTTGCCTCACACGAGCACTATGAACGAACTTCTCGCGAATTGGAGCGCATACGCTCACGCATGGATGCCGTGCAGCGACAGTCGGAGGAAGCGACATCGCGCCATGAGGCCGAGGCCCAAGAATTTCAAACCCACCTTGAGCGCTTGGACCGCGAGCGAGAAGAATGGGAAATGCTGGCGCATGAAGAGCGTGGAGCAAAAGAGCAAGCGCATGCCCGCGTCAAGCAACTTGAGACCGAGGTGGAGACTCTGTGGAATGACAAGGAGCGGCTTCGCAGTGACAAGGAGAGAGAGTCTCAGAGCCTAGCGAACTTGCAGGCAGTGCTAGAAGAGTTCCAGACCGCTAAAGAATCTGAGATTCGCTTTGCTGTCGAGGGCTTAGAGAGTGACCTTGAACAAGCAAAGAAGGAGCTGAAGGAGTATAAGGAGCGGGCTACACACGCTGAAGAGCAGCTCTCTCAAGCGAACAGCGACATTGCCCGAGTGCAGCAGCTCGAGAAGCAAGTAAAGGAAAAGAATCTACTTATCGGAAAGCTTCGGCATCAGGGTAGGCATTTTACATTGGCGAGTTGTCCCTCAAGCTTACTAAAGATTCCCCATCCCCCTCCCCCACTCACTATTCTAGCGGTGATTCTCAACGAGCATTTAACTGAAGCGATGCGTCGCCTAAAGGATGAGAATAGCGACAACATTATCGATCGGTAACTCTTTGCTTCTTATTCTAGATTTTCCAAAGTGGTTTTACTGATTCTTTCTATCAATATCTATTGCCCTACAAAGACGTCTGATTTCTAATCTAATCATTGGATTTTTTAATGCTCCCCGCGGTGATCGAAAGCGTTTTGAGATCTTACAAGTTATCTCCAACGTCCTCCAATTCACGGATGAGCAGAAGGAACTTGTGGGCCTTGTGCGAAAAGGCTCGCTATCCTCTAACTCGGCCAGTTCACCTGGTTGGTTGAGTCCATCGGCGTTCTCGGACAAGCACAAAAAGAGTATGGAAGACTCGCTCCCTGGAGAGGTAGCTCTTTTTTAGATGAACTTGCACTTTTGCCAACATGCACTAACCACGTACTTTATAACTCCAGTCGTTCACAGATGCTTGGATCTCATTTCTGCTTAAGGAGTCGAGCGTTGACAATACTCCTCGGGCTAGTATGGATGAACCACGGAAAACGCCCGATAGCCAAACGCCGCCGTCAACTTAACAAACAATTTTTCTTAGAAGGTGATCTGATAAAGCGTTTTCATTTGAGGTTGTCTTATCTGTTTTTTTTTTTCAATATGCTCTTGTAAAATATCTTATAATATTCAAGATTGCCTTTATATTTTGCGATGTATTCCTCTTTTTTTTGCCTTCTTCTTGTTTCCATTATGATGTTTGGGAGAGTTCAAACAATTTGGTAACCTACTTGAATTTACGAGACTGCTTTTCTCAACATAAATACGCTTTAATCCATTTAACTAAACAATACCAATGACAACCACAATACACCGAAAAGTACTTACCCATCTTTCGGATTTCCGACGCGCCCTAAAATTATGGTCTGACCTAAACGGCGATGGGCTCACCGTGGCCAATGTGTTAATGAACGCGCGTCTAGAGGAGAGGTTGTTTTAGCTTATACCGGATGAGCATTTTAGAATTATTTTGTTTTCCAGTAATGCTTATCGCGTAAAATTTTCTCTCCAGAGTAGATTCGTAGATCATTCTGATTGTTGGCATCCATCGTTGATTGACTTTGAGAACTTGAAAGAGAAATACGAAGAGAAAATGGTCGAAAGAGTACAGGAGTTAAAAGGGAATCTAGAAGCAATTTTGGAGAAGATGGTAAAATGCCAGTTCGAAAAATGAGGCAGTTTGGAAACTTCATATAGATTATGATTCTGTTGGTATAAACTACGATTAGAGACAACAATATTTGAAAATTCAGACACAAGTTTTGCGGTTAGAAGAGGCACGGATTCGGGCCTGTGAATTGTATGGGCAAGAGTTTGTATACGAGCGGCCATTATTTCGAACATGTACACTCGACAAAATTGGTGAGTAAACTATAGAGGATTGAATCTCTTTTAGCTGGCAGCATGCTCATGATACCTTCAGCAATCTATACACAGCAAATATTTTCGAATTATACCAGGGAGCTTGAACTTAAGCAATCCCTAGTAGCAAAACTAGCTAATATCACTGAGCAAGAGGTGGGAACCGTGCTACTCTCAGCGTGGTTGAATCAGCCTTTCTTAGACACATCGCTAGAGAGAGAGTTTGAGGAGCTCATCGAAGTGGAGACGAATCCAATTTCGCCTTCAGCTGCTGGACCAGAAACGTGAATAAAGAAAATATCAAGCTCACTCTTTCACCTGTGTAAATAAATTTTAATAAGCTTTATAAACTTCCTCGATAAAGATAGTCCTCTTCTGTACTCTTCTGACAAAAACAAAAAAAAAGAACTGAGTTGTCTTGTATTTGTCATAAATGACAAAAAAATGTATTGCCGGATCCCGGGATCGAACCGGGTACCTTAAGATCTTCAGTCTTACGCTCTCCCAGATGAGCTAACCCGGCTATGAGTTGGTTTTGTTG
>NW_027192197.1:808535-811263 GCF_041956535.1 Calcarisporiella thermophila
AGTTTTTTGTCAGTTTGAAAGCATAATTGGACGTGAAATATTTTGGTATAAGATATAATCTGAAATTTATCCTAAAAAATTTTATCAATGCCAGTACTAGAGATGTGAACAGGACACGCTCTAGGAACTGTGCTATAGGCTACTTCGTTACAACTCCCCAAAAATTGCAGTAAAATGCGTCAATGAAACTCTTCAGTATATACTTTCTTCTTATTCTGTATCTTTCTCGGTACAAGCAATTCCTCTCTACAAGGTTGGCCAGGAGCATTACCCGAGTGATTTTAACGTAGAAGTCTACCCTTCTTATAACTTGCATAAGAGACTTTTCAATAAAGATTCTTAAAAAAATTTGTCATCAAATTACCCCGCTCATTCGTGAAACCATACCAGATAGAATGAATACAGACAATGAGACCGAGAAGTCAGAGAAGAAACAAGAAGATACCAGTTAAATATCCAGTACTCCACAGGTAAATGCATCGAACATCAAACCTCTAGGATCCAAAGTATTCATCGAAATAACCGGATTTGAACTATCCATTGTGCCAGCCAAGGGGAGCCTCGAAGTCAAAAATAATTCTATTATCAAAATGCTTTCAACTGCTCATAGCCATATATTTTTATAGTTTATCATTGCTCCTTCCTTTATGTTTTTCTTTTTTTCTTTTCACCCCTTTTTTTACATTTACTCCTTTATTTCATGTACATAAAACACATATTTCAATGTTGATGCATACCAATCCTTTTTTTTTCATTTTCTTTTCCTTTCAAGGAAGGTCAGGATCACTACCTGAGTAATTTTGATGAAGAAGCTAGCATGCCTAATTCATTTCACTATGATACTTTACAATAATAATCCGTAGTTTAAAAAAATTATCAAAAATTGAGAAGAACGGTGCTACTCTCAAATGCATCTCTCTACCTAATCTACCTCTTGCAATCAAAAGACACTGGCTATTGACAGAGAAAAAAAAAAAATATGAAGTGGGATTCAGGCAGAAATGGGAAAGAGCTAACACAGCTTACACACCCAAAGCGGGTAAGTTTCATAATCAGCAAGAGGCGGACTTAATCATTGTGGAAGGGTGAGATATTTTCAGAGATACCAACAGAAGGAAGAGGGCATAGGCCGGGTGATAAAGGCGCATATCAGAGCCCAAGTACAGGATTCTTCGTTAGAAACTTCTAAAACATAAAATATTTACCGTTATCATCACGAGTGAGTAGACTAGAGAAGCAAATACTTGTAAAAGATGTTCTCAAAGAATACCCCAAACCATTGTACGCCCTTCTTGAACTGCCCGGCCATCGTTCATATCAAAGAGTCGACGAAACAAGCCATCGAATAGTTGGCATATCTCCGTACAATTCAATAAGGGAAAATAGCTGATTTGGTCATGGATTGAGCAAGTAAAAAGATCAACCCGTTAACAAAATCGATCAAGGATAAAAACGGTCTCATATGATAGCTCTTTAATCAATACCAGGCAGCCTGAAAGTATTTTAACCTTTTGAATAAGCCCTAGATGCCAGGTAACTTGAAAAAAATTTAGGGTTCTATACAGATCATAATCTTGTTACCTATTATGACATAAAACTTAAACTAATGATTCAAAAAAAAAAAGAAAACTTCGTTTCAGAGGCAGAAAAAACAACGAGCGTACCAGGGGTCGAACCTGGAATCTCCTGATTCGTAGTCAGGCGCCTTATCCATTTGGCCATACACCCAAAGATCTCCATAGTGTTACGAGATAATTGGTTTTTGTACGGGGAAGTCACCTTGACAGTCACATTGACTCGAGAGCCCAACGGGGGAGGGTTAGTGTAGTGGACTATCCCTGGGATGCCGATGAGAACGGCGTGGGTTCGAATCCCACCTCCCCCACCAGCACTTACTCTTAGCTTGTGACTGCTATCCACTTGATCAGAAGCAGAGTCTTGATTATTGAAAAGATTGCCCTTAAGATAAGTACAAAAGATTACATCGGTTTCACGTACATGCTATTCACGACAACTACGATACACGCATATCGATTGAACGTCTAGCGATCAAGGACCTATATCTCGTTATGTTAAGTCCATTGACATTAACTTCATGTAATATATGGAAATTAAATAAAAGTTTCCATTGATTGATCAAAAAAAAAAATTCAGGAAGCGCGATATCTTTAAAGTGGAGCAGCCAATAGAATTGTTTACCGCTACGTTGCCGACCCCTCGTGGTTACTTGCCGCCCTCGGGGTTACTCTTATGCTCCCTCATGGTTACTTTGTTGAGGTTGATTGCTATTTTGTTGGTTTACCTTTGTTTATCCTTGAACACCAGTTGAGCTATTTCCTTTATCTCTTAATTCTATTTAAACCCTTCTATTTTGTTTTACTGTTCCTCACCAATCTCTTATTTTTATTATTAAGGAATCCGCACAGCTCTCCACGAAATCTCCCTTTGCCTGTAACAATAGTGTCTTAACTCGAGTCACATATCAAGCTATCCCAACGATATTCAAGCTCCGACATTAATTAGGAACTAGTTATAAACCAGTATTCATTAGCTTTATTAGTTAACAGGTTAAATAGTTATTATATCTTATAGTATAAAAGGAACACTCTAAGGAGAACTTCTAAGATACATACCTTGTTCTTGAATAAACCTTTAGTTTTACCTATGTTCCCCGAGTATCCCCTAGTTATCTCGCTCTAGTTTATGACAGCTGTTACGGGGATTAGAA
>NW_027192197.1:812710-825653 GCF_041956535.1 Calcarisporiella thermophila
TTGCTACTGGGCTACCTCCGAGCATACGCCACGTTTGGAACTGATTAAACCAGAACCCTCCTTTGCGTTTGAGCTTGGCAGTGGAGAACGTGGTGGCAAAGATGGCTGTACCGTAGCCTTCTGGAGCATACTTTCCTGTCAGGTTAAGAAGTGAGATGCATGCCCAAAGGGATACCGTCGGGTCCGATGCTGGTTTCTTCATTTCTCTTGCGAGTTTGGGAAACCATGATGCGAGTAGGGCAGTTGATTGTTGTCTAGGGAGAATGAGACCTAGGCCTCCCTCCTCTCGCGTTTTAGAAAGGAGGCTAAGACTGATCTGCGGGCCTCGTCCATCCCATAGAAATTGTCGTAAGATTGTGTCCAGTTCTTTGAAGAAATATTCAGGAGGGTGGATCACTGTGGCGACGTACCATATCCTGGATAGGAGTCAGGAGTTGATCAGGTGAACTTTCCCTGGCATGCTGAGTTTCCGGATTTTCCACGACTGTATCGTCTGCCTCAGTTTGGATAATTGGCTCGTGTAGTATGCCTCACTTGGGTGTTCTGGCATAAGTGTGGGGTTGGCTGCTGACGGAAGATAGATTGGGATGCCGAGGCATGTAATTGCTCCCCCTGCAGGTATGTATTCGCATCCAGGGTCGATGGAGGTGCGGGCTGCAGGGCTCTCGAGTCTAATTTTTTTTTTTTTTTGATCAATCAATGGAAACTTTTATTTAATTTCCATATATTACATGAAGTTAATGTCAATGGACTTAACATGACAAGATATAGGTCCTTGATCGATAGACATTCAATCGATATGCGTGTATCGTAGTTGTCGTGAATAGCATGTACGTGAAACCGATGTAATCTTTTGTACTTATCTTAAGGGCAATCTTTTCAATAATCAAGACTCTGCTTCTGATCAAGTGGATAGCAGTCACAAGCTAAGAGTAAGTGCTGGTGGGGGAGGTGGGATTCGAACCCACGCCGTTCTCATCGGCATCCCAGGGATAGTCCACTACACTAACCCTCCCCCAAATAGCAGGGCTTGAGGGATTACGTGACTTGGCTTGGTTGTCCTACTGCAGATATCTCGATACGATTCCAACACAGCCAAATTGCTCTAGTGGCGTAATTGGTTAGCGCGTTCGGCTGTTAACCGAAAGGTTGGTGGTTCGAGTCCACCCTTGAGCGTTGTTCTATTAATACTTTTTATATTTTATTTCTTTTTTAACCTAAATAGAAGACATTTTGCAGTTCTATCGTATTTACCCATTATCATTTTTTACAAATTTGCACGTTTCCGATACACCCTCTAAATACCATCAGCTTCTCTTATTTTGAACAGTCAACAGTAGAATTACGCTTTAGATATTCCGTAGTGCCTGGTTTCTTCGTTCGTCAGTAAAAGCTTCATTTCGCCTGTATTTTGGTGAAGCATTGGTTCATCCACAGTTGCGGTGGTGTGTATGATATGTGTTTTACAGGTAACTAATCTGAAATTAATAGCGTTGTCTATACATTCGGATTCCTCAGTGTTGTATAACTTGGAGATACCTAGTTACTCTGGCGTCGTGGTTTATGTGGCTCACAGGTATGAATTCTAGGCTATTAATCTACAAGATTTCGAAACTCACAGGGTTCTCTGGATTCAAACAATAACCTTATATTTCGGGTTTAACGTTAACAATCCGAACTACTTGCATTCATGATCGTTTTTTTGACGATTGGGAACGGATTAAGATCGAATTGAGGATACTTCAAACCTTAATTCAATTTGTAAATACTCCCTTGCATCAACGGTTGATTTGCCGTATGTACATTTTTAATAAGATCTCTATTGAAAAACATCCTATTGATAAAAAAGTAGGGATTCTTTTATTTCAAAATTACACAGGTAATACTCCTTGACTATCTTTAAAGAAGTAAAAGCTTCGAATCGAAATTTGTGTTTTTTTTTTTAAATAATATTATGCTTTAAACTACTACATTACATTACATAATCTGTTGCAATTCTACGGATCTAACAGGTATCAGCGATTACACATTAGGGACACTTTATCTCTGGCTAACGCACTCACCCTTTATCTGAAAAGGGCTAATGGCTCGATCCCAACATTGATTGTTACGCAGGAAGAATTTCCTGATAAATATTTTCTAATCAATCTAATTAATTTATTCTCTGAATTTTCCTTTTGTTCTATACATAAAGTATAATTGTTCAAGAAGCAAGGTAGAGCGCAAAAAATACGTTTAAGAAAAAGGAGGCATCATATTGTTATATAACAAATAAATATCTCTAAATATCTAATTTCTATCACTCTTCAGAAATTTTTCTTTCAAAAATCCAACCTCTTTCCGCATCTGAACACGCCACTCCTCCACATATTCTACTCTATCATTAGGTCCACTGTACTTATTGATCCAATTTGCTATCGCATTTTTATACTCGAGCTCTTTTTCTGCTCCAAACAAATGGTAAGCTTTTCGATTTGCAACCGGCTTTTTCTCATTTTCTAAATACTCCTGCCACATCGTTTCACGAGTGGGAAGTTTCGCTTTTCCTGAATATATTCTCGCAATAAGCAGCGATTGGTATTCAAAGAACGGGAATGGCACTACTTTAAACGGAATGCCAACTAGAGCTAGCGTAGGGTTGTCTATATAAAAGAGGTGGAAAAATAAGCTGTGTACACGCTGTCCATCCGTCAAGAGTAGAGGACGACCATGCTTAGTCGGCACAGGAGGTGGGATGCATTGTTTTGTGTCCGTTTCAACATCTGCTGAATCGGCGATTAAATGCTTTAGGAATGGAAGAGTGTACAGGTAGCCTGTGGCATAAATGACACAATCCACTCCCTCCATGATGCTCCCATCTACAAATTCAACAGATCCTGCTTCGAAATTATAACGTTGCACAGTAGGCTTAATTGTTACTCTGTCTCCAAATAAAGTTGGGTTATCCCCACTACTTCCTGAGGCAAAAGGAGTTCGTATGGACTGCCAAACAACTCGGGCATATTCTGATATTTCTTTTGCAATATCAACACCACTGAATCCTCCCCCAACGACCAGCACCGTCTTTGAATAGCAAAAAACATATTAATAAGCTACTTGATCCATTCAGTAGAGATATTTTTACCTTGTCGACAAACTCGTCTGGTAGCCTATAATCTTTTGAATGCATCACCTTTCGTTGTTGAGCAAACTCAGTTAAACCCTCAACCTCTGGAATATATGGTGCATAAAAGTGCCCCGTTGCAACAACCACAGCGTCAAAACGCTCTTTCCTAATTGACCCATCTCTCCTTTTAAAGATTGTCAACATCCAACCACTCTCACCATCTTCCAATCTGTCCGTCGCATCAATCACTTCACAGTCGAACTCTACAAGTTGCGCTAAATTATTTTCATGTGCATAGGACACGAGATACTCAAGCACATCGGAATGGTGAGGGAAGAGTGTAAGATCTTCAGGAAATGGAGACTTGTAAAAGCTCATAATAGGATGTGGAAGATTAGTGTGCAGGTTTTTGTAGATTGCAGACGGGTGAACAGGTGAAGAGGCTTCAGGAACCAAAGGGGGATCAGCAACTTTCTGATGGGTACAAGGAATGGGAGGAGCTGACCCGACACGATCGGTATAAATCCTAAAAATTCAAGTTGGATGAATTCGCTCAACAGTTGAAGCATATCCACATAAGTATGATTGTGATGTGAGTTGTTAACATACCAGGTACCGCCAAATGTATCATTACGTTCGAAGATTTTTACTTCGAATCCATGTTGACTAAGATTTTTCGCCGCGATAATCCCAGCAGCTCCTGCACCAATAACTCCAACTCGCTTTATGATCGGGAGAGAAAAGGAATTGGTCATTATGAGGGCATGAATGACGTCTGCACCAAAAGAAATACTATTAGCGCCGAGGGTTGAGGGAATAACGTGAACATGCACGATTTTAATGATGGAGGTAAAATGAAATCTGAGCTGATTGGATCGGGCGAGTGGCAAAAAGCAAAGATAATCTCGCGCAGTCACCTGGATTTTTGAACCTTTTTGCCCCGCTCGATAAGAACAAGAACACTCAACATTTTCCGCTTTTCTTTTTCCATTCTCTTTGCCTCAGCCAGCTTTTATGAAATGCAAGCTATGTTAAACGAGAAACGCTCAAGGTATATCTTTCGTATACACCAATTACTATCGGAAACTATGCATTGCACAAGAATGTGTCGTGCTCCAACCAACATTGCACCCTCGCGCAAATTCCATTCCTGCTATGGCAAGGCGAAGTTACAAGCATCATCACAACGCGGAAATTTACAAATACGGTTCTACTTCGCTACGGCAAGCTCATTGCTGGAGTCATCGTCCGCACTATCAGCTCATATCTCAAGCCCACGCGAGGTAAAAATAGAGCCAAAAAGATAAAATTCAAATTATCTTGCGAACCTTAATTTTGGCTAATATATTTCCACGGTTCTTCCTCTTTATATTAAAGATTGCCAAACATTTAAACGAGTACGTAATAGGCCAGACCGCTGCAAAAAAGACCCTTTCCTGTGCCGTTTACAATCATTACACGCGGTTACGTGCCAATTTTGAGCAACTTGCTCGGCAGCATGAGGAGCAAGTACTAGAGCGGTTAAGGCAACATGACCACCATCTGTCTCCACAGGAAGGCGCGATGGTAGTGCGAGAGAGCGGCGGATTAAGCAATGCATTAATGCGTGTAGAGTCAGGATACGATGAGTGTAAATACTAATTAAGCATTTAGAAAGTGTAGATGGCCAATTTTTGGTTGTCATTTTAGTTAGGCAATCTATTCCCGTAAATGGTGGATATCCTCAGTATTCATGGACACAGGCAAATGACTTCAACCTGGAACCTCTGGAGTCTACCTCAGTGTCAGTCATCGAGAAAAGTAACGTTTTGCTCCTGGGGCCATCTGGTTCTGGAAAATCTTTGCTTGCCCGCACGCTTGCCCAGATTCTGCAAGTGCCATTTTCAATGTCTGACGCAACCCCCTTTACTCAAGCAGGATATGGTAAGTTTTCGTCCGAAATCGAAAATAGTGGCTCGTTAGTTAATTCATTGCTTCTTATTGGGCATGAAGTTGGTGAGGATGTAGAGCTAGTAATACAAAGGCTACTTCAAAACAGTGATTATAATGTTAAGCGGGCTGAGCGTGGCATCGTGTTTATCGACGAGATAGACAAGATCGCAAGGAAATCCGATATACACACCGCATCAAGAGATGTATCCGGTGAAGGCGTGCAGCAAGCACTCCTGCGCATACTTGAGGGAACCATTGTACATATTACAGACAAGAATGGAGGGGGGACTCGTGGTAAAGGAGCAGGGGGAGGAAGCAGTGGCGGAGGATCAAAAGATGTGTATTCCATAGACACTAGTAATATTCTATTCATATTAAGTGGAGCCTTTGAGGGGTTGGAAAAAATCGTAATGGACCGTGTTGCAAAAGGAGTAAGCATCGAAACCATATTCCAGCTTGAAACTATGGTTTATTTACCAAATTTTGCAATAGTCAATCGGTTTCGGGGCCCCTATACACAAATCAGATGACGAGCACAAGGCTGGAAATCATCGAGGAGAGAGCGATTGGAATCCCTTATTAGAAGTGGAGCCTATTGGTAAAACGATTTTATGACCTTTGGGTTGGTCAAGTTACTTACATATACGTGACATAGATTTAATCAAATATGGCCTTATTCCGGAATTTGTTGGGAGGCTACCCGTTGTAGCTTCCGTTCGTCCCTTAAGCGAATCCGATCTCATCCGTATTCTGACAGAACCGAGGGGAGCCCTCTGCTCCCAATACGCCACTCTACTGCGAATGAGCGGCGCAAATCTGCGCTTTTCCCACTCTAGTCTCCGTGCAATTGCTCATTTAGCTCTTCGCAATCGCACAGGAGCACGTGGTCTGAGGCGGATCATGGAAAATGTCCTTGTAGAGGCAATGTATCGGGTCCCCGAGTCCGAAATACGTCACGTCGTGGTTACGAGAGAGGTTGTAAGAAGTGGACAAGAACCTTTGTATTTTACAGAGGGTGAAGAGAATTTGGTGGAACAAGTTCTCAGAGAAGATGACGTGGCAGAGCACGGGGATGGGGAAGAGGTGGAAGAAAAGATGAGAATTTGTATAAAGGGGGATATTTGATATCCAATGTTTGGAACGGATAGTGAACTTTTAATGCAAATGACAAATGAGTTACTTTTTTTTTCAACTAACGCTGCTCATTCTAACTTTTTATCTAATTTTTTTGCTATTTTATTGTACAATAAACACACATATGGTGGCCTCCGTTATCAATAACAAGTCTAATATTATAATACAGTGAAGTGTATCACTCTCCCTCAATGGTATGTGTTCCTCGCTCTCCACTGTCTGTCATTCGGGCAGTCCTCGCTCCAAACTGTACTGCCCGCTTCCATTCTCGACTCGTTAACTCGAGACCTAGTTTCTGCGCCAATAATCTAAGTAGCAGTTTCTCTCCTACACCCCTAGGATATCGAGGGTCTGCCTTCAAATTCACTGGGAGAGCACAGAGAAAAGAGGTGACACGAGCACCAAGATAGGGAAATCGAACCTCCTTGCCGTGATCGGAGATAATACGATCATCTCTTCCGAGATTTCTCTCAGATATCCGATCGTAATCCAATTTAATCTGTAGCACAAGCAATGGAGTTGAATTGGATAGGAATATCTGGCACATTATTCCACTTGCAATGTTACCTCGTTTACCAGACGTTCCCATCCCCCTAATCTGAACGCTTCGCGATGTCTTGAGTATCCCCCGAGTTGCTCATCAGCACCTAGCCCTGAAAGTAGAACTCTTGCATTACTCTGATACCCTATCATACTCTTCAAATAATAATGGATCAATTTCGTCCTATTTTATATTTCCTCTCGGCAACTAAATTACCCACATTGGTAGATGGACAGTAAACACTGCCTTTTCCTCTCGCAGCAAACCAAAATGCCATTGCAATGCTCTAAGTATAATGAGAAAAGTAGGTTATATACCAATTATTCCATTTATAGAGTATTTAAGCAGCGTTACTCACCAAATCCATCACTGTGGAAGAAGGAGCCATTAGAGACATTATTTCTCTTCTCTTCTCCATTGCTTCTTCGTATGGTATATTGATCTCCACCAGCCTCCATTCCCGTGGAGCCTCGCGTTTCAACTCCTCAATCCCTTGGCGCGCGGTTTTCCGGTCGGGAACGGCGTATGGATCGGACTCTATCTTTTTCTTATTTTTCATAGTACGCGGATTTTCAAACGCAACATTAAGCAAGTCGATAGGCTCAGTGGGTGGAAGATAGCGATGCGCTAAGATTGCAAGGCACATACAATCCAGTCCACCAGAGAAAAGAATGGCAATCCGCGGACTCATTGGATCACTAATGATATAGCATATGTATATAGATTAAGTCGGAATATGGATAATGGGCTAGAAGTTCGATTACCCTGGGTTAGGTACGGTAGTCACACGCCTACATACGGAATCACCAAGAATCTCCTCAAAGTTTTCAATAGCCATTTCCATAGGATGTGAAAGTGAGGGAAAGTTTGAATCCTTTTCATTTGAAGCAGGTGGGAGGAGATCCTCTGGTGCTGGTATTGACCTATTCATGTCACAATATGAGGAAGTCTAATTGTGGGGTTAAATATAGTGGAGGCAAGGTCTAAGAATTTCGAAAATACTTACAAGCAGCTGATTAATTTCTCCATTCACGGTTGAGGATTTCCAAGAATAATGTTTCAATGAATGCTCAAATTCGGCTATCAATAGCTATTGAACACTTATAAGATCATAAATTATATGAAAGAAAAACAAAAATCGGAACATACCTTTTCTGAATTCATCAATGTTTTTATATCCAAGCAATACACACCCGAGGCAGGCACCTCTTCAAAATTTAATTTTGAACTAGATACACCTACGGAGGATAAGACAAATAATTCGTCTTCAACGGGACGGTGCCAAAGCATCGAGCGTCGACCTAATATATCCCGAGAGAACCACAATTTCCCTTCTGTATTCTGATAGTAATAAAAATATAGTATACATTATCCGACAACATAATAATCCTATAAATATGCAACCTGCCAGTAAACAAACGAAAATGGCCCCTCTATTTTAGATATAGTTTGAAGTACGCCTTCCTCTTTATTGTCTCCTTTATTTTTTTGGAGCAAGTTGTATACTACTTCGGTATCATTCTCCTCCTGTGCAACCTGTTACAACATGTAAATATATTCTCTTTGAAAAACAAAGGATATTTCCCACTTACATTAATCCCATCGAAAACTTCTCCATTCCAACAGAATACATCCCCGTTTTCACCTACTATAGGCTGAGGTTTTAGATCTCGACCGCGGAGGTGCAAAACACAGCCAAAAAACGAAAGGCAAGACTGTCTGGTTCCAATTAACTGCACTTCATGGCTTTTTTGAAAATCAGGTCCTACAGAGGGATTCTTTTCATCAGTCCATCCTTTCGTTCTGAATTCTTCAAGAAGCCTTACCTCGCTTTGTGTTGGCTAGCTTTAATGTGTCCCAATCCGGTATGCTATGTGCATCATGAAGCGCTAGGAGTATTCCGCACATTGCAACGAAAGTAATAACAAAAATTCAGTCACATCAAATTTGAAATTCAAGCGTTTTCAAAGATTGTTCAGATAAATTTTCTCGGTTAACTAGTAAAACAAACTGGCACTATATACAAATTTTAAGTTATCGAAAATTCAACAATGTGGTTCTCTATTAAGCTGTTATTATTGAAGAACAAATAGATCCCAAATATATACGTCTTGATTATCCTCAATTATGCACTCATTTATAGCATAGCATTCCACGGCATTGATAATTGGGAGCAAACTCGTAATTATTTGGAAGGATATATAGGAATAGGTGACTAGGGGTTAAAGCAAAAAATATATAGAAAATAAATACTATTAGCAGCCTAATGTTAAGGATATAAGGAAGAATTAATCGGTAAAGGACTTAAAAAACTGCATCTTCCTATAACTCCTAAGCTATTCCATCAGCTCTATCATTTATCTGGAAAAAGCATTACATAATAAGATGACTAATTATCAATCATGTTAATTCTCAATATATTAAGAACTTACCACTCAAACCACTTGCATTGTAGATCTCACTGCTACGCATTATTCTCGCACTTTTATTTCGCTTTAGTGATGATATCCATAACCCAGAGTTTCGATGTGGGGAGGTGTTCGATCGCACATATACTCCATCTGCGTAATTAGTTTTATAATAATCTGGATCCTGTGACTGAAATTCACCATTTAGCACAGTGCGGCGTTTAGTATATTTTTCAATTTTGAAAAATTCGTAGGTTGCCCTGATTTTCTCCTTAATGCCCATAGCGTAAAAATGGAATGAAGGATGAAAAAGGAGAGTATAAATAGGTAAATATGAAGAATAATAATGAAAGACTATCGGATAGGGACAAGAAGAGAATTATGATGGAGGTAATCTAATTAGACAAGATATCCTCGAGATTTATTGTGCTATGATGGGAATGGTCTTTAGAGAAAAATGGGAAGAAATCAAGAGAGTTCGGTTTACAAAAAAAAATCTATCGGATTCGCAAAAACTTTAAATCTAAGCTTGATCGACTCCTACAAAAAAATTTTGCCATATAACTGATAATCATGAGCACGAAATCTCAATCTTCGTCACCACCCAATCCCTATCTCTCAACTATAAAACAGAAAACTAAAAGGAGGCGACAAATACTCGATTTCAGCTCCAGCCAAAAGCGTCAACAAGTCTTACATACAACAAAGAGTAATCAGAAAGATAAAAAACAACCATTCGTATTTCCATACGGAAATTATGCCTTTTATTATGGGTAATGAGCATACATTTTCACGTTAAATCCAAAAACGCTAATTTTTTTGGCCGCGTATAGATATCGTAATAAAGGGGAAGCCCAGGATCCACGCTTGCGACTGATGCAACGCGCATGGTTTGAAGGAAGAAAAGTGCTCGATATTGGATGTAATTCTGGAATTTTAACGATTGACGTAGGTGAGTAGGTGATTCACTTTTAATCAATTTTTTTTTATTTTGGTAAATTTTTTTTTTGGATATTAGCAATTCATTTTCAACCTTCCCAGATACTTGGAGTAGATATAGACCCATCACTTGTACGTAAAGCAGAACGAAACGTGCAACTTCAATATTCGACACTCAAACCACCTCGTAAGTGCAATAGCGCTGAAACAGAAAGTGAGGACGAATTGCAAGTAGGTTATTTCCCAATATCGATGCCACTTCTCTTTGGCACTATCCCACTACCTGGAGAGAATTGTGGTTTCCCAGGAAATATAACGTTCAGATGCACAGATTGGGTTGAAAATGAAGATGAAGACAAAGAAGCTTTCGACGTAGTTCTGGCGTAAGTAAGAAATTTAGTTAAAGTGTTTTATTTATTAATCTCGTATTTTTTCCCTGTGGATAGACTGAGTATCACAAAATGGATTCATTTAAACAAAGGCGATACTGGCATCAAAAGGTTTTTCAAAAAAGCTTACAGTGTTCTTCAGCCTGGTGGAATGTTTATTCTTGAGCCGCAGTTATGGAAAACATACGCAAAACGCAGTAAAATAAATCAGGTTAGCTAGAGGTTTATAGTGCTGGAATTTGATGTATATTAAACGCTTTCTCTAATATTAGAACATGACAGACAACTACCGTCGTACTCAGTTTTACCCCTATCAATTTCGAGAGTACCTTCTAAATGAAATTGGATTTCGAGAAATGCGAGATCTTGGTCGGCCTGAGACGTTGTCCAAAGGTATTCTTCCATTTACTTACTAGTTGTATATAGTTTCCTCTTACTTCTTATTAATAATAGGATTTCAGCGACCAATGGAGTTATACATAAAATAAACTATTGGTATATAAAATAAAAAATCTTTATTCTATTATCATAGCTATCTACTGTTGAAAATAAATATTTAAAAAGAGGTAGTTAATATGCATGGTCCGGGAATCGAACCCGGGTCTGCCGCGTGGCAGGCGGCAATTATACCACTAAACCAACCATGCGAACATACACTGTTACGGGAATATCGGTATTTCGTACAGACAGTCATAACTGCGCCACTACAAGCCAAAAAAAACTTCTTTTCTTCTTAAATTTTATGCACAATTAGTTTTTGTTACCTTTATAACCTTTCGGCAAATTACTAGCGCTTTGAAAATTTTATTCAAGTTTGTTCTGTTTTGTTAAACTAGTTGTTTAACCAGTTTGTCTATTCAGTTCGTTTAACCAGTTTGTTTAATCGGTTCGTTCTATTTAGTTTAATTTTGTTATATAAGAAGAGATTCAAACGTGAGTGAACGGGGAGGCGGATTAGTTTTTTTATATTGAGTAATAGTCTTGAAATTTATTGTCTTATTTTTTTCTTTTTTAAGAAAATCTTTCATTTGTTTTCTTTACGTACAAATATTCACGATAAACCCCAAAACCCACGTAACAATACTTTCGTGTGCTCAAGATAGTTTAAGGAGCTATTTGAAAAGAGATTGAAAATATAAAGAAACTAATAATACCCCACGGAAAGGCTAAAAAGAGCGTGCGAACGTCGCTATAACGATTTTTCCTTAGAATGGGAACACGGATACCTTATCCTGCCCCCCAACCTAGTAGAGAAAATCACGAACTGTTCTGCCATACCCCGACAACACCCGCCTCCTCGTTTCCCACTCCACCTTTGTCACCTGGCTGGCGCGCCCGTCTCGGAATACTCCACTCGACAGGGAAGGCACTTCCAGCGAAATGGCTCTCCGGAACCAGAAACACTGACGCCCCAATCCTGGCCAGAGGTTGCATCCACGGCAAAGGAATGGGAAAAGGTCTGGACCTCCATTCAAAAACGGCCAACATTCCCAAAACACAGCACACTACGCTGGCGAATCCTCGTAGAGCGTGTAATTACAAACTCGACATTCCCTGGTCATGACCCGAAATGTACCCGCTGTAACGCCCCGAGGGACACCATCCGCCACACCTTCTTCGAATGTCCCGAACTCACATCAGTGTGGCATTGGACGGAAAGGTGTATCAACACCATTTCAGGCCCCCTAAACACTCAGGTGCTGAGCCCCAGGAACCTCGTACTTGGCGACCTACCAGAAGCCCCGAGGACAGTAAGACACGCGGCTCAAATCGTCTTCGATTCGGTGCTATGGCAAATCCATCGGGACCGAATCGCCTACCATTTCGAATGCACTCGAGCATCACCCGAGACAATCATACTCCGTGCCAAAATGGACATCGAGGAGGCTATCGGAGGTGAACTGATAAAGGCACGTAAAAGACGAGAGATAGAGTTATTCCGAAGAAGGTGGTGCACTCAGGGAGCGGTAATAGAAAGTTCGGATAGAGCAAGACTAAAACTGGAGTGACGAAGCAACCCTTCCTCTCTCCCAATCCGCTCTTTCCCTCCTCCTTACTTCATACCTTTCACCAAATACCCGATCACTATATACATCTAATTTACCCTTTATTCCCCCCTTTCTTATTTCATTGTAATCATTAAACTCTTGTAAGCTACGGAAACTAATAAAAGTCTCCGTTGATTTATCAAAAAAAAAGAAACTAATAATACTCTTGTTACTTCTCTTGTCCTTACAACACTTAAGATCTAAAGACTATTTATACACTTAAATTACGTAAAGTAAGTCACAGAAAATATAATCCGAAGGCTGAACCAAAGTCTCGCTACGGAATATTAAATAGTAACAAACTATTGTCCGTGAAACCGCTACTATTCGCCTATTTATCCTAGCTTACAGCATATCCCTTCTCTAGCACACGACAATACTGTTACGAGATAATTTGTTTTTGTACGGGGAAGCCACAGAGGCAGTCACATAGACATTCAGGAAGC
>NW_027192197.1:827646-884083 GCF_041956535.1 Calcarisporiella thermophila
CTCTAATCCCCGTAACAGCTGTCATAAACTAGAGCGAGATAACTAGGGGATACTCGGGGAACATAGGTAAAACTAAAGGTTTATTCAAGAACAAGGTATGTATCTTAGAAGTTCTCCTTAGAGTGTTCCTTTTATACTATAAGATATAATAACTATTTAACCTGTTAACTAATAAAGCTAATGAATACTGGTTTATAACTAGTTCCTAATTAATGTCGGAGCTTGAATATCGTTGGTTAATTAAGGAGAAATTTTGTTGTTAGTGAACGAAGCGGCGGATTAGTTTTTGAATATCAAGTATTAATTTTTAAGTTCTTATAGTTTAATTTATTCCAAGAAAGCTGTTTTATTCTATATCCCTCCGTACAATTTTCCATGGTATACCCCCAAACTAACGTGACATTCTGTCTTGTGCTAATGAAAGGATATGTCATAAATTAGGATAAAATATACGAATGAATGGTGATTTTACAGACAGCCAATATTCTAGCCGGTTTAGCGACAGCTACATAGCTCTTTAGTGGCACTGGATTTTTGAAATACAGATTGATGACGGCAATCATCACTAGTAATTGGACAGGAGAATCTAATATTTGCAAGCGATGCACAGCCAACGCAGTGGAAATCATTATCCATGCTTAAATGGAATGCCCTGGCCCTAAATCAGTTATGGTAAGCAGTAGACAGTTACATCTGCCGCATTCTGAATGATATTGGTTCGCCAATCAATTTCACGATTGTGTTCTTTTAACCATGGCCTTCCAATAATCACGTCAAACCGTCTTTTGACAATACAGTTCACGAATCATAAACTAAAACTGGCAACTACCTTTGTTCCAATGGTGAAAAATGTGTTCATATCTTTCTTTCACCTCCGCTTTCTGCAATACAGGCAATTCTTTTGTTTAAACCGACGTTCTTCCCTTCGGCATCTGTGAGATAGACCACTACACCACCCCTCCTCCCTCTCCCATTTTTTTTATTAGGAAGATCTTTATTAAAATGTTCCTTTTTCGTTCATAATAAATAGGATTGATAAACTCCTCCTTCTCCATTGTTTTTAACAAATGGATTTTATCAAGCTCCGGGGCTCCTAACCACTGTGCCATCTAAGGACGGCGGACGGCTTCCCCCAGTGCCGTGAGGTTTAATAGGGCAAAATCAACGATTATAATGCTAATTTATTAAAAAATTTCATGTTGCGACGAATATATGTCTAATAAGGTCTATCCCGACAATCCTCTAGCTATCCCTAAGCTCTTGATTGTCCTTCCTTAAACACTTCAGAAGACTAATAAACGACACAAAGTGGATTGTAAACTAATCCGGTTCTATCTCAATACAAAATAGCACGTCTTTTATTGTAAATGAAATATCGGTCTTTTTATACTGTTGTTAACATATCACATAGGGAAAAATATAAATAATAAAAGTAATAAAATGGCATCATCTCAATATAATAAACTTATTATAAAATAAGGTTGGCGTAATAAACAACCGTATAATATTAAATATTCTCACAAAAGGGCTCAGTTAAAGAAATAAAGATAAAGTGATCAAGTCACAAAAGCTAAGCCTCCATTCTCTACTACTGCGCCATTGATCCATTTAGTTCCAAATTTCCTCACAACATTCATGACATAAATTCGGTAGGGATAATCTAGGATAATTGGGACAGGGATAAGGGAATAGAGGATTTATTACAGAAAACCAAGGAAGAGGAATATATTCATAGTACTCCGGGGATGATTATTCTCTTCTTACAATGTTCTCAAAGAGTATCCCTTTATATAGGGTGAAGCATGACCAATGAAATAAACTAATAACGGGAATTCAAATTAATATAATCTTAATACTTGTTTGCGGCTGCACTTGCGTCGTAGTCGGTTTTTTTTTTGAGATTGAAGGATCTTTTATTGAAAAGTCTCCTATACAAGTTAAATGAAAGGATTTGCACGCTATTTCTAACGCTCGGCCATTGCTTACATGTATTTCTTCTGACAAGTCACTATATTAAACGTATTTCTTTGTTTTCTGAGGACGATCAATATCAAATTATTAAGAACGAAGTAGCTTATAGCTCAATTCCTAGAGTATGTCCCGGACCCATCTCTAGTACAGGTGCCGTCGCCGGGAATTGAACCCAGCACACATTGGTTAAGCCCCGGGGCCCTTAACCACTGTGCTATCCAGGGACGGCTCTTGCGTCGTAGTCGGGTGCCGGAGGGTAGTCTTTAATCTCGTTGGGCTTCATATTTGATTCAGTTTATGATATTCAAGCAAGCTCTAGTGGCGTAATTGGTTAGCGCGTTCGGCTGTTAACCGAAAGGTTGGTGGTTCGAGTCCACCCTTGAGCGCTCTTATTTTGTTTATTTTATTAATTAATTTCTAACTAGTTTATGTCTATACCTAAATAAGAGTTCCTTTTGTTTTATTTATTTTTCTTTTCGTTTCACCTATGCTCTTTAAAATGCAATCCTAATATTCTGCAACAATAAGAGTGAACCATGTATATTTCTGTCGCTTAAGCCTCTTCTAGAACTACATAATCTATTAATATGAGGGTTTTTGACATGGTAGGGGAAGATATTAGCGAAGGTGGAAATCTAAAAGGGTTTCGCTAGGAAAAACCAGCACAATTGCTAATTTAAATAGGATCCCAATATAATTCAATTTTTCACTCCGCTTTTTTAAAGTGTTTTTCATGATATTCTTTTTATTCTATAATTAGTGGAGTTTTCGAATTGTTCTCTTGCATTCCTCCTCCCTCCTTTTTTCCCCTCTTGATTCTCTTTTATTATACTGGGATTTTGTAATAGTATTAGTTGGTATATCTTGTTTTTGATCTGCTCATTTACCTTTTTTTGAAATTCATCAAGATTGCAAAGGTATGAATTTCTTTAGCGAAGGGGGAGCAACAGGCACAGGCGGAGGGGATACCAATACGGGCAACAGCTGGGGATTCTTCAAACAGGCAAAAGCAATTGTTGCCCAGATGGATGGGTTTGTTTCTCAGCCTTCAACAACCAATGATGAAGACGAGAGAGAGAGTAGTATGTGGATCTGTCTAGTATTAATTTGCTGAATCCATGAATGAATTGTAATTTTATTAATACCAGATGTACTCATCGATCCAATCACTGGCTACATTGAAGAAAGTCCACGAGACCAGCATACAATCTCCCCTCCTACATTACAATCCGCACCCTACACGTCTTCAGAATTAGGTGCCCCAAGTGATAATAAGCAAACACAAGCACGAGTACATAGCAGCGATGATCTGCAACGGCGCCTAAATGCAACAATGCAGCGGTTCCGAGCTACGCCTTCTTCAACATCTTCTCCTTCTCCTTCTTCTCCGTCGCCTCTAACCATTAAAGAAACGAAAAATGTGGAGACAATTGAGGATGTTAGCGGAGAAACAAAGGGCATTTCGACCGATTCCAAGAAGTCAAATCCAGCTGTAGATGAACAGGAGCGTGAGACGGAGAAAATGACAGAAGGAAATGATACAATACCCAATTCTACCAATGATTCTATTCCAGACAAGCATGTAGATACAGAGGAACGCACTGATAACGACACAATAAGAATAACCAATGCTAGGGCTAACCAAGACAGCAGCGATAGTCCAGCTTCACCGCATCAAAATGGAACCCAAAGCGCAGGACCATTGTCACATAGTATTCCTGACGCAGCTACTAATCACAATTCTGGCACTGGTCCAGATGTCAAGGCAATGCATTCAATACCTAAGTCGCCTGCCAATGCGGAGGAATCGGCTGAAATATTGAGACGGATTATTGAACAGCGTGAAAAGCAACTTATGAATGCAATGGAGCAGAACGCTGAACTGAACAGCGAACTAGAGCAGGAACGTAGTAAAGTGCGTGAAATCGAGAATCGACGAAATAAAGAAGTGGAGACAATGATGGCGCAAGTAATGTCACTTGAAACGCAAATAAAAGTTTGTATCCTTTTGTTTCCAGGCCCATGCATCGAAGCAAATTCATGCTTATTCTATTCTAGGAATGGGATTCAATGCGCTCGAAAGGTTTGAGTGGATCTGCCGCTGGCCTCCAGAAGATGATTGAAGAGCAAAAGCAACAGCTCGCGGAAAAGGAGGAGAAGATCTCGGGACTCTTACAAGAAGGTAAGGAAAATTTAAGGAGCAAGCAGAAATGTCACCCACATTTCCTTTCTTTTGGTACTCTTAGGAGAGAAGCTATCGAAAAACGAATTAAAGAATTTGAACACTATCAAAAAGCTACGAGCAGAGCGCACTGAACAAGAAAAGCAAATGAACGATCTTCAAAAGCGTTTCGAAAAACTCACCTCGGATCATGCTGATCTACAGTCGAAATTGACGCGAGCAACGGAAGCGGAAAAGCGAGCTAATGATCGAGCAAAGCAGCTGTCAGACACAAGCGACCGACATTTGAAGCAAATTAACAGGCTGGAAGCCGAGCTGGCTTCATTAAAGGAGACAAATGTAAACTTGCAGGTTGCGCTGGATCGCGCACGATTAGATTTAACAGAGGCACGAAAAGCTGGTGAGGATGCAAGCTCACAGGCTCAGAGCTCTGCACTTGAAAAGGAACTCAAGGCGAACGAGGAGTTGCATCGAACTCTTGAAGCCGAGCGGAACAAAGCAAATGAGATGGAGCAGAATCTCCGACGCGAACTGCTGCAATTGCGCGCTGCCATTTCAAACGCACAAGAGCAGATCCGCCGCCAGGAGGAAGACGCGCGTCACGAGATCGAGTCATTGTATTCACGACTTCATGTTGCTGAAACACGAGGCGACGATTTGGCTGTAAGTGTGCAGGAAGCAACACGGCCACTACTACGCCAAATCGAATCGCTGCAGTCCCAACACTCCCATGCCCTCAAAAACTGGAATACGGTAGAGAAAAATCTAACTGCGCGTCTTCAGGAGGCGGAGCTTGAGCGGGAAAAGGCCGAGAAATCGGCACGTTCTTCGCTAGAGCGACTTGAAGAACTTTCAGGGATGGTTTCCAGTTTGGAGGGTCAATTAACGGCGGAGCGAAGAGAGCGTGCGAAGCAGCGCTCAGAATTTGAAGCAGTGACTATGCGAGTCAAAGAACTGGAAACGCGTGCAGAGACGGCCGAATCGAATCTTGCAGAGACACGTACGAAGAGCGTGCAGGAGCTTGAAAAAATGAGGCGGGAGCACGAGCAGGATCTTAAGCATGCAGTTGAAAGGGAGCGTTTACTCATGGAAGAGAAATACCGGCGAGAGGCCGCTTCGGCTTCCTCACCTAGTGCAGCAAATTTGAACGCTGCAGCTGGACCCGTGGTCGTTGACCAAGAGCATGCCGCCTCCTATTCTCCAGAAACACGACGAAAACTGACAAATCGACCATTAATTACGACCGTGGAGGTTGTCGGCTCCCCGCGTTTACCAACGTCTCCTCCAGCTCGCTCCTTAAGTGCTGGTGCAGTCCGACCCGAGGAGAGCCTGGCAGAAGGCACTGAAGCATACAGTGCGCGATCTAGCCTTGACAGCACAACATATCCTGCATCGACAACCTCGGGAGGCCTACTAACTTCGGGGGCTCCGTCGACGGTGATAGTCGAGCGGCTTCAATCCAATATACGATACCTCGAGGGCCAGATCGGATCGCTGCAGGTGCAGCTGCAGAGTTCAAACCAAACCAGAGACGAGTTGATGGAGGAGCTCCTGAAGTTGGAATCGGTCCGGGACGCAGCGGCGCGTTTGCCTCAAGTAGAAAAGGAGATGGAGGAGCTCAACTTCCGCTACCAGACCACGCTTGAGCTGCTTGGAGAAAAAACGGAGAAGGCCATCGAGCTGCAGGCGGATTTGGATGACGTCAAGGAGGCGTATCGGGAACAGATTCAACAGCTCCTTGCGAGAATCGAAGTTCTGGAGAGGGATAAATCTGGCTAGATATAGGGGAGGGTTTCTTAAATGGCTGGGCTATTTTGTTTGATTTAATTTCATTTTGTGTTGAGTTCCCCTACCCAGGGACCAGTTGGTCGGCTGGCTGTCGATGTCCACCCTTGTTTATTATTTTATTTGTCTTGATATGATAAATGAAAAAGAGTAAAAACAGGAAACACGGTGCGGGACATCCTCTATTGAAGCATTGGCTCTCTTGTGAGAGAGCGAGCGAGTGCTTACATGTGTTATTCTCGCTTGTCCACCTTTTCTACCTTGGGTCTAGAGCCAAGGATCCACCGGCGCAAAGTTGCGACCCCTCCATATCCTGTGCCTTCGCTAATGCGTTCAGAAGAAGGTGCCGTGGCTGTGAAAGTATTGGCGGGTGCCACGGACGCTGCCGCTACTGGAGTCGAGGAAGAGGTAAGTGCAGAAGAGGAAGTTGACTTCGACACTCCAACCGCCTCGAAGTTAACGCCACCACCCGTCGTCACCGTTGCAAAATAGGACGGCGATTCGCGATTAAGGGCTGGGACGGGAGGCACAGGTTCTTTAGAGAGGGTATCAGCTCTTTTTTGCTCCCTACTCCGTGCAAGTGAAGAGGTGGCTCTACAAAATATCCATGTCAAAAGCAAGGGGCCATAAGCTGTCATTCCAAAATATATGATCCAGTGTTCACCACTCACAGTTTTAGTCCTTCAAAGGTGGGTTCCACTCTAGAGGCAAGATAGAAGTCTAATCAAGTGTTAGAATATAAGTTTTTCATAGCCATGGAAGGGAAAGGTGGGAGGAAGGGGGAGAAGGGAAAGCCGGAAAGTGATGAGAATGGATGAAGTTGCTTACCTCCTGGGCCCTTTAATCGCACAAATTCCTAAATTGAAATAAACCCATTTGGTGAATTGAACTCAGTGTGATGCTCTACTGAGGGCAGCCTACCTGATTCCCAATGAGCCATGTCTTCAATTTCGCGGAAACTCTAGACACAGAGTCTACAATACCTTTCACGTAAGGGTTGCTAAGAGTATTTCGCACAGCAGAGTATTGGTTCAGTCGAGAGCCCGTTGAGCGAGGCAATGCTTTCGTGGGGTTGGTGCGAGCGTCCCAGGCAATCAAAAGTCTAACGATCGTGGTCGTATTAGCACGAGTCATTTTGAGAGCGAGAGCAAATAGATTCGTTCTTACTTTGGATGTACTAGATATTCCTCGCCCACGCCAAGCACCAGCCGGTAAATGCCTCCGTAGCCAGAGATGGCTAATGGCCCACGCCCTGTGATATGATGTGTGAACGAATTGAATAATCCCTTTGGAAAGAACAATCGCGTAAATGCATTGAATTGAGATTCAGGATAGAGTGCCAAATACCACGCCAGAGCCCTTCATTCCGCGAACGCCAACCTGCACCACCACCCGTGGTCCCTTGGCCAGGAATGAATCCCGTCTTACATAATAAGCAGAGGTGCCATCCATTTGTATAGCGGCAATATCCGAAACTCGCCGAGGAGCCAACAGTATATCTCCAGATAGATTTCCAGTAGAGAACTATGGCAAAAGTGATATTAACATCCAGTTTGAGAATTAAAATGAGAATTGACTGTCTTACTTTTTGATAATATAGAGTGTCACCAACTAATTTTCGGCTTATAGCTTTGAGTACATTGCCATCGGTAGTAAAATCAGCATGCACATCGCTAGAAAGTCCAAGCGCGCTTCCAGAAGCTGCAGTTATCTCGGAGTTAGGTAGAAGTTTTACCAGAAGCGCCGATCCCAATCCGGCAGACACCACTTGAAAACTCGGATCAGGTATCCCAGGAGTGACCCATTTCGATCCCGAATTGATGTCTTACAATTCAAGTGAAAGAGAACGCAAAATGAATAAATATATATTCCATTCAACATGGCAACCCTAGAATTACCTTCAGACTGTTTTGAAATTGTAGTTGCTGGCCAGTTCTCCGTTGCTTTATTCTCATGCGTATCACTCACTTTGCGGTCAAGTGTCGATACGCCCTGCACGCGCTTGGATGCCGCCGTCAGATGGGGTGCTGGCGAGTTGTAAGCGAGACCAGCATAGGAACGCGTGAGCAATGCATAGGATAGGGAGTAGCGCACCGGTAATGCGGTGAGCTTCATTTGGGATATCGACTGGCACTGAATCCTAATGCACTCGTTATTTTTCTCGCTATTCGCGAATCCACTATTAGCACACTCCAATGCTGCGCCGTGAAAAATCGGGCCTAAAAGCCACAGAAGGATAAAAAATATCGATTCGGGTAGGAACCCCTTTAGAAACACCTACATAACTTGAAGGCGGCCATACTGCCATTGTCATACTATTCGTGCTATTCCAACGCGTTCCGCCCTATCTCTCCTTACATAAGTTAATAGAATAGACTATAAACAAACAAACAAGAATTCCAAATAATGTTTATTCCATCTTGTATCCCACTGAAAGACAAGCGCAGAGAAAGCATACATACACAAAGCAGTAACATTAAAAAAAAAATAAGCAAAACGAAATTAGCATTACTATTAATAATAAATAATTCATGGCGACCAAGTGTCTCGACCCATTTCGCAGCTTCCGCACTAGGTTGAAAAATCCGGAAAGAGGGTGTCGATCTGGGGATATTTCCTGCCAAGCAGCCTTAAAAACTCAGCGTCCACGTCCTGCGCAGCCGCCACATTCAGCTCTCTCAACTGAGGTAATCCCTGCACCAACCTTATTACGTCTGACTTGGATAGCCGACTTGCGTACAAATGCAAAACTTCTAATTTCGCGCACTTGAGCAGCCGTTCGACGCTGATATTGGTAACAGAGGGGTTTTCCTTGGCCATGAGGAGCAGCAGGCACCGGATGTTGGGACAATGGGAGGCCAATATTTCGAGCAGTGTATCATTCAGACTCATTCCAGGTGTGCCGGACAAACCACCGGCTCTAAACTCCAACAAATCTGGCGACTCAGTGAGCAGGTTGCGGAGCGCTTTGCTGCTTCCTGCCTCATTGGTCACTCGAGGACATTGGCGCACGTCGATGACCACCATGCCCCGCAGACAACCCACACTTCGCCAGCTGATTTGTGAGCATCTCCGCACTTCTAACTGGCAAAGCTCCGTTAAACCCTTTTGCTGTAGCTCGCCGGCCGTGAATATGGTTGCATCGGTCAAACGCTCGCAATTAGAGGCGTTTAAGATCTGGAGGTTCTGGCATCGCTTTAAAATGGCCACAAGAGACCGGTCTGTAACCTTACAACCTGCCACACTTAGAGCCTGCAATCCAGTGCAGTTTTCCGCTATGGCCAACAGAGTAAGATCATTGACGGCCTGACACCGTGTCAACTCTAATTCTTTCAAGTGTTTCCAATGTGGAATCAGGCTTATAATCTCTGCGCGACATCCTGTTAGGTTAACCTGCATGACTTCAGTACAGGTATTAAACAGTCGCTCCAGCTGCTCCTCTGTTACAGTGTCGCGTAGCTGAGTACGCGTATGTTGCGGGGTGCGATCAATATTGGCACTCAGATCGATGACGCTAACTAAATTTCGGCCCATGTTGACATTGTCCAGGAAAGCTTCGAATGATTTGAGAGATTTGAAGCGGGGCTGGTCGTACAATAGTGATAGAGCCAGTTTGTGCCAGCTCTTATTAACCATGGTGCAAGTGGCGAGGGTGGCCTGTGACGTGGAGAGGTAAGAGAGGATATAAGAGATTATTTCGTCGGTTAGGAGCTCATGCGATCGATGGGGAGCAAGATACTGATCGCCCGTGGATCTCCAAGAAGGCGGTGTACGTGGTGACTCTTGGTTCATCGCTATTTCTATCATCGATCTCTTTGTTCCGTTGCAACAGTTTTTTTTTCTGATCCCTATTAAAGTGGAATTTTGGACTTCATCGAGATGAATTCCTTCGAGGTCGCGAGTGATTCAGTTCAGCCTAAACTGGAAGATTTTATTTTCCTTTTTTATTGGAATGACTACGAAGGAGTCACTACTGTGGATCTATTTAAGGTCTATTTTCATGGAGCTAGAATATGCCCCTTGGATTGAACAAAATCATTCCTATGGCGGCTGCAGTAGAGAGACGCCGTAGTGCACGGCTACTTTCCAAGGGGTTATCCCAAGCTAATATGAACACTATTCTCAAACAATCCAAGACGAGCATTATTCAGAAGAAGCGTGTGCAACCGAAAAAGGTATCCTAGCTCTGAGGTGTTCGCTTGTTTATTCTTCAAACTTAGCTCTCGAGTTGATGCTAGGCTGTCTCCAAAGGAAATAAAGAGAATCCCCCCTTAGAAAATGCTGAAACGATTACCACAACTACTGATATCTCCATATCCCGAGAACTCCACATTCCGGCGCCCTTTGATTATGACACAGCCATGCGTACCCTCACCAAAGCAGATCCACTTCTCGCCCCCCTCATCCAACAGTACCCTTGCACTCCATTCCTTGATGAACCATTGCATCCCTCACAGACATTTAGCACGCTCATTCGTTCTATTATTTTTCAGCAATTGAGCGGAAAAGTGGCCTCCACGATCATGTATCGCTTTGTGCAGCTCTTTCACGAGGAAGAGCTGCCAAAGGACTACGACGAGAAGGCGACCATAGTGAAATGGTTTCCGAGCCCAGAGAGTATTTTGGAGAAATCCGTTGGAGAGCTGAGGAAGGTTGGATTATCCGAGCGAAAGGTTGGCTATTCCACCGATCTGAGGAGGAGGAAGAGGATCTCCCCATTTATCTCTTCTCTTATCTTGTTGAATCTAGGCCTCCTATATCCAAGATTTAGCTCAAAAGTTCAAGGATAAGGAAATCGAAGGCGAAAAGCTATTCACCATGACCGATGAGGAAATTTCCAAGACTCTGTGTGCCGTGAAGGGAATCGGCCAGTGGTAATGTTCAATGGGATTGTGGATTCCATGCCTCCTTTACTAAATGCATTATTCCATATTCAAGGACGGTCGACATGTTCCTGATGTTTCACATGAAGGTCTCTCTCGTTTTGTGTAGCTTTGTTGTGTGTGATTAGGCTGACCCCTTTGATTTTGTATCACCGTAGAGAACCGATGTGCTTCCCGTGCTCGACCTCGGGGTCCAAAAGGGCGTCTACCATCACTTTGGCCTCTCGAAAAAAGAGCGAGGAGGAAACGGTAAAACGCGACCCGCATTGCCGAAACCAGACGAAATGCGAGCGCTGACGGAAAAATGGCGACCCTTTAGAAGTATTGGGTCCTGGTATATGTGGAAGACGATGGACACCGTGCTGATGGAAAAATGATTCCACATTTGTCAAGATTAAATTATTCAAGATGGTCTACGGATTCGACGATGTATTATGTTTTATATCTGTTAACACTATGGAGTCCATTCAGTATGAAATAAATCTAATATTAAAGCCCCGTATTTTCCCTTTTGCTTTATGGTGAATCCTTAATACAGGCTCCAGCCCCCTGTATCGGCTTGCTAGTGGCCTTAAAGCGTAAGCCGCCTTCTTATCTCTTGGCACGGATGCCCGCCACTTGACTAACCGCCATGTATCGTTGCCCCCTTTCAAACTAACCTTTCTACACCTCTCATTCAACGATAACTTCTATGCAAAAAAAAAAATCGCCGCATGCAGTTGGGAAAACACGCTCTTTAAAGAGCGAATCCCATTTCTCAAAGCGAGGCTCTGCACGCTTTCATCGCCGCCTGCTTGATAGTGGATGGGTTGCATTAGCTCAAAAGGGATCGATTGATAAGGGGACTCCTCGTGTACATGGACTAAATTGCTCAATCAGCCGTGATAAGCCCCAGCAAGTACAATTATCACCAGAAAGCCACCTATTGTTCTCGGAATTGATCGAGGCTCGTCGGGGTATGATGAGGGATGGAGGAGCGGCTGTCATCAGAGCGGGACAAGATATCCCAAATGCCACGTTACGGATGACCCATTCTCCTTTGCGCGAGCTGCATATGCTGGCTGATATCGAGAAAAGCCACGGCCGGGAGGTCCGGTCGCTCACAGAGGGCAATATGCACTGGGCATGCCGATTACGCTAGATTGCCCCTCACGAACAAGTGGAGCCGTTCTTGCTTCCCCACCCCAGCTAGGGAACGCCAAACCAGCCCAATCGGGCGGCCCAGAGGCAGGCCGCGGGGGATCGTGGGATCCATAGGACTCGGCCGGAGCCCAAGGCTTAGATTCGAATACGGAGAAGAAAAACACCGCCTCCCCAGGATGGCAATTTACGCTGAGGAGAGGTTACACACGCATTAAAGAGTTTAACCCTGAAGAAACGTGATCCAATTTGGGATTACTAAAGAGATATTTCCAGCACAGACCGCCAATGAAACTGCTCCGCTTGATATTTCGCCGTCCCATCAGAGGTCACGGCCTGTCCATATTGGCTTAAAGTTTGTGTGCACTTCAGGTGTAATCCGAGCTGCATTTCCCTCGCGACACTCTTCCGTCTCCATCCCTGGTCGCCATTCTCTCCGAATTCACTGCACTTGCTCGGCGGCTTATAGGCAGAGGCATAGGCATCACCGAGATGGGTACCAGCTACACCGACATTTCCACGTTTGGAGCGGTAAGATGTTGGCCCCATTTCTGAATGGCACGAGGAGGCTCATTTCATTTCCATTCTGCCTCCATTCCAGATTCATCAGACGCTTACTACCACCTTCTGCTCTGGGGCTACTCGGAGCCTCGCGTGGCGCCGGAAGCAGCTCAAGGAGCTCTACCGCATGCTCGAGGAGAATGAAGACGCACTCTGCGAGGCGCTAAGGCTAGACCTGCGCAAAAATCGCCAGGAGTCCATCACGAGCGAAATAGGCGTGTCCAGAAGCGAGGCCGCCAATGCCTATAAGAATCTGCAATCGTGGGCGAGTAAGAAGAACGTGTCCAGCAACTTTGCCTTTAAGCTCGACAGCTGTCAAATCCACAGACACCCCAAAGGTGACTCTGCATTCCCCTGACTTGTCTGCAAGCATCTGTGTGTTCACTTCTTGCTTTGTGCCGGGTAGGGGTGGTTCTCATCATCGGCCCTTGGAACTATCCGGTGAATCTCCTCGTCATTCCCCTGATTGGCGCCATTGCGGCCGGAAACTGCGTCTTGCTCAAGGTAAAGAACACGAGCCCAACGCCCTTCACCCATCAAGTGAAATCCGCTCAACCCTTCTCTTTTCTGGGCCCATTGCCAGCCCTCCGAGATTTCTTTCCATACTAGTTCGCTGCTTAGCCGGCTCATTGAAAAATACCTCGATACCTCAGCCATTCGCGTCATCAATGGGGGTCCGGAGGAGACAAGCGAATTGCTTCGCTTCAAATTTGACCACATCTTCTACACAGGAAACGGCAGGGTCGGCCGGGTTGTCATGCGGGCGGCCGCGGAATATCTAACCCCGGTAACTCTTGAACTCGGAGGAAAGTGTCCCACCTATGTGGCCAAGGATGTGGATGTCGCGATAGCGGCTCGCCGCATAGCGTGGGGCAAGTTCCTCAATGCCGGGCAAACCTGCATTGCTCCGGACTACGTCATTTGCGAGAAAGAGATCCAAGAGGCGTTTGTCAGCGCGTTGCAAGATGCTTTTCATGAGTTTTTTGGCGGCAACGACTGGAAACAAAGTGTGAGCTATGGTCGCATCATTAACGAACACCACTGGGACCGGCTCGTGAGGATGTTGAAAGGGTCCAAGGGAAGAGCGGTGATAGGCAATGAAATGGACCGGGAGGATCTTTTCATGGCCCCTACCGTGGTGGTCGATGTTCAGAAGGACGATAGGGTTGGTCATTTTCATTAGCTCTGTTTGTAGCAGAGAAATTTAACCTGCTTCATTCTTGCCTCTCAAAATCATGCTGAATTAGTTGATGAGCGAAGAAATCTTCGGCCCCCTTCTCCCCGTTGTCACCGTCGAGGGCATTCAAGGCGCGATCTCCATCATGAATTCTTTGTAACCTATTGCATATTGAATTTTTACGTAAATTGCACGTTAACCCACCTGCCGTCATTGTAGTGACCCTCCACTTGCCATCTATGTCTTCAGCAAGAACCAACACACCGTAGAGCACATCCAGAAGCAAACACGGGCGGGCGCCTTAGTATCTAATGACTGCTTGCTGCACTTCACCATTAATGCACTGCCTTTTGGCGGTGTAGGCGCGTCGGGTATGGGCCGATACCACGGAAAGCATTCATTTAATGAATTCAGCGATCACCAAGCGAGTCTGTCGCGAGGTTTCTCCCATCTCATAGAGATGGCCAATAGTGCGCGTTACCCTCCGTATACCAACGGCAAACTGAGGTAAACTCTCTTCGTATTAGACTTGGTGGTTGGGAAGTCTAAGACCCCTCTCTTATGCAACATCCTTGTCCAGATACCTCGCGATGCTGCTCTTTGAGAAACTGAACCTGACCAAAAAGTCTTCCGATTAATGCAGAATACACTTCGCGTTAGAGTAGATTCCCCAGTATTTATGCACCACAGAATAGGACCCCCTCTTTTATTGTTTTTATTGTTTTTATTGTTTTCTAAGTCTTAATTATGTTCAGATCATAATTGCTGTAATTATACTGGACCCTTTTTAATTTTTAATTCACTTGGAATAGCTTCGACGAGTGTAGAGTTTTTTTTTTTTTCTAGGATCTTTGCGAGAACCATCATTCAACTACCAAAACTAAGGATAGTCTAAATATAAATCCCAGAGATTTTGACGCTTTAATTTTAGACGCGCAATAGAATAAAAAAGACTGGAATCTCCAACAATATCATTATCTTTTCTAGTTTTTCTTAGGAGCTAATCCTGGAAGAATGGACTCGTGGCAAGAACACGCTTGCAACATAAAAAAATTCATAAGTGAATGCCGGATCCCGGGATCGAACCGGGTACCTTAAGATCTTCAGTCTTACGCTCTCCCAGATGAGCTAACCCGGCTAATCACGAATTTTGTGTGAAAAAATACTTGATATACAGCAATTCGTGTAACCTAAAATTTGGATGGCGATGGCGCGGGTTCGAATCTCATCCAGCACTCCTATGTCTGGATTATTTACTATTCCTGTCTGGTCCTCATTAGTCCCGTCTGTCTCTCTATACCCCTGTCCCTGTCTGGTTCTCCATTGTCCCTGTTTGGTCCTCCATTATTCTTATCTGGTTCTCCACTATCCCTGTCCGGCTTTCTCTGTCCTCTCTGGTTCTCCCAGTCCTGTGTGGTTCTCTACTATCCCAGTCTCTTACTTCTCTTGTAACCCCTGCAAGTAAATGACTATAATCTGCACAAAATCATACGACCTTTGATTCATCTTTCACCCTTCTTATCTATTCTGCTAAAAAAATCTCAGGAAAAAAAAGGCTGGCCAGGAGCATTACCTGGGTGATTTTTGACGTAGAAGTCTACCCTGCCTTTAACTTGTATAGGAGACTTTGTAATAAATATCCTTAGTTAAAAAAAAAAACTGGGACGAGTATAGATGGTCAAACATCCATTGCCATTATTAATGGAGTGAGTGTGTATACCGTTTGCCCCACCAGCTTCCACTTTTAGATTGTTTCTGCAACCCAAGCTTTATGAATGGGTCATTAGAGAAAGAATAGCTCAAGTAAAAAGAAGAAGAACACGTTTATCCAGATTAATGATGATCTAGGTGTATTTTACTCTTAATTATAACACCTTACTGGCCTCGGCACTTTACTGCCATTTGAAGAAGTCGGCTCTATCTTTATAGACGCACTCGGGGGTAGAAATATGGAACAAATGAACAAGCCGTTTACTTGCAGCGAAAATCTCGATCGCCTTTGTCTCTCGCTCTGTTCGTTGATAAATTAAGCCTGCAGCAATATATATGGACCAAGCGCTTATCGGCCTTTTCAATGTCAACATACTGGTTTTGCATGCCATTTCGCGTGTTTATTGGAAAGACTGGCGAGAGTAAGAATAAAAAAAGTATTTTTATGGTGAAGCTCGATCAAGAATAAAATACTTGTCGAAATAAATAAATAGTGTCAAGTATAGCAAACTTAAATAAAAAGCAGATAAATTATTCACGATGGTGGCAAGTTGAATAAGCGGTGATATCCATTAACCCGGTCTATTTACTTTTCCTCGTATTTGGGCCAATTCCCAGAAGCGGGACACTTTGAGAGGGGTCTCCAGGAGATGTTGAGGATACCGGCATCAGGATTACCAAGCTTAGAGAATGCAGACCGAGTTAGGTCAATATTGCCATTCTTTGCACATCCCGCACACAAGTCCACCAGCTTGACGACTACGGATTTACCACCCGATCGTACTTCAATGCATTTATAGCACATGTTTAAGCCTCCCTTGATGGCACCAATCATGTCGCTGTTTCGGCCATTATAAGGCTTAAGTCTAAACAAAATGGTAAGCTGGCGTGTAGGTCCTTAGTTCACTAGAAAATCCCATTACCCATTTCGACCATAGCATGCTGCATTGTTGAGATTTCCGCCATCGTACCAAGTCACACGGTTGCTGCCCGAGTTCGCCGGCGGGCTCTCCTTGGCCGGCTTCTCCTTGGCCGGCTTCTTATTCTTGTTTCCCTTAGCGGGCTGCTTTGCTGGCTGTTTCGCGGGCTTCTTTGCCTCCTTCTTGGCCGGCTTCTTTTTGTTTCCCTTGTTGTTTTTGTTCTTCGGCGCACGGCGCTCAAAGTGGTGCAGGCCGTTGGCTTGAACCAAGGAGGCATCGAAGAGGGCTGTGGCGCGGCCAGTCTGCCATTCGTAGGCGCTGGCTCCGGTAAGCAGGGCGGCTGCCCCGACTGAGAGGAAAAAGGTCAGCTTCATCGCGGCTAGGGAGCGGGCTGGAGGGAAGCAGGGCAGGGGGGAAGGAGAGGCAGAGGAAAAGCAGCAGTGCAAGGAAGCAGCCGCCGTAGAAACAAAAAAAGTTGAATGTTTGTGCCATGCTGAAACGCAGCCGAGTCTGCCTGTGTAATCTTCAGCAGCGTGGTGGGATGCTCTTTTGTCGGCGACATCCTAGCACAAGCGAATCTTCCATCGCTAGCTGAAAACGCGAGTCTCAGTTTGAAATGCGGCGGTGACCAATGGCGGGGCTGCGTCTGTTAGGGTTGATTCAAGGTTATCAACTAAAGCCAGTTCCTATTTTTGTTGCCGCTTCGAACGCTTTGGTTCTCCGCAGAGGCCGGACGCGGCCCTGGAGTCCGACGTTTGCAGGCAAGTTTAGGGCAGGCGAGGCACTTAGGTTAGGTTGTGGATGCTAGCCTCAGAGGCCCTTTTTATAGACCGGAAAACTCTTGGCCTAGCTAAATTTTGATTCGATTCGACGCTGATTGGTTAGATGGGTGACCCTCATTATTACCTTTCTCCTCAATACCCTCACGGAAATTTCATCATTGACATTTTCCTTCATTTAAATTATGTCGTCTCACGAAGGCGGTTACTCGCGAACGAAGCCCCAACCCGATCCCTACTATGTACAGCCGCATGGGCATCAGGAATGGGATCAAAATTATAACTACGGGTCACACGAGCAAGCAGCCTACCCCCAGCATTCTCAAGCTCCCGATGCCTATTATTACCCCCAGCAATATCAGCCGGATTCATACAATGAGATCCCGCTCACTACCAAAACAACTGGCGATGCCCACTATGATACAGGATATCCTGTGCACAATACGAATGAGCACGAGTACTACCCCACCAACTCGTACAATGACGAAATTCAGCCGAAGCCAACCTCCTATCCATATTCCGCTGCCCAAGATTCGGGTGCTGCATATCCCACCACCTCACAAGCATATCCAATGACGGATTACACCCCCGATGCTCGTAATACTGCCACCGGCATCGGATATGATCACAACTCCACATCGAAAGTCGCCACCTACAATAATCAATCTCAGCCAGATCCAGGCCATCATGCAGAGGGAACGTCTATACCTCCATCCGGCCCAACTCCCGCCAATGACACCGAATACATGCAGGCAGCAAAGCCTCTTATCAACCCGGACGATGTTCCCCGCCCGCCTCCGCGAAAATGGAGGCCCTGGTTTACCTGGTTTGTGACGGCGGTCCAAATCTGCGTGCTTATCGCTGAATTCGTGATATTCCATAACCTCACCGACAAGTGGATCGAAACCTCGCCTTTCAACGTGATGATTGGCCCTTCCGCCCAGGCGCTGGTCTATGAAGGTGGCCGATTTGTTCCCTGCATGCGGCCTACAAATAACATGGACAAGCTGCTTCCCTGCCCAAATTCTAGCAATGCGCAGGCCACCGCTGGCTGTTCTCTGACGGAAGTCTGCGGCTTCAATGGATTCCCCAGTGGTAAGCCGGATCAATGGTAGGTGGATGATGGAGTGAAGCTCTTCATATTTCCGTAGCTGTCTCTCCATGAGAATGACGAAATATTACTCCATCTCCTAGGTTCCGCTTCATTACCCCCATATTTTTGCACGGTGGCATTGTCCATTTGCTCTTCAATTTGCTATTTCAATTAAGAACGGGAGCTCAATTGGAAACCGACTTGGGACCTCTCCGTTTCGGGCTTATTTATTTGATCAGTGGCATTGGGGGATTCATTTTTGGCGGTAATTTCGCACCGACGCTCATCACCTCCACCGGTGCTTCCGGCAGTCTCTTTGGGTTAATTGGCTGCTTGGTGATCGATATCGTGATGAACTATCACACCCTTCATCGCCCTGGCTGGGAACTGACAAAGCTGGGAATTATGATTTTGATATCATTTTTGATTGGGTAACTGTCCACCCCCTGTTGGATATATTCTGTCCTATACTCACTCATGCTCTTCGCTTTGTCATCCAGGCTACTCCCATTCCTCGACAATTTTGCCCACATTGGCGGCTTTCTATGCGGCATTCTCTCAGGCTCTATCCTCATGCCGCTCGAGCGCAAAACTAAGAGTTTGAGACGAATCACGTGGTGGATCATTCGTCTTGTCGCACTGGCTCTGCTCATTGCATTTTATGGAGCACTTTTAGCCAACTTTTATAATGTAAGTGCGGCCACTGTGGATAATTTCTGACGATTTACTGACCCTTGCCTGATATTTAGCAAAATGATCCCTCTGCAGCGTGCCCGTGGTGTAAATATCTCTCCTGTCTCCCCATCCAGGGCTGGTGTGACGTTTTCAATAACCAATAAGGACACTTCTAAGGAGGAGTCTCGGATTGATTTTCTATTACATTCGTTTATTGCTGTCTTCAATTCAAGACTCTAGTCAATTTCAACACTTTCATCCTTCCATTTCCACTCTGTAATGTTTCATTTGTTTCTTCATTTTGTTTTCCCTTTTTTTTACCCCCTTGTACTTTGCTTTTGATGCTATTCACTTAGTAGACACCTCTTTCATTCATCCATAATTGGGGACTATGAAGGCGAGAAAAACGGATGCTTTTGGGCATATTGTATTGATTTGAATTATACACTAGGCGAATATGCATGTGATCCATGCATATACAACGGAATCCGGCGTGCAAAACAGTAATGAAATATACAAACAATGGCAAACATGAAATAACGTGTAGAAAAGAAAAAGTGAAAAAAAAATCCTTCCCATGAAAAGAGCTAAAACTGGACTCGATCGCGAAGTGCAAGCACAAAAATCCCTTTCGCCTACCTCCCACACTGCCTTTTCATCATTTTTGTTTTGAATTCGTCGCTAGAAAAAGATGGGATGAAGGGGTCCCTTCGCACAAAATCATGGGAGGCTTTAGCTAAATGATCAATCTGGTTAGACACAAGAAGATAAATTGTCCCCCAAGGGGGGGGTGGACAACACCAAGATGGAATTTACCACTCCTGCTCGACAAGCTCTACCTTGCCCATTTTCACACAAGTAGGACCCCCCGCCAGTTGCTGGTGCAGAAATAGCATCTGGGATACCAAAAACTCATACTCCGGTTCGGCTCTCGTTCGGATACTTTCTTTCTGTTCCTCTCGTAGCCTTCGCATCTCCCGCACATTCTCGTCGAGCTCCAAATGCAACCTTCGGTTTGCCCGCTGCAGGCGTGAATTCAATAGTCGCAGCTTGTTTGCCTCATCCTCAAGGAGACGCGAAGCGCGTTGCAGCCGCACATTTTGCAGTATAAGGTGCTCCATCTGACACTCGAGCGCGCTGACTCGAGAGTCAGAGTCGCGCTGGCGCGGCGCCACATCAAGAAAGAAAGCAGGGTGGGATGATACTCTGTGTTGGTGAGGGCGATGGAGCCCTTCCTTGCGATCCTCCGGAGATTCTGGATAGCCTGGCTCGTTAAGCAATTGCTGGGCACCCTTTATCACTCCATCATGAATGGTAGCCTCCCCTTCGAATGTCCCTTCTTCTGTATATTCTTTTGGTTCTTCCGGAATGGTTTCAGACAGGGAGACATCATCCATATCACTTGGAGAGGGGCTCACTTGATTCTGGCACTGCTTTTCGTCCATCGATCCCTCCTCCCCCTCCCCCTCCTCATCCACCTCTTGAGCCACACTAAGACGGTCAAAGTTGTGCACACGATAAGACTATGAAGAAGAAGATAGGGGTCAGTAAAATAAAAGCATGCTTTTCGACAAAATCCACATCTTTACTCGTTCAATTTTCGAATGCAGTTGGGTATACTCATCTCTGGGGCGTCTAGTCGAGCGCTTTCCGAAGTCAAAGAAGCCCGAGAGCGGTCGTTTCTTCGCCTCTCTGTTTAACTTTCTTCCGCCCACTATATTTTCGGAGGGAAACCTATAGTTCAAGGGAAGAATGTCGTACACAGACATAGGGCGGCGATGCTCCGAATTGCGCCTTAGTCCTGAATTTTTGGTGGAGGCCTCAGGGAAGGGATGGCCAGGCGTGCTTGCCCGTCGAAAGAGTCGCTTGAGAGGGTTAGAGGGTTTATCGCCGGGGTGGTTCGAGTTTGAGAAGGACTAAGTGAGAGAAGGGTAAGTACAAAGGGGGTCAGATGCGACGAATGCCCGTCACTGTGTCACTTACGAAAAGGGAATCAATGGTCAATGAGTACGATTTCAGGCCTCTCATTGTGTATATCGAAAGAGTTTCAAGACGAGTGGAGAGAATGTTAAAGGACAGAGGTATGAGTTATCAATATTAAATGAAAGTGCCTTGATTCTTTGCGGAAGCTATGAGGTATTAAAGATAGCCTGGAAGAACCAACCTTGATTGATTCAAATGCTGCAAAAGAAAAGGGGGAGTGGAGGAGGGGGGTCTCGGCTCCCTTTTTGATTTATTTGCCACCACTGCAAATTCAAATTAAAATAAAGCATTAATAAAATAAAGCAATATAAAACGAAATCACAACCGGATTCAAACTTGCGAAATTGCCGTCTTTTGTCAGCTTGCTGCTTGCTTAATTGTTTTCATACATAATTATTGCTATTACAGACCTTCTAGAAAGCGAGGTCCAAATTTATACCTCCTGCTTTAATTTTTATTTATTTTTTTCGGGCCCTAGCTTTTTTCCCTTGCCTCATTTCCAAAACTCCACATTTTTATCCTGTGCAATTTAGGAGGTGGTTGAAGAATGATTTAAGGAGCTCGCCCATGAACTGAAAATAAAAATAAATAATTGCCACCATTACCTCTAACGGTCCACCATTCTTGTAAGCCCAGAGAGCTTCTGAGCTTTTCTTAGCCCAATAACACCCGATCCAACGGCACCATGGTTTGATAATTAATTTGATGACATTATTCTCGCTATGGGTGCGGGGTTTGCAAGCGGGTTAGACTTGGATGCCTTCAACAAAACTCCCAGAGCGATGAAGAGGTCTACTTCCTCGAGCTTAGCTTGAATAGTTTCAAATTCGATCCATTAAACAATTCAACCAGGAAAATATAAATGGGGTGGTTCACGCTACCGCTTTTTCTGATTATTCTCTTGAAATTATGCGAAATCCTGCATATTAACTTGGCTGATTTGGTTTCAGCAGAATACTCAGAAAATCGTAATAACCATTTTCCACAACGTTAATTTAGTCTCTTCGAAAAACCCTACTCGTTTCCAATCTTCCACGGTCAAATTTAAACACTTTCTCGCGAACTCCAGGCGATGTCTACGGTGCACAGCTGAGAGAAGAGGCTTCTTTGGACGCACTCGAGTCAGCACTTCCTCTCTTTGGATTACCCTCCTCACGGTATCATCGGTCAATTCTCTGTTGTATTGCTCTTTGAAAATTTTCTCACATCGGTTGGTTTTTGCAGTGTAGTGTAGGAGCTGTAGTTTTTTCTCAACCTATTTGCACTGTTCCCTTGAAAGAGATTACTGAAATATAGTGATTTTAACAAAATATATCGATTTGTGACTATGCTTTTGAGGTCGGCTGTAAGTAGATGCCTTCATTAATGAGCTTAAATAGAACATCACGGAATACAGTTAACCAAAAGCAAATCGTAATAACTAAAGTATATAAGCAAGGTTATAAAACAAATATAGAAATATAGAAATATGATAAATACGAATTTGGGGGATATTATATTAAATCTACATGCTTGATTCTTTTTCTAAAAAGCAGACAAGATCAAATCCCATAGTGCAACCTAGGGCGTGAGTTGTCCCCACTAATCCCGCCGCCACACTTGGTGATCCTTGAGGTAGAAACAGAGCAGTGCCTCCTGTTCCAAGCGCTAACGCAGTTCCGTAGGCCTCAGCGTTTGCATTATGCGATTAAGACTCTGGTTGAGCCACCATGATTTCGGGTATGTAATATTCGCCTATTCAATTGGGCAACCGGCACCTCAAGTGCATGAAATTGAGAACTAGCATTCTCTACGGCATTTCGTAGCACACTATCAGGCAAATCAAGGCAAGTCATTTATTCTCTCGCCACATAAGGGGTTCTAATTTCATACAATGACGATTCCACATCCAAGTACTATTGCACCTTGGCAAGCACACCACGAACATTCCCGTGGATGCTGTGCATACACAGGCACTCCAATGCTAAGGGCCACCTTACTCACAACTTTCTGCCAGAGTTCTCCTGTCCAGCAGTCCTCTTTTCCTATCCAGTAGTCCTCTCTCCCTGTCCAGCCTGGAATGTTCATGAATGATTGCACCTGCATCACCTCATACCCCTCAGATATACTCCTTGTCCCCGGATCAAGTGTACCTGAGGTAGATGATAGCACCCTGCTAGACCATGTCTCCGTCCGCGAAGGATCCGGAGTGTACTCTTCATCCGGTATAACGGTGGCGTCAAGATCTTCGTCGTCCCATAATTCTTCATTGGAGTCATTCAAATTATCCGCTTCCAGTAATTCAGATCCCGGAGAAGAGATAGGTGTGATCGTTGTTTGTGACGACAGGAAAGATTCTGGACTTGGCCATATAAAATGATTCAATTGTTCAGTATTCATTTTTTAATCGTACAGTGTACGAGCAGGTATGAACCAGATGAATCTAGATAGCGCCTGCACAAAATAATATTTGTAATGAATATTCAGTTAAAGGTTGAAAATTTTTGGATACAAGCAATATCACAGAAAACTTTGCAGTGAAAAGTGGGATATATTTAAGTACCTCGAAGAGTTGGATAGAATCGTAGCAAAGGAGATTCCTGATTTGATAAAACGCGATAGTTTTTGTGTATTCTCGTCTAATGTAGCAATCTCAAGTTGGATTGAAATGATATTTCGGCGAAGTAGGTTACGTTACCCATAGGATGGAAAAGAATTGGTCCTAAAAAAAAACATACGGGAAGTGATGCATTCCCTATGTTGTTTATAATAAATCCGGAAGGTTATAGTTGCAAAATTGCATCAGGTTTATTAACGATATCATGTCAATAATATTTATAAGATTTATTATATATTCAACGTGGTTACAGATAAAATAAGACACAAGTATATCAGATACGCTTTGATTTCAAATATCGTCCTTATCGCAAGCATCATAGTTGTATTAAGCTTGTATTAAAATGAGCGTACAAAGAATTAACAAAAATAAAATAATCAGTTTTGTCAAGACAACATCGTGAGCTTTGAATTAGGAGAGATGCATACATAGCCATATTAATCAGAGGCTATATTAAGAAAGGCTCGATTGGATAAGCGCATGCCTAGCCAGGCATGGAAGAAAAGAGTCTACAACCCTTCTAGTAGAGTCCCTGTTAATGATGCACACATAAGGCTCCATACCACATAGCAAAATTCAACAAAGAAATGGCCTTTATAATTACGAAACATTGAACCGGATGCTTTATTGAAAACCTAGGCCTAATGCTGGCCTTTACTTTTATCTCTTCAAACCCCTCGGTATCAGCAGGAGATGACCTCGCTAACAGACCATTGATGTGAAAACCTAATGACTCTCTCCGGTAGAAAATATACGGCTTCATCTGAATTGCAAGCAGATCTGTGGTTTGCAATCATTTGCAAGACTCCGATCTTGACCTTCTACAAATTACGAGAGGAGCTTTAAATCCCGATATACGGAGCATGGGGAGATTACTTCTTTATTCTCCCCAAATTAGCACTACGGGCACAGGGAGAGATCGAGAGCTTTCTTTAGCCTCTCCTCAGCGAGTTGAGGGGCAAACTGAAAGAATAAGATTTCCACGTGTAATATCACCTGTTTTTTACGTGACAGTAAAGAGTATACAAGTCAATGAGCAGCTATCCAAAACCGACAGAGTCGTATCGCAGGGGGATATCAGCCCACCTAAGCTGCCCGTTTCCTTCAATGGAATGACTGGTTAGCTGGAGCTTTCAACCTCTCGCGGGGAAATCAGAGTTGGTAAAACCAGCATGCTGCGCGTGAGTCATCTTCTGGACCCAAAGGAGAGGGACCGCTGGTACTCTAGGAAGAGGCGTAAATGCCTCCGAGCCTTCTTTCTAGCCATGAACCCTAACGCATATCCTTGGCGGCCAGTGGATTCATTGGAATAGTGGGCAAAATAAAGCTGCTTTAGCCCATATTACTGCTTTATGACGGCCGCAAGCCGCCCGTCCCATCAAGATGCCGAACCGAGCCATCCTTGACGAAGTCCTTGAGTGCGTGATGGCGGAAATCGTCGAGTGCCCGAGCTTATTGGTTCCCTACTATTTTCCTTACCACACCATGGCATTCTCTTTGCACTTGGAAGAAGAGCTGTGTTGCACTAGTGGTTGCATTGCCAACGCCCGTGTTTACCCGATCACCAGAGCTGCCTACCCCAAATACAGCCAACCTAACCCAGCGGGCCGCCTTCCCTCCCGATGGCTGGCCCCCGCTCGCCGTCCCGATTGAGCAAAGTTCGCCTGGGACTTGTATTTCCTACCACGCCTGGGATGTTGGATGCAAGTCCTTAATTTTACATCGCTCATGCTCTGAATCCTTCTGTTTTTCTCCTGCGCTGCCTAGCCTTTCCTGGTTCCATCGGCGGGATAGGAAGCAACCCATGCATCATGGTTCGTGTTGCGCTGCTCTTGCGGGGGAGTTTTTCGGGTTATTTGGGAAGCCATCGAGGAGCGAGCCCAGGCTTCATGGCCGCGGGCAAACTTTGGGGACATGTTTGCTGGAGCCTCCGGGCGATTGGCTTTGTTTTCTTTTTGATCACTTTTAATTTTTGTGCCAAATGCGACGCAAAGTACTGCTCGCTTGGGACTAATCAAGCCTCAGCGCTCTCATTCATGCACCTACGACTCTCACTCGCGTCATGCTTTTTGCCATTTTCGCTCCCGTCCGCGGTTGTGACCCCGGAATTCTGACTGGCTGCCCTTTTTGACCGCAGAAGTGTCACCTATATATTCAATTACTGCCTTGAAAAGGTTGTGGCCTTCTGGCACTGTTATAAAAAATAGCACTCTTCTTCAAGTATTACTTTTCCCGCGGCGCTATACCTGTCCCACTATACCTGCCTTCGTTGCGATTCTTCTCACCATTACTGAGTTCCAGCCTTATTCTTTTTTTTTTTTAATTATTTCCCCTCGATTTTCTTTTCATGAGCTTTGGAAATACGAATAGCAAGTTTTGCTCTGCATGCCGTGTTCCTGTACCCCTTGCAAGCTGGAGTTCCCACTGCGATCAATACCACGGGCAGCACGTTAAATGCAATGTCTGCTCTTCCAATTTCAAGAGCGCGGAGGAATGTAAGTGAGATGAGAAATTCATTCGGTCCTCTCTGTGTAATTTTCTTTTTTCATCCTCCAGTGGTTCGACACGGGGGCACATGCACGGCAAATCGTAAAATGACCCGGTGGTTTAAATTGGCATGACATTCCATCGACCATAGAAAAAGGACTTTCTGGCATCATTTCCATTTTATTAGTTCAATCTTCAAAGAACATCCATCTTTTCTTGTCGTCCCCCTTATCATTTGATTGTATTATTTATTCATTTTTATTTGTCTATACATTCGCTTCCTAGGTTTCTGTCTTATATCTACCTCGCACTATGACTCTATCCCCTCCCCCATATATTTGCCTTCCCCCCCATAGCCCTCTTGTGGCCTTGAACATTGGTTTATTTTTGTGTAATTTATTGCAAAAAACATTGAAATACGTATTTATATATTTTGGTAGTGATAGCACACGATAAATAAAAAGAAAGCTGTACCTTGTTTTTCGCCCAACATAATTCGATGGTTTTTTTGAATCAATTTAAGGGATATTAAGGGGGAATCTCGATTGTGACCGTTTGAGCTCCGAACTGGATTTTGCCCGGGAGAACACGCTCCACTTGATAGGGCAGGCCGAGGATCTTGAAAACGCGGGGGGAGTTATCGGTGCATTATCCGACCGGCAAAATATCAGTAGCGGGAGGCGGAATGCAGCGAGAGGTCTGGTGGAAAGGCTGACTAAGCAGAATATGGAGTAACAAAGTGTTTGGAAGTAACCTAGTTTCGAGATCGAAATCTAGGTTACTACCTTGTCTCTTTCTGTGTCGCAATGGGCTGCGGATGGATGGGAGGAGATTGGCAATCCTCAGGGTCACACAACCCATCCATACGCCTCAAGCAAACAGGTTTCCCCCCCCCGTTCATTTGGTATGCTTACGTTTGAAATGAATCCCTTCCATGTGATAATGCAAAGTCTGTATTCGTTAAATCTTATTGTCTAGCTCTTTCAATCCGATTGTCATTGAAACTTTGAGTCATTCCCCTCCGTGCTCCTTCTCTCCATGCACCATGTATTAAGCCGTAAATGGCAGCGGTCATTCGTCTGCCAAGCCTCGCCTATGCATCAGTTACAATGAAATGAGGAGGGGCGGCAGTTGATTGATAAATTGGGTCAGGTACACCGGGAATGCCGGCTGGATCATGGTGAAGGAAAACATAAGCAAACGGGCGGTACATCCGCCTTCATTTCTAGTATGAGGAGGTGTAAAGCCTAAACTAAAAACTAAACATAAAATCTGCAGCGCCATCCACATCAACACGACTGGATTTTGACTTTCAGAAAGCCTATTCCGTAATCCGTCTATGGTTGCTCGGATCTACCATATCCCCCGCATAAGCAGAATCTAATATAAGACAGGGGATAACCAAGCGAAAATCCATGTCAAATAACCCCTCTCCTTCCCGAGTTGGATTGAAAAAATAGGCTGAGAATGGAATGTCAAGTCTTAAGATTCATCCAGATTTCTTTCAATCTAGTGCAATAGAATCACAATCTCCCTATCCTAAAAAGCACTTTATGGTTCCGTTCATGTTATAGGAGCAGGGTGAAAAGATTCGGACCATTTGGATAGAATGGATTGTAGTTAGGAGTCGGCGGACGGCAATTTACCTTGCATTACAGGATTTTTATTTGGGTAAACAAAGCATTTGGGAATAGGACAAAATCTGTGGCAGAGGGATCGAAGGATAAAAGTACTAGTATTAGGTCTTAGGCTTCATTCTTGGGGAAAAAAAGGTGTCCATATTCGTGCTCATGCGACCATGAATTTAAAGGCCACCGATTTTTGATCGGATCCAGTCGGAGTAGTAGCCAACGCGAGTGAAGTAGGCAATGTTTTGACCATCGGCGCAGTATCCAGGTGCTCCCCACGAGGTGGCCCCAAGAAGCTGGTAGCTTCCGTTGCTTCCGGTATAGAGGGGACCTCCACTGTCTCCGTAGCACACTCCTTTTCCACGCGTGGGCGCAAGACAGATCTGGGAGCCGGATTGGCCTCCCCAGTTGGGGTTCTGTCGTCGGCAAACTTGGTCGTTGCCCACCACCACGTCCACCTTCATCAGCTGAGCGGGAGGACGCCCGTTGGGGTCGGAGGTGACTCCCCAGCCGGCAGCCCAAACTCGCGATCCTGGCGCAGGGGGACTGGAAGCAATTGGGATGGCTTGAGCATTGGGTCCAAAACGAATTGGCTGTGAGAGGATCAACACGGCAATGTCGTTGGTCAGCTGGTTGGGGTTGTAACGCTCGTGGGGAATGGCCCGGGACACCGTGACTCTAGTTCCGGAGCGCGCCACTACGTTTCCGTAGGTGATAGACATGCCAGAGCCAACGCAGTGAGCTGCGGTCACGACGACGTTCTCCTTTATGATGGAGCCGGTGCAGGAGCCCCGGCTGTTCGACACATAAACGGCAAAGGGAAGCTCTCCTTGTGGGACGGGTGTGCCTCCGATGATTTGGGGTCGGACCTCGACTCCATCCTCTTGGATGGTTGGGACCTGGAGATCGTCACTTTCTTCTGGTTTGGCGGGCGCAGCGGCTATGAGACTGGCGCCGGTTAGGAGGAGAATGGCACTGAGAAGACGCATGTTAAGGAAGGGGGAAGTTGGGAAGGATGGGGGAGAAGGTGTAAGAGAATGGGGGAGGGGGGTGAATCGGTGAAGAGGCAAGGGTGACCTACCTGGTTCTATATATACTGCTCGAGGGGATTTGTCTCGACACCCCGAGTGGTTGCAAGTAGGTTGAACCGAGTAGTTACTCAATCTTTCTTACGTGATAATTTCAGGCCTTTATGAGGCCACTTGCCGACCTTATGTCACTCTATTGACTGCGGATGTATAAAGAAGTCTGAAGTAATTAGCAAACATAAAAAATACCAAAAAAGGTTAGGAACCTAAAAAAGAGAATTTCCAAAATTTAGGGTATTTTTATTTTGAAATATCCGTAGCAAGTGACAATCGAACCCAGCGTGTTATGTAATCCCGTATATTGGCTGAACCATGGGCGACCCTCAGAGCTAGGATAAATACTAAACTGGTGCATGAAGAGTTTCGGGCATCAACCAAATGGTTATGATTAGTTGATATAGTTACGATCTCTCTTATTTTAACCTTAATAACCGTTTCGCATGAATTTATTAACTATTAAGAGTTCAACAAGTCAGAGGGAAAAAAAACACTGTGTTCAGAAGCGCAAATAGCTCTATAAAATTGTTCAAAAGTTGTCAGTTTTTAACGTCAAATGATAAATCTAGGGAAAATGGAATATGGAGCGTGAGGAAAATGATATATAGCACACGGAATGCAGAGTAGATCTATGACAAAATCTCTGTGCATAATACACAAATAGATGTGAGTAGGAGAGAGAGAGGGAGAGATAGAGAGAGAGGGAGAGATAGAGAGAGAGGGAGAGATAGAGAGAGAGGGAGAGATAGAGAGATAGGGAAAGGGAGAAAGGGAGAAAAGAAAATTAGTCTTTTGGTAAGAGAGGCGCGATTAATGTTAAACGGAAAAAAAACAAACAAAGTCCCGTGAAACGATGCGCGGGAGGGCGGGGTCAAAAGAGTGGTGATTATTTATAGAGTTGATAGGGTGGAAAATAAGCTCGCAATTAATGAAACATAGAAGAGATTAAAGCAGAGAAATGTGACCCCTGCGGAAATGGAAGAGTTTTGGGTGCTTGAGGTGTTGCTGGGCAGTGGAGATTGGAAGGAGAAGTCGTTGCCAGGTACGCCCGTTGGCTGCATATTTCGTCGGAGATGAAGCTTCGGCAGTTCATCATGGTCCTTTGCAAGATCATACCCCAGCGTGTGCAGGGATTGAAGAAGCTTGGGACCAAGGGGGCCGCCGTAGTGTTTCACGGACTCGGTTAGCGGCAGGTTTTCCTCATTTAGGTAGGTCATCAGTCGCTCGGGAGTGCCGCGATAGGTGGCTAAGTCGACATGGCTAATACTGGAGGCCCCCTGAAATGGTTTCAGACTGGTTTCTAGAATGAGTGCATCGTCCGCCGTCTTCCCCCCCACTGGCAAAAACCCTAGGCGTCGGGGAGTGGTTGCAATTCGAAGAAGTTCTTGTGATACATCGTACTCGGAGGATTGCATGAATGCTCTTGCGAAATCATTTGTGGAGTGAAATTCCATGCCCACCCCTCGAAAGCGGTTGATGCGGTTGATGTATTCATCGAGTGGTATGAGGTCGGGTAATACGGCAATATGGCGATCAAACACATACTGGAGAAAGCCTCTAAATTTGAAAGGGGATTTGTCGGAAGCCGGCGCATCATAATACCAGTCGGGCGTTAGCCCCGAGGATTTCCCTGATTCTCGAAAGTTATCAACGGACGCTCTGAAGTCATAGAGGGATGAAATAAATCCGAGCCCATGAACCAGCTCGTGGAGGGCGGTTTCGGTCAAATCGGCTTGATCTGCACGCATCGGCCCTTCTCCCTGCAGAAAAGACAAGAGGTAGGAGAGGGGGAGAGGTGAGGTGAGATTGAAATGCTCACTGGATAACAGCCAGGCTGGCTATTTACCTCGAAATACCAAGGGTAATCCATATTAAAATTCGCCTCGATGTCATAATCGCTGTATTCCGGGTGAGGAAGCATTCCTAGCTGTTTTGCTAATGCCTGTGGATAGAGGGTGGGAAATGCATCATCGCTATGCTCTTTTATGGGAATCAGTCGTACTGGCTGTGCTAGTCCTATTGATGAAGCCTCTGTTAATCCGGAGGTAAATTGTCTTCAGTAGCAACTCTCTTGCCCTTACCGATAAACAATCCTTCATTCGCTTTACAGCTTATACCCAAATCCTTGCAAAATGAATGGAACGATGCATTGACCAAAATTGGAGTCTTTAGATGAAGTGCACTCGAGAGAATGTCACCCGCTTTCTCAAACGACTTGCGAACCTTTTCGCAGGAGTGAGAATCTGCAGAACATCGAAAGTCGAACTTAATGCCCTTTTCAAACAGACCTCGGCGTTCCATCGTCCTGTCTGTGAGTGGGCAGTCGATGAGCTTTTGGTATCGGTGGCTCATGGGTTCATTTCGCTCTAGACACCAACCGTCCGGAGATATAGCAACTACTATTGAAATGGTCAGCCATATGATGTATAAAAGTTTGAATAAATCGAACATGGTACAAAGACAAAAAAAAGAAAGTTTGGGTTCTAAGAATTGAATGGAGAGTTTGGATAATTGTCTCGATTATGATTTTGAGAACATGAAGAGTATCTGATAATGAGTGAATGGATAAGTTGCTAAGCTGGAGGATTAGAAGACGGAGAGCCGGAAAGAGAACAGAGGCTTTCCGGTCAGTCCGTACTTCCTTTGAAGATTTGTAAATTCGAAATGATATGAAATCAAGATGAAGAGAACCTCGACAAGTTATCAAGGCAAAGAAATTGAATTAAATTATAAAGTTTGCCGCGCATTGATTATAAGGATCATCAAGCAGATTGCACCTAATTGAGATATATGAATGCTGGTCCTTTCCTGATACATTGGGTCATCGTGCGCAGGGTGGCTTATTCTCGGGTTATATCATTTATGGTCTTAAAGATTCTTATATCCATCCTAAGAGCAATTTGGGAGGTTATTATAGAGCAATTAAGTGCAGTACATGTATTGCTTGGATCCTTGATTAACTTTATCTGAAATTTACAGGATGAAGCATGTCGACCATTCTAGCGGTGATAAAGAAGGCGAAGTAACGGAACAGGTTGTTCTTACAGGGTTCGAGGTACATTATAAGTGTTCTTCTTTTATATCTAATAAGAAGTGATCTAATACTGTGGCCAATTCACGTAATAGCCTTTTGGCCGAGTAAAGATTAATCAGTCTTGGCATTCCATCAAGCCGCTAGCCGAGTGTCCCATTCTTCCCTTACCGCCATCTACCCCCAAATCTTACTCTGAATGCTCTCAACCTCGTATATCTATTCAAGTATACGAGCTCCCCGTAGTTTACTCACAAATTCCCAATCTTGTTCGCAATCTCCATCGTACAGTCAATGTGCCTAGAAGGCATTTCATCCACGTCGGAGCAGGAAAAACAGGTTCTATCTGTCTGGAATCTCTTGCCAATCAGAGTGGGTATAAGCAGCCGGATAACTTGGGAGAGCATCCGGCTGATGGAGAAGTTACGGAGTATGTTGGAAAATGTCCGGGAATACTAAATGTGCGAGTGGATGTCCATGCTTTGTGTAGCTGGCTGCATTCTCGAGGGTGGCAGCATGTTTCGGTTAGTAAAGATGCGGGGCGCTATTTGTGCGAATACACTCTGTATTGTTCGTTGGCCGAATGTTACCTTGCACGAGAAGGAAACAAAGAGAAAAACGACGACGAACACCAGCAAGAGACGAATACGGAGTCGGAGCATGTAGCTGGAGAGAAATCTCATACAAAGCCTAACCATCATTCTCAGGAACAAAATCTACGAGAGCACAAGTCGCGCAACAAGGTTGCAATGTTTGTGCATCTTCCTCCTGTCAATGAGCCTTATACGCTCCTCGAGATGACCGCCATTTTGAGAGACATCGCCGAATGGGTCGCTGCCCACTATTAATGGAGGATACTGTATTTATTATTTATTCATTTTGTGTCTACTGATACAGATATTTACCCTCTCGGTGAATATATTATATCAATGAGAAATAATTACGAAATATATGGATCTCTTTAGTAGCACAGTTAAATAACAGTAAAAATAATAAATAATTAAACGCACTGTAGAAAAAATAATGTATAAAAATAGGGATAAATAAGGCAAATAAAAAACAAGTTGAGAGAGAACAGGACTCGGGGGGGGGGGGGGGCAGGATGCCTTCACAGAAATGGTATCTTATCCAAATCGAAAGGAGTCTTCATTCCATCGATGTTATCAAAGTCGTCCTCGTCAAAGGCGTCCTCTTCCCGGTCTCCCTCGTATTCTTCATCTATCTCTCTTCCGGGGCGCTGGTCATGTTTAGAGGGTGTGGACGGAGGACTTTTCTTCCTTGTGAATGAGACTAGTCCTGCTAGTAGTGAGGGGGAGAGGGGCGGAGACTTTTTGTAGCTGGACGAAGAGCTTGGCGACAAAGGAGGCGTAGATAATTCAGGGGATGCCAGTCGAGTTAATATAGGTTCAGAATGACTTGCGGTTATTCCAGATTGCGAGGGAGATGCTGTAGAGGCTCCTGCATATTCCGTTATCGTTCGCAGCACTTTCCTTTTCCTTGACGATGTCGGAGTGCCCTCTCCAGCGGTAAGGGTCTTAGGGGATGAAGCTGAGTTGTCGTGGGGCTCTAATTCGGGCAGCTCTATATCTGGCAAAGCGGGCTTCCACCAGTTGTAATCGTTGAACTCCGCAGCAGCTGGAGAGAGGTCGGGTTTAATGGGCGGGAATATCATGTCGACCAACTCATTGATGCTCGTATATGTTGTATTGTAACCGGCTTTTGCTAAGAGGTCAAGCTCAACAACGCCGTACGGGTTTATCGTAAATATCCTCGATGCAGGTATACCAACGCTTCGATAGGAGAGGGCGTCCTATTTATGCAAAGACCATCAATACTCCAGCTTCAGCATGAAACAATCAATTCAAAAATTTACCGTGATTCTGTTTCCAAATCCAGCGTAAAAGGGGTTCTTATTACCAAATAATCGCTTAATATCCTTTAGACATGCCATCTTGAAAACTTCAGGTTTGCGCATCACAACCTCACGGTGAAGAGCGGAGAGAAGACGGTCAGGAGACATGATCACCGGTCCATCGGGTAAGGAATATTTGTTTTGGTTGACTTTCACTAGGTAATCTCGTGTGTAATCAGCCTAGACAAGCCAAATTGTAATTATTCTAGATAACACACATCGCCATGGTGAAGTCGCTCTATACCTGTCCTAAGGACCTGGATGTGAGATAGAGCATTGAATATCCATTATTACTGATCTGTGAGAAGAGCTTGGCTACACCGACATGTGTCCAGTCCTTCCCTACCATAGTGAACAAATGGCCCAACGCATCCGATCTTTGGAAATAGTTAGCCCCTTTCTCATAAATACAAGTTAATCATCTGGGTACAAGACTTCACTTCTTACTTTGTGATCGTTCCATCAATATCCGAGATCACGATTTGCGTGTCCGAGGACCAAAAAAACAGTTTTGAGACACATGTCGACTTCCCATAGTAGGATGAAGAGACGGTAAAGGAGAGTGTGCTCACACCCTTTTTCAAATTCAATTTTTTCTGGTATTTCAGAGAAAAAATTATTTAATATCCCAAAATAACATATAAGATACGCTTGCTTACCAATTGATCGGAAGTCAATCTCAAGGTTTTCATATAATTCTTTTTTGACTTTGCAGCTAGAGGCTGCTCTTTTTGCTCGGGTTTACTCTCCAGTATATCTAATCCAGCGTAGTCGACAGGGAGAGATTTACTTCTCTCTCTTAGCCTTTGCACGCCTGAAGAAATACTGGCACTGGTTGTCTGTGGCAACGGCTCCTCTTGCACTCGATAAATCGCCTTTGCCTCGCCCATCTCAGCCAGGTGGACCAGATCTATCATGCGCTCAGTTTTAACTGTTGGTCTATTTGCTTCCGCTTCCTCTAAAAGAGCCTTTTTGTCAGTCTTATATCCAGTAGCATCGAACACATCACTTGTTTCGGAGTTTTCTGACTCGACATTGGAAAGAGTGATAGCAGTCTCGCTGCGATCTTTGGCGGTATTTGACAAAGGTAGAGTGCTAGCGGGTAATGTATAGGGGTTGCTAGTTTCAGTTGTGTTTGCTAATATAATTCTTATGTGAATTGAGAGATCCAAATGATATCTGGAGATGGCTTAACATTTACACGAGAGGAATTCATCGTCGTCTAAATCTAGCGTTCAAAAACAAAGAAATTAGAATTCATTCATTGAGAAATTATTCTTTTCAAGCTGTAGTATTACCATGAGCACTATGCGCACTCACATACCCGGGGTCATCTAGAGAAATAGTGAGTGAGTACTTCTGTGTAATGAAACTTTCAATAATTCCTGGAATATACCGTCGATTTCTTTTTGAGCCTGATTTGTAGCATTCGACGAACTCAGGTCAAGGAATGGAGGCTCCTACAGAGAATATTAATTCTACCTCCGTCTAATACACGAGTATAAAGGAGATTATTACCTCCTGATCGCTTCCTATTGTACCTGAAGATGCATACATAGGAGGGGACGTCTGCAACTCTTCCGGAACTTCGTCTTCAGTTTCAAATACAAAGAAAGTTTCTCCCGTCTCACTTATTTTCATAGGCAGGTCAATAAGCTCTCCATTAATACGGAATTCAACCTACGCAATAGCGAGAAAAAAATTCATTCGTGTAGATGTTTGTTATAGTATGTCTAGTGGTTTCAAATTTACAAGTTTTTCCTGCGGTCTTAGGACGGTTAACTTGCCGAACCGCACATGAAATGGAGAGCAAGCTAACTCCCCATTAGGCTGTTCTACAACTATAATATCAATTGCTCCAGAGAGTGTGGCGGGATTAATTTCCTTGTAAAATTGCGATACTGAAGAGAGAGCACGCCCGACCTTGCCCACGTAGTCCATGGTGATTCATCAGGCAGAAAAACTAGGAAAGAGAGTGCTCTGATGTTCAGGTATATGAACAAATGGGCAGTGAAGGAAATGGAGAAACTGGGGCACAAATTATATAAAAGGAGATGGCAACGCTCAACAGTCAACTTTCAAGCTCCGCATATATGTCCTCTTAATTTAGCACTCTTATCCCCCATTCTTTGGGCAGAAACACAAGCAAGGCCATAAGCAATAAAAAAATTTCTATTACATTTAGCTTATTCGAGGAATAAGTACAGCGTATTGTAAACAGTTAAATATCCTCTTCCTAATCATCAAATTGGAGTAGCGAATAAACAGGAGCACAAAGTGCTTTTCTTCCATTGAGGGCCGTCAATTCGATCAGGAAGATATATTCAGCGACCTCACCACCTGATTTTTGCACAAGCTGGCCAGCTGCAGCAGCACTTCCTCCTATACTCACAGATACAAATCGTTAGAGACGGGGCATTGCGCTTGGTATGCGAAAGTATTACCAGTTGCAATAAGATCGTCGACGATGATGCATTTCTGACCAGCTTTCACTGCGTTTTGTTGCATCTCAAACACATCCTGTGTGGCGACAAAGCAAGCTCACTTATTCCGCCATCTCAGTGAAAGAAAAATTAAAACCACTTGCCTCGCCATATTCCTTTTCATAGGACACACGAACAGTCTCGCCGGGGAGTTTGCCCTTCTTGCGCACGGGCACGAAAGCAGCGCCTAGACGCATGGCAATCAGAGGGCCAAAGAGGAAACCTCGAGCATCGAGACCTATTTGGCATATGAAGTATGAATAACCGAAAGATCAAATGAAAGCAACAAAACAGAAAGCATATCGATTATACGAACCAACGATGACATCGACTTTACCAATCGTGGATTGGATATGGTAAACGATGTTTGTGATGATGGATTCGACAGCCAGATGATCCTGGAAGATAGGAAAGATATCCTGGAATAGGATTCCCTGTAATAGAATTCAACCGATTATTTCCAGTAACTGAATTTTCATTAATGCCATATAATTGGCACTGAACTGTCTATTTTGTTCTCCAGGAATCTTAAATATTTACCTTCTTGGGGAAATCGGGAATCGCCCGCAGCAGGCTCTTGATACGCTGAATATCCAAGTTGTTGGTCATCTTAAGGAGGTCTAATGTAATCAAGGGGGAGTCGAGTTTTGATACGATAATTTGAAAATTTTAAGCTTCTGATTAGCGGATCACTAATTTGTTGTTGCTTCGCTATTTTGATTTATTTCGGATAAAGCTTTACAGACCTACAAATCTCGAAACCAGCCTAGAAAACTTATACGGCTAAAATATAAAATAAAATAAGGCACAAATGAAAAATGGAATTTAATATTAAAACATGGTGAAATAATTCTTTTATATGTGACAATGCTCAGTTAGATCAGCCGTAGATAATTACTAGGGACAATTCCCACCGTCCCATCTAGTTTTCTCGCCTGCCACCAGCGGCCGTTAGTAGACGCAATTGCCATGATTTCATCCTTTTCGAACGAGATCTCGTTAGGATCTTCTGGGTTGGCATTGTATTTGTAAAGTGCTATGAAAAATTTAGGTGAATATCAGAACGATAATCCTCACGGTGCTCATCATCGTTAGAATACCTTTAGCCTTGTAGTTATATTCCACATTTTGCTGAAGGGTGCTGAGTGGGCGCACGCGACCCCTAGATCCCGGTGTTAATCCCAAAGAATTGATAGAAGAGGTTGTCGCTCCGCCTGCATCGACAATATCTGTGTTCGCACCCATCACAACCGCCCGCGGTGGAGCTGCGATTTTTTCACTTTCTTGTGCACGCGAAGTCTTCCCGTTGACATTTTGACCGGAGAAACTGTTCCCTTCGCGTCCAAAATAAACTATCCAGGAAAACTATTATACAAGAACGACACTGAGTTTGATTTGATTTCATCGGCTAAAAAGTTGGGCTTACTACCTGCGCTATCAATATAAGTATGCAGCCCGCTGCACCGGCCTGCGCAGGTGCGAATGGCGAAACAGTGCCACCAGGAGTGCTCACCAAAGTTACGCCCAAAAGCACAGAAGCAAGCTGGCTCAATATAGTAATGCTATAAACCAATAATCCTACAATCTAGAGCAAAACGGCACCTTAGCAACAAGTTTTTTGTGACATATATAAAGCAGTGTACCATCACTCTGTAATTCCATAATTGCTCAGTGAGAAACACGTAGCTAATGCCTATCAGCAGAACGAGTTCATAGATAGCCATCCACCAGAGGATTCCGAAATCGCGTATGGCAATTGCGCCAGAAAATAAGATAACCCAGCCGGCCTAGAAGGTCAGAGATTCAAGCCTTAGCTGTGGATGTAAGTTTGAGGGAAATACCACAAGGGCTTCTTACTGTGTCTAGCGCCAGTGTTCCGAGCGCGAAAGCATTCCCCGTAACACGAGCAACTTTCATCTCGGCCATGCTTGAATTATGGAAAAGATGAAGACGCGCCAAAAATAAAAGAATGTGGTGAAAGTAATGAAAGTAATGAATTTAAAGAATGGAAGAAAATAATTCTAACGCTTTTTTGTTCTCCTTTGCCTGTAACGTTGAATTACAAAGGGGTAGGAGGGATCTATTATTTTTTTGAACCGAAACCTCACCCAGCCGCCACTGGTCAGAGAAACGTTTTTAAGCAATCTTTCAGCTCTCCCAAGAGAAATTCATTTTGACGAATTAGTAAAATTGCCGCAGCAGCTCCATTGAAAACTTAATTCCGTCATCCTTATTGCTTATCTTTGATTAATAATGTAAATCAATAATAGTGAGCGCCTACAATTACTTTCTTTCCATCTACACCTATTCTTACATCCCATCCCAATCCATTTCGCCGCTTTCATGCAGCTCCACTAACTTTACAAATCTCATCGATATAGTCACTATCTTTTTCTCTATCCTTTCTTCCGGAAATCTTAATTTTGTCAAATGGCAAATAAATTTCGTGACTGCTTTTATTTGTGATCGAAGAGTTCATTGGGTGAAAATTGCACAATGTTAAGGGACGAGCACGAACGACTGAAAAAAACTAGATAAAGGCGTTGGTCCTAATGTTCGACTCTCCCCCACTCTATCCTCCCTGTATCTTACTCCAACTCTCTCGAAGAGGAGTGTATTCTACTTCTTCTCTTGTTTTCTTTCGACAACCTTGCTTCTCATTCCCCCCCCCCACACACTCTCGAGTTTCTCTAAACTCCGTGAATATGGTTCTTCTAACAACATATCTACTTTTTAAACTTGCACAAGAGGCTATAGCCTCCAGCAAAACGAACCCTCCCCAAAATTTCAGTGACCCTGCTCTATTAAAGCAATATGTTCATACGGTTGTATCTGCCGGTTCTGCTGAAGATATCGACGAGGAGACCCGCTCTACACGCTCTTCTTCCGAAAATACGGTTGTCGATGAACCAGCTAGCCTACGACTGAAGGAAAGACACTCAGCCCTTCCTTCTGGACCCTTTGATACTCCTCAACTTGTCGATGGGCAGACTGCAGTCGCATTCGCTGCATATGCGTTATCGGAACTTGCTTTCTTTTATCCTCTATTGCCAGAGGGCTATCTAGGCGAGGAGTCAGAGTACTGGGCCAAGAAAGGCTTGGAAAATGCGAGAGGAAATACACCGAAAGTGGTGAAGATGGAGACTCGCCCTGGCTCACTGAATGCAGTGCTTGGTGCCGCAAACTCTACGGCCTCTCCGATTTCAGTACTGACGAGCTCAGCAGCCATTCCCTCTATGATTCCCAACATGCATGCCATTGCAAACTCGAAAAAGCCCGTTGTGTTCCATGTGAAATCGGCATCTCTTGATTCCCAGCTTACCTCGGTTGCGAATCAATCGGATGTGCTCGCTGCCCGTCATACTGGCTTCGCCTTCCTAGCTTCCGGCACCGTGCAAGAGGCGCATGATTTTGCAATTATCGCACATTTAGCGGCCCTTCGCTCTGGCCTTCCCATACTACATCATTTCGATGATAATATTGCCAGGAACCTGAGCCAAATTCAAATCGTGTCATACGATCAGTTGAAGGAGCTGGAATCTCTAAGTGAACGACAGCCTGGGCTGTCATTCTACCGCGCCCAGCAGGTCATCCAGGATGCCATGAATATTTTTGCTCGTGTGACAGGAAGACAGTACAAGACATATGAATATACTGGCTCACAGGAAGCAGAAACGGTGATCATTGCTCATGGCGCTTTGGCTAACATTGCTAAAACTGCTATCGCGAAAAATAAGGTTTGCAAACATACATTTTTTTCCCTCATTTTCATTAGTGAATTAAGTTTTTATTTATCCTTTCGTTATCTAGTATGGAGTAGTCAACATCCGAGTGTATCGCCCCTGGTCAGAGGATGAATTTCTCGCAGCTCTACCCGCCGCAGTGAAGCGCGTCCTAATCCTGGAAGAGGGTGAAATTGCCACAGCACCTGGAACCCTCTTCCTTGATGTTGCTGCCTCCATCCTTCTTGGCCGAGGATTTGCCCATAGCCGCCCGACACTTGTCAATGCCCCCACACCAGCTCACTTTGATATTCGCGTCGCACATATTAAACTTGCACTCAAGGAAGCCGAAACCGAGCGCCTTATTGATTTCCGCAGTGAAATATTCGCGAATCTGCCTTCAGAGAAGCAAGAAGATGCTCCAGCGCCGAGGAAAGCTGTCTTCTGGGACATCGAGAACTCTCCTACTGCCACTGTTGCCAAGCGTTCAGTTTCGGTGGTATCATCAGCTGGTCATAATGTGAACTCCGTCGTTTCACGAGACGCTTATCAACCTATTGGCAGCGTTGTTAATACGCAGGTCGCCTTCTCCAAAGCAGCCCATGTGGTAGGACTAGATGGACTTGCGGATTATATTGCTGTACACGACATCTCGTTGCTCAAAACCTACGACGTCCTTGCCACTGCTCGAGATGGAGCAACTTTGGTTGTGAATTCAAGCATCGAATCATTGGAGAAGCTTCCTGAAATTGCGAAAGTGCATCTAGCAAAGAAGCTTGGTCTGCAAGTGTATTTAATTGATGCCGGAAAGCTCGCTGGTGACTTGGGACTCGATGGCAGCAGCGTCCATGGCATCCTACTTGGCTTATTCTTGAAACTTAATGACCTGGAGTCGGACGCTTCTCTACAGGCGGCCATTAGCTCCGAATACGATAATGAAGAAAAAGTCGAAGCGTTGATTCGGTCCATAGTCGAGAAGACTCTATCCAACGTGCAGCGATTTGAGATTCCTTTGGAGTGGAAAGACATTGCTATTGCGGAGGATGCCGCTGCACTTCTCACCATCAGCCATCACTCTGCTGTGTCAGATAAAGATTATGCTATCCATTCCAAGAAGATCAGCGATGAGGAATCCTCCGTCGTTCCGGCTAAACTCTACAGTTGGCATCAGAGTGCATGGCATCTAATTTTCCGAGAGGCTTATGGCACGGAATACTCACTCCATCCTGAAAGCCGCGAGAAGAAATTCCTCATTAGCGTGTCGGAGAATCGCCGACTTACTCCTTTGGATTATGACCGCAACGTATTCCACATGGAGTTTGATACCACAGGCACGGGTTTGCGTTACGAAATCGGTGATGCCCTTGGTGTTTATGGGCATAACGATCCTGAACAAGTGCTTGCATTCTTGCAGTGGTATGGTGTAGATCCTCTGCAAACTGTCGTGATGCCCGCGCCCGAGGGCGTGATGTCTCAGGAATCACGCACTTTGCTTCAATTGTTCACCCAGCATTTGGACCTCTTCGGCCGACCGTCCAAACGATTCTACGAGTCGCTTGCCGGGTATTCCACGGACGAAAAAGAGCGCGCCAAGCTGTTGCATCTCGTCTCGAGCGAGGGTGCCGCGGAATACAAATCTCGAGTTGAAGACACCGTCACCTATGCGGATCTCCTCCGTGAATTTACGTCCGCGAGGCCACCTGTGTCCGATTTAGTTGCACTAATTGCTCCCATTAAGCCGCGCCATTACTCAATTGCGTCTTCGCAACGTATGCATCCGAACTCGGTGCATCTGCTAGTGGTTGCAGTGGACTGGCAAACGAAGTCGGGCGAAGTTCGTCAAGGTCAGTGTACTCGTTACCTTGCTAACTTGCGGGTTGGTGACCAGGTCACCGTGAGCATCAAGCCATCGGTAATGCGCCTCCCGCCCTTGGATTCGCAGCCAGTCTTAATGGCCGGACTTGGAACAGGCATGGCTCCATTCCGTGCATTCTTGCAGGAGAGGGAGATGGCAAGACGGGAAGGACGAAAGGTGGGTCCAATGATCCTTTACTTCGGATCAAGACATCGCAGCATGGAATATCTCTATGGCGAAGAGCTTGAGGTGTATTCCGAAGATGGCCTTCTCACCAGGCTTGGGCTTGCCTTCTCTCGCGATCAGGCACAAAAAATTTATATTCAGCACCGTATGAAGGAGGATTCTGCTTTGCTCTATCGACATCTAGTGGAAGAGAACGGGCACTTTTATCTCTGCGGGCCCACTTGGCCAGTACCCGATGTAAAGGAGGCAATTGTGCAAAGTATGGTAGAGTGCGGCGGAAAAACGGCTGCACAGGCGAGTGCTTTTATTGAGGAATTAAAGGAAAAGGAACGCTATGTGCTTGAAGTGTATTAATATCATTTTGTTTACTATTCCACCAATATTGTATTGAGCTTTTCCCATTAGATCGATATTGCACTATGCTATTTATTATTCTATTTTTTTTTTTTACTTTTATTGAAGGATGGTTGATGATTCTAATTGACAAAATATATTTTCATTTATTGATTTTTTTTGCTTATATTCAAAAACTGAAACGACAAGGGAGTGTGGTTCCCTCGCTAAGAAACGCATAGGAATGCTTTTAAGTCACTTCTAGACTGGCTGACACTCCAACCAAACGTTTTAAGCTGCATTAAAGAGAGATTTACTAGCTCATTGCGGATTCGTATAGGGTCATAGCTCGAATCCATATTCCAGTACTTCATATCTTGAGAGCTAACTGACATTTCGGTAGTAAGCCTTAGTTGTAAACTAAATAGAAAGTTTTATTAAAGTAGAATACCCTGAAAAGCAGGATTTGTTTGAGATATCATTTCATATATGCTACCCGTACACTCGCAAATATTATCGGAATAATTAAAAGGCATATTCTCTTCGTAAGGATAAGTAACACGGATTCGCTCGTCAAGTTTCTAGGGAGCATCAAAAGGAGAGTAAGCATATGCACTGTTTCCCATACTTTCATTTAAATATCCATTTGTTCGGTTGGGTAAAACTTACACAATAATGGCAGGCGATATATCAAGAAGCTCCGGCTCCTGCTTGGAAGCAGAGACCGAAGCAGGCACAGCAAGCACACAGGCATTCGCAAAGATGAGCCATGAACTCGGTGGTTGCGCTACTCTTTTCAGTAACTTCTTGCAATTTAAGGGGGAGGGTCGACGGAGAGACGGCGTGAGACTGTTTAAATAGACCTGAGAAAGTCTTTGGCTAAGCGTGATATCCTGTCACAAAAATATGCTCTTGAAATAGCTAGATACCGATTGTGTAAATGTTGCCAAAAACTGGACTTGAACTCTAATGCATTTGGTTAGCAACCCATGCTGAGATATTTCGAGAACTAAAGAATAATTCCGAGCCATACTTTGGTTCCAATCCATTCAGGCAAAACATGTCTACTCTGCTTCCAACGCCGATGTTTCAATGTGCATTTTAATTGCCATGAAACCCGGGATTGAATTCCATCATGGCTGCAGAGACCAAAAATAAACTTAACACTGCAATCGAAATAAAATCGTTTATCCTACTACGACATTTTCCCCTCGGAGCCGGTGCTCTAGCCAATATGATTATTGGCCGAGTATATTAAGTTGACGTGATGTTGGAAATTCAGTCTCTGATTTTCAGGCCGCCAACTATTCTCTGTGGTAATACAAGTATTAGCTCGGTACACTATTCTTTCGTTAAATTATAGTTATTATCAGCTCCGAAAACATGAAGAAGCTTTTGTATCCATGACAACCAAGACAACCTTAGTAATTTGTATGTTATATTTTATTTTCTATTTGCTTATTCATTTCTTAGTGGACTTTCGCCGTTTATTTCAAATTTTAATAACATTTTCCAATCGTACTAGTGAAATGCTGACAGAAGCGGTAGTGGCTCAGTGTGAATACCCTAGACACGGGAAATTATAAATAGTTGACTATGCTCAATGGTGCCATATTAAAAGAAAGGGAGAGTAGAGCGCAAATTAAAGACACCATAGTCTCCTATATAGATAATTCATACAAGTCAGATTACTAACATACAATGCATCATCGTGTATTTGTATTGACGTAAACGCCTGCGAGTAAAAGGCATTTCTTATGGTATCCTCAGTATTTGTACCTCAAATAGGTTTCAATAGGCTAGGCAATGGCTTTGATCCATATGTACCACAGTAAAAAATCCCCTTGTTCACAAGCAGTTTTATAGGATTAATTCAATCTCCTGCGTTGTTCTAAACTATCATATCTTTCCAAGTGATATGTGAGCAAAGAGCTTCCAATTGATAGCGCTTTTCTCACATATTTCGTCTCTTCTTCCAATACGTTCATCTACCCTCCCCCTCTCGCCCTTGTAGATTTAGCACTCACTACTCTTTCATATATACTGAGCGATGCAGTTATCATCCAGGATTGCTATTATGGTCTTTGTTGCGCCCTGTTCTCAAATCTCTTTTACACGCCAACTCCTACAGTTCCTCTTTATCGACATAGACGTTAAAATAAAATTTATGTACAGTATTTTTAAATTTTACAGAGTGACATATTATACGGCGAGTTATCTACTATGGCAAGCTATTTTTTGGTTATCCTAAGTCCAATGAATGAATTCGAAACTCTTCTTTTACGGTCCAAGCCCAAACTCAAGCACCTTGATATAGGGTATGATTGGCACGCAAATCTGTTTTGGACATTCCGTGCACGTGCGGTTTGAATATTGGCATTGGTAATCAGTTGGGCAATCTAAGTGACATCGGCGCATAATACGGGAACAGTTTCTGCATTCTTAAGGTGATATGTGAGTTGTGCTTCGCTCCCCCTCTATAAATATGTTCCTCAGCTTACCTTCTTTTAGAACGCATTTTGCGGACCCACAGCTATAGCAGGTAGGCTCTTCAATTTCACATTTCTCGTAATCTTTGCATTTGGGACAAATGGGGTAGGTGAAACAATTGATGCAAGGTTCTTGTAGTTGGCCCTCAATATGTTCTATAAAGTATTATATAAATATATATTTAGAAAGAGCGTATTAAGAAAAAAAGCCCCAATTAAAAAAGTACCTCTGCCATAGATATAAAGCGTAGCAGAAAACTGTATAAATAGCATAAGAACTAATAAAAATAAAGAATGTCTTCCAATCATGTCGCCAAAGTGAGAGTGAGAAAAAAAAGGCGAAAGAACTTTAATAAAAGGAAAATGTCATGAAATTAAATGGTTGAATCGGGAATCGAAATAAAACCAAGTGTTGGTGACGTAGTTGGCCCAAGTCGAGACTGCACATTAAGCTTTATGTGACTTCTCTAATTAAAGCCATTATGCGGGTAGCGACCCTGCTTCTCCATCTAAAACCGCCGTCTTCGCCTCATCTCGACGATAAATAGATGAAAATTCTAAATACATCTCTGGCACTCCTCACGTCCCTCCTCGCTTTTGGACGCGTCACAGCACAGTTCCGGCAGTTGACACGTGAGAATTTCAATAATGTCATCTCAGAGGAAAAAGTGTAAGTTAACTGGCCGCGCTCTCGAATTAATATCCCATCATTAACAAGAACAATCATCAGCATAATGGTGGAGTTTTTTGCGCCATGGTGTGGTGTCTGCCAGGCGTTCGAGCCTCACTATGAAGCGGCGGCAAAAGATCTAAAGTTACAGGACATCCCACTAGCAAAGGTGAACTGTGATGAGGAGGAGGAGCTATGCAATGAGTACGATATTGGCGGATTTCCTACTCTCAAAGTGTTCAAGAATGGTCACGAAGAAGCAGAGTACCAAGGACCATTGGACCAAGCAGGTGTAGTTGGATACATGAAAAGGTAAGCATGGGAATTGGGTGGTCCCACATCCTCAAGATATTCCTCAACATATATACCTTTACTACTAGGCAATCTTTACCTACCATTTCAGAGTTGTCGGTGGAGACAGTTAGCGGATTTGAGGACGTGGATTCTGTAGTCATTGTGGGATTTCTTGACGAACAAGAGTCGCGCAGAATACTGAGCGAGGTTGCAGAAGAACTTCACGAAGATTATGTGTTTGGTGTGGCTCCCGTCGAAGCCGCCGCTAAATTCAACCTCGAAGCTCCTTCCATCGTGATATTCAAGAATTTTGAGGAATCGCCCGAAGATTCGCGCGAAGTTCTCACTGGGCACTTCACCCAGGAACAGCTCGAGCAGTTCATTGAGAATGGAGTGCAGCCGATCGTGGAAGAACTCACACCCACCAATGCAGGATCCCCATCTGATCTTCCAATTGCGTACCTGTTTATCAATAACGAAGCCCAGAAAAAGGAGTTGGTACCAGAGCTTAAGCGCCTCGCACGCGAGTACAAGGGCAAGATGGTATTCGTGTGGGCGGATGTGTCGAAGCATGAAGATGAGATATTTGAAATCCTTGCTCTGAAGAATATATTCCCTGCTTTCGCGATACAGAATCCAATCAACTCCCTTAAATACCCACTGGACCAATCTAGCCCGTTCACGTTGGATGCGGTGCGTGAACACTTGAAGAGTTTCATCCAGGGCGAGCTCAAGCATACAATTCGCTCTCAACCCGTCCCGGAGAAGAACGAGGGACCTGTGGCGGTTGTGGTTGGAAGTAGCTTCGAGGCGTTCGTGAACGATCCCACCAAAGATGTGTTCATCGAGTTCTATGCCCCCTGGTGCGGATATTGTAAGAAACTTGCCCCCATCTGGGAGCAGCTGGGCGAGGTGATTCAGAAAGGCGACAACAAAAATATTGTCGTGGCCAAGATTGACGCTACAGCGAACGATCTGCCCGAATCAGCAGAAGTGTACGGATACCCGATGATGAAGCTATACAAGGCCACAGAGAAGCCCGGTGAGAAAGTTGTGCTCGACTACGAAGGAAAACGAACGTTGAGAGACTTAGTCTCCTTCCTGAAGGAGCATGCCACCAATAAGGTGGAGATTATTGGTGAGCTGCCTGCGGAGATCGAAGAGGAGTGGGCGGAGGAGGGGGAGGAGGATTCAGAAGAGGCACATGGCTCAGAGGAGGAAGATGAGAATGAAGCGGACACGACGGAAAAGGGAGCTTCTCAAAGCGAAGTAGGCCATGGAGAAAGAAGACATGACGAGCTGTAATTGCTGATATTCCAATTTAATATTTATTTGCTTCACCTTAACATTTTTGTTGCAACCTCGGATGCGTTAACAAACAAATATCAATAGAATTCTGATCACCCCTCACCCCCTTTCCTCCTCTTTGATGCTCCGAACTTATCGGGCCAAATATTAAGAGTGGGCTGGAAAATCTAGGGAACTGTTTTGAATCAAGACGGTTCGGGGAAATCCCTGATTGCAATTAAAATGTTTCGTTTCGTCAGAAGATTTCAGAGATCTAATCAAATTGCTCGAGCGGACTCCAACCTGAAACCTCCTTTTTTCCCTAATATCCATCGAAACTCAACGGTGGGGAGCACGTTTATTTTTCTATTAGGACTCTAGTATAATACACAGAGATTGCTTAATGGATTCATCCGGCCTCATACATCGATCGCCGAGCCCTGCGCTCCATCCGCCTGATGTAGTAGCCGAATCATCTTCGCCTCGGCTCTCCCTCGGAGGCAATAGCAGTGGAGGGCAACCAAATTCCTTGCAAGTTCCACAGCCAAAGGGGGCGAGACGATCACCCTCACCCCTTCTACTAAGTGCAGATAAGGGCATCAGTAGTTCCGCATTGCTTTCGCCTAGTCTTATGAACCTTCAGGAACAAATGACAGAGTCAACGGTTCATATTGATGTAAGCCTAAAATCCGTGCCTCATTCATTTATAGATCTGATTTTCTCTTCTTCCCACTCTCTTTCGATCAGCCCTCGCATGACCACGATCATGTCCTGGACAATTCGTATCCGTATGGTCATCACCATCACGATCATCACGACCATCACTCCGACCACCACCACGATCACAAACATAATTCTTTTTCCCATCACCATGATACAAACACTATAGACAAGCTCAAGTCTCGATATCTTAAACAAGATCACCCTATGAATGATCGTTCGCACAACCACCACCACCATCACGATCATCACGATCATCACGACCATACCCATCACTACCACGCGCACCATCACAATGAACACGCTAGCCATGCGCATCATTCCCATCAGACAACGCACTCGACACCCCTCCCTACTCTGTCACAAATATTTTCGACGTTGGCGCCGGCTCAAAAGACAATATTTACTTGGGCCCTCTTCCATATGCTTATTGGGTTTGCAGTATGGTTGGTTGGTCAGTCTTCAGGCAGTCTGGGTAAATATGCCTTAGTGTGTTTGCGATGGAAACATTGCTTAAATGTATTGAACCCGTCTTTGTGTACACGTTCTCGATAGCCATGGTCGGTTTTTCTTTTGCAATCATTTTTGATGCGCTGGGCGTATTCAATATCTTTATATCGAGTGCAATTGCATCGAATCGCGCCTTTTGGTCAGCAGCCGTTAAACGGCCGTTCGGGTAAGGACGCGCGGCTATATGAAGGGATAACGTGACGCGGAATGAATTGAGTTTTTCTCTCCTTTGTGTCCTACTACTAGGTTTCAGAGATTTGAGGTGCTATTTGGATTCTGCACTCTGCTCTACTTGCTCTTTGGGGCAATGTATCTTACCAAGGAAGCCATTGAGCATTTGATGCTGGACCATCATGAAGGACACCATGACGAAGACCGAGGGTAGGCTTGAAGGGCTGTTTGCAATTACGGATGAATGCTAATGAGAGCTCTTTATTTTGGTCCCTCTTCCAGACTTGCAGTCTCTTTCTTGATGGTCTTTCTAGGGTTGGCCGCAACCGTGATTGGGGCGATTGGATTTCAGAACCATCTTTCGATAGCTTCCTGTGAGTGCCCTATGCTTCTTTTTGTTTTCAGGCGAACACTCTTTTCAATGATGATCTATCTCTTAAATTAGTAATGAGAACAAACGCACATGGCGGCCTCGCTCAACCCGCCTTTCTCATCCAAAACCAAAGCGCGGTCTCGGCTATCGTCCAAAGCCCGTTTACTCTGCTCACCTTCGCCTGTGGGTTCGGGGTGATGTTCAACGCCGTGATGGAGCTCATCGGATACAATGACGGAACCCTGGACAAACTAAGTGCCATTCTACAGACCGTGCTGGCCTACTACTTCGGATGGCCTGCCACGATAGCCTTGGCAAAACTGCTATTGCAAACCGCGCCCGAGGGAGCTATGCTTGTGCTAGAGGCATGCCTACGCGATATCCGGCAAAATCCCGCCGTCCTCTCGGTGGACACGGCGCATTTCTGGCAAAATACCTACGGGCAATTGGTTGGGACTCTGCGGGTGCATATTCGGGCGGGGGCTGACGAGCAAGCGGTGCTGGCCCATGTCCACCAGCGGCTGGGGTCGCTGGTGGTGGGGAAAACGGTGCAACCCGGAATGGAGTGGCACGGTGAGCTGACGGTAGAGGCCATTCGAGAATAACGGTCTACCCATGGCTAACTCTACATTTATTTCCACTTCTATTTTATATTCGTTCGTCTCGTTTTTTTCTACTTTTTTTTTCCTGTTCGTTTTGTTTTGTACTAGACAAGAGGTCGGGCTTAATGGGGCTTATCTATCTGTTTTCTATTTATTTATTTCTTTTTTTTTTTCTCTCTCTCACCCTTTCGCTCTCACTTTTTTTGTTGCTATTGTTCAATGCACCAGTTTCCGAACGATTTCTTCATCTTCTTCTTTAGTAAGGTATAAAAAAGCAATAGAAATAAAAAGTCTCGGAAACTCTTTTGATTTCCGAGGCCATATTTAGCTCCATCTCACATCGAAATAAAAATACAATAACCATAGGACAACTTGTTCCATCCACTTCCTGAACAAGGGGAGCGACTGGGACCAGGGAATGTAGAGAATATAGTGGGGAGAAGTCTAAGGGATACAAGATTAAAGTTGACAAGAGGGGATAGAAAGCAGATGAGAGGATCCGGTCTAAACGAGAGCAAGGACAGCGCAGAGGGCTCTCCGAAAATCTAAACAATCCCTCCCCATACCAGTTCGGCCGCCTCCTCAAGAGTGCTGCACTCCCCAATCGCCGGCGAGCAAAACTCGACCATCGACCGAGAAGCGCCCGCGAATTCCCACACCAACAAATAACACATCGCCCGCTTTACAAACTCTTGTGTGCTGATTCGCGGCCCTTCGGGGCCGCCGTTGTACACTTGAATGAATCGCCGTAAGAGCGGCTTTGAGGCGCACATGGTTGTGAAAAAGAGAGGAATGAGCTCGAACAGAGGATCGCCGCCGAAAGGGAACGCGTCGCCGAAATCCACTAGGGTCACAGGGCGCCAATTCAATTGCAATTGGTGTTGAGGATGAGAAGGAGCCGGCGGTGGTGCGGTGGGCGGAGGGGGGTAGTATGGCGGGGGCATATTGCCGTTCTTGTTTGGAGCTACATGTGTGGGAGGCGTGCATCCGACTTTGCCTAGAAAATTAGAAGGATTTAAATCGCCGTGCAGCACGTTCACATCGAGGTATTGGCCATCTTGGCGGGCGAGAGCTAGGAGTTCGGCCCCTGAGCCCGGGAGGTAGCTCTCGATCTGACCAATAAGATGAGGGGGTAATATCTGCCAGGAGGCATGCATTTTTGCAGCAAGCGCGATGCGGCGGTCAAGGTAAGCTTCGAATTTTTCGACGACCGGTTTATTTTCGTCGACAGCATCCTCGGGCCGGGAGCTGAAGGAGTGAGTCGCAATGGCGTCGGCATCAAGGATGCTTTGCGATGGCATTTCATCCAACGGAGGCAAGGTGTGTAGTGCTACAGAGACGGTTTAGAAGCAAAAAGGCTCAGTAGGTAATTGGGGTGAATAAGCGTTCTCATGAGGAGTGCTCACCTTTGATAGTCTCAGCCATCCATTCCACCGTCTCGCTCCATATCACGACGTTCTCCTGCTTGGGGTCGGGTTCCAGCGCGTCATCCAAGCCATTGGCCGCATAGCCTGCATTCATCAATTGGGCCAGAGATACCTCCAAAGAGAAGTTCCCGTTAAGCAAGCTCATGACATTCTCGGGCGTGTCTGCCAACGCATCCACTTCAAGCACTATGAATGGCCACGGCCAAGGCGCGGAGGACCGATCGGCATAGAGCATACCACTTCCCAACAGGCGCGAAAAACGAGAGGATAGTTTTGGCGAAAGGTGGTCGCGAAGGCGGGCATAGGTGGATGTCTCCGCGAAATAAGACCGCATTCCACCGTAAAGATGCGAAAAAAATTTGACGACCCGGCGGCCGGTTTTAAAGAGCTGAACATAGGAAAAAGGTGAGTTTGTGGGGTACCAAAAAAGCCAAAAGAATGAAAAGGCGACTCTTTACCGGATTACTTCCATCCATCAAAGCCTTCACTTCGCTCTCCTTCACGGTTTCTTCACAGCGCCGCAACACCTCCACCACCCGTCCTGCCCACACCTTAAGGTCATGGAAGCTCTTCGCATAGGCTCGTGCGTTGTCATAGCCTTCTGCGCGCACAATTGCATCCGCCGTTGGATTTTGTGACGCCGCCACACGATGGACGAACAATTCTAGCTCAGGCCGCCCCCTCACCAGAGCTGCTCGGAAACTCTCCCACAACTTGGCACGTTTAGGTTTCGTTTCGTGCGCCAACGCTTGACACACATTCTCAAGGTTGCCGACACTCACAAAATTCTGCGTGACGGCCACGGTGTCTTCGATATTGAGGACCATATGCCACCACCCACTAGGAACGAAAATCGTCTCACCGGGGCGCTGAAGGACCTCCATCGGGCGCATTTCCGGGGGGAGCGTGGGGTACACCTCCAGATACCACATCAACGAGGTGGGCGAATCGAAACTATGCTCATCTTCTTCGTCGCCGCTTGCATTTTCATCGCCCCCTCTTTTGCATGTCGTGACTCGGACACCGGGTGGGACGACGTGTGGCGGGTAGAGAGCCCAGCGCTTATATCCGCTTAGCAGGGTGTTCCACGCAGACGTACCCGACGGATCCACGTGCCACGACGCCCCAGAACGAGCGGGGCCCACGATGATCCAGCGAAAAGGCGGCCGCTCATCTCCTTGAAGCCACTCGAAATAATCCTCGCGGAAATATTTGGGCACTTCATACTCCTCGATCATATGGGGCCACTTTTCCCCAAAGGCAGGGTCGAAGACATACAAGGGGGTTTCATCATGCTGGTCGCGAGCATAGTCGATGTAAGCACGTGCCGTCATTTTTATATACTCGTGCTGGCCTCCCTGCTCATTAGCAACTCGCAGCGGAATATCTCCCAAGCGATCGGCGAGTTTGTCGAGGCGCCACTCTGTCATTGCTGGCCAGCGTTCTACACCACCGTTTTGGAGGAGGGCTGGAGTGAGGGTCTGGTCGTAGCGGGCAGCAAATTGCTCGACCGTGAGACAGCTAGCATCTTCAATGGAGATTTGCTGGAATGGAAATGCGGGCGGGGGCGGAAAATAGTTAACCAGATTCATGTTACAGCGGGACCACTTGGTATAGAGATAAAACGACTGAATATCTACAAAACAGTAGGAATTGGGTCATAATGCTAGGTTGGGTGCGTTCAATGAGGAAAGCTAACCTGGGAAATACAATGTCTTTTGATTTAATGGATGCCATCTTATTTGCTCCTCCTCTTCTGCACTCAACTCCTTTGGAAACAGAAAAGTAAGCAGCCACGACCTTCTATATTTGAAGTGGGCCATGGTGTCCGCGTCTTTTCCCCAGCGGTCCAGACAGTGGCGCCGCCATTGCTGATCCTCTCGACAAAACACATAAAAGAAGCGACTTGTACGGGACGCGCGAGCTAGATCCTTTTATTGTAAAAGAATGAGCGATGAAATCCCAGGAGTCGATCAAGGAGTGGATTACCGTGGGATCAAGAAGCGGAAGGATTTTCTCCGCTATGATGTGATGGGGAAGATCTGTGAAATGCATTGAAAGAGACGCAAGAATGTACCAAGAAGGAGCCCAAGACTTTAGATTTCCGAATGGACCGAACGGTCTTGGGAGGACTGCTAAGTTTTTTCGAGAAGATTGACTAAATGGACTGCCTAAAATTAACAGGGAACAGGACTTCAACAAATTAAAGGTGCTGATAGATGACATCCAGCAACCACCGACAACAATGCAATAGAAACGAGAATAAAAAATAAACAGAGACAAATTTGGGTTACAGATGGCTGTTTTGAAGACAGTATAAAGGGTAAAGTATCAAAGCTAGTGCAATATCCTTGCTCAATAAGATTAGGCCAGTCTCCTCTTGGGGATAGGCTGGGACGCTTCAGATAAACGAGTACTTTACTGCTCCACTCTTCTCGACCGAGGATTTTTCAATAGCCTGATCCTCTTCAACCCACGCGTCTTTGTGCACCGGCAACTGAACTCCTTTGAACCAATCGTACTCTTCTGAATCCACCGCGCTCCGGGCCTCGGAATCCGAGCGTTTTTCCAGCGACTGCTGTGCTCCTTGGTGCGGTTGATGGGGGCCAAAGCTCGGGCGGCTAGGCCCAAGCGCTTTGTCCTCTTCCGAAACAATCGCCACTTCCGGCAGAGTTAATTGCAACTGGTGCTGCAGAGATGGGGAGAGCTCTGCCTTCTGCGGCTGTTGAATAGGCAGGGAAGGGGATTCGAACACCACGGTTCTCATCTTATGGTTCCTCTTGGAAGCGTCGGCCCCACCCATGGAACTGGACGCTGTGATGGTACTTCTACCTATGGCGATATAGTCCACAGGCTTTACTACGAAGTGTTGGATGCCCAGATACAGTGAATCATGCGTATGCCCATCCATATCGGCCTCCTCCGAGTTTGCTGACACAGGTTCGCGGAACTTTCGCTGCTGTTCCAAATCAAGATTTTGCATCAGGGCAAGCGAATCATAAATGGGCGCAAATCTGGAAGGGCTGTGCCCGTTAGGAGAGGTCGCTGGGTCGTGATCCGGGCCTGATTGCGTCGATGTGCGCATATGCGAAAACGCTTGCGCCAGGTAGCTGTATTTAGAGAGGCGCGAGCTCAAACGACCCCCACTCGTTGCTGAAACCGTCCGCGCCCCGTTACTCTCAGCCGATCGCACGTCGGAATAGGCGTTTACGTCCTCGGAAGAGTATGCATTCTCGGCACCCAAGGGAACGGCGTTGGGTGCATCCGCTGAGGAGGGCACGTCTCCCCTTGGTGTGGGGAAAACGACGGCCTGGTCCCCGATGGTGAGGACCATGGAAGGAGATATTCCGCGATTATTCAATCGGCGCCCTGGGCGACTAGCATAGCGCGCGACCCTCCAACCCATGAAGGATATCAACAGGACCCCAGAAAGGGCGCCCATGATGATGCCTGTGAGTCTGCTTGAGCTATTTCCCAAGGAGTTCTGCGCGGGGTTTTCCACCGCAAGCACGGTCGATGACTGGGCACAGTGACCTCGGTCGCAAATATTCGACTGACACTGCGACGAAGATTGACACGTCGACCCGATGGCAAGCTTGGGCAGACAACTCAACGACGCGGTATCGCAGTAAAAGCTGTCGACCAAGCATACGAACTCGGTGGCATTGTTCGGGTTAACAAGGCATGCGGGTGGCTGCATGGAGGTGGGGAGCGGGGCGGGGGGTGATGGAGGAGTGGCTACGGCCACGGAGAGAGCAGACGAGCCAAAAGCAATGTTCTCGGTTTGGGCCAGGACACTAGCCTGAGTTGGGGAGTCTAAGGAGACCGCCACGGGGCTGCTGGCGCTCGACGACGGCGTATTTTCGGGAGTTGGAGCGACTTCCGGAATGGAAATAGATGAGGAAGCAGAGGTTGGGGTGGAAGTCGGGGATTCCACCGTCTCTGGCTTTGGTTCTGGTTTGCGCTTTTCGCTTGAATCCGCCTTGGCTTCTTGTTTTCGTTTGTCGGAGAGCAGTTCGGGTTTCAGCGGTTGTTCAGGCTCTTTCTTCTCTTCCTTCCTTTCCGTCTCTTCCTTCTTTATATCGCCCCGGTCGTCCCCGTTACCCTCTTTTCTCTGGTCGAGTAGTAGCGCCTTATTTTTCCCGATGGCGCTCTTTCCGATCTCATCCTCCTTGTCGCCGTTTTCATTGTTACCGACACCATTGTTATTGTTTCTATTGATGCTGGCTTCCTCGTTGTTGCCTTCCCCGTCTCTGTCATTCTCGTCATCCCTGTCTCCGTCATCCTTGTCATCCCCCGGTCTGAACTTTTCATCGTCTTCAAACTCGCCGTCGCCGATTCCGGGAATGAACGCGAGCGCTGGGTTCCCTTTTTTCTTATTTTCTTTTCCAGGCTTGAAATTTTTGAGGTTTTTCAGGCCTTTTTTGCCCGGGAAAGGAGGAGGCATGGTGTTGAGCAGTAGATCTCGGGCACTTTGCTAAAGAAGGGCTTTGTCAAAAGCGAGGATGCAAAGAAAAGGAGAATGCTCTATGCAAAGAGAGGAGGGAGAGGGGTGGGTTGAATATCCGATGTGTAATAATAAGGAAAGGGCTGATAGCTAAGGGGGGTTGAAGAAGGGAGGGGAGGGGGAAGGATGGAGCGATGAGGGCCGAAAGAAAGCGCGGCTGGCTCGCGTAGGAATCAAGAAGAAGATGAGAGACGAATGTCTTGGTCCGGAATGCAATGTCCTCATGAGCGCTGGTGCGCGAAATGGTAAGCGACCTAGATTTGTGTAACCCCGTTAGCCACTTTTGGCACCAACCTTAATCTATCGGGATGCGCAATAAAATCTGTGCGAAACATGGGAGAAATGCGCGCGCACTACTTGGCAGTGTATCTCCACTCAACTAAATCAGTGCCACTTTGTAAATATACGGAAGGCGCATGCCCTGCAAGCAAAGCCGCCCTCCCCCTCCCTCCCCGCGCCTTTCTCGCCCCCGCTCCTACTCTCGCCTCGCTCCCTAATCCATCCTCCCCTTTGCATGCCTGCTTGATCGTATTGCCAACCCGGCATCAGCATGATGCGCATATTAAATTGAAGGAAATCACATTAATATCGGTAAACCCCGAAGCAGATGGATAAGCGATCCACCACTAATCCACAAATGCATGCTCCTTCCAAGGATGTACCCAATGTAGCCCAGCTGCTAAAAGTGGACCACAGGATATTACCATATGGAGAAGAAGCGCTGAAATGCAGAGTCAGCCAGATGATGACAACGGGTTAGTAACACGTGGCAGCTTGGGGAGATGCGTGCAAGGCTTAAGCAAGACACTCTGTGCAAGAGCAGGGCCGGAAGCACGAGCATAATACCTAATAAAATGGTGAGCACACATCAAATCGGCCCTCGGTACGAAGTATGGGTGCGTGGATGTGCTTTAATCGATTTCTTAACGGCTACTTTTTGATTGTAGCCCCATTGCAACTACTATTACTTTTTGCAAACCACCATGGGTGAGCCTCTCTAGCACACATAGGCGCTTATATCTCTGGTTGCGCTCTATGCGGGGGGTGGCAAAAATTGCCAAGTACTCGTGCCATTTCCATCTTGCTGTTGTCTGCCAATTACACAAGGATGAAGAGGAGAAGGGTTCTTTTGAAAGTTTCTACAGGAATAAAATAAGAAGAAAAAAATATTAATAATGCAACTTGCTCAGACCAAAAAAAGGGAGGAGAA
>NW_027192197.1:884746-1130035 GCF_041956535.1 Calcarisporiella thermophila
GGGGGGAGGAAGAGGAGGAGGAGGAGGGAGTGGATAAGGGAGCAAAAATAACATCAATCAACATTCTATACAAAGTCCTTGAACCGCCCGTCCACCTTTTTAGGAGTCTCTTGCACCACCAGGTCCTCTTCGCCATCGGAGAACCCACCGCCCGCGCCGTTGCCCATGCCCGGCGTCCGGCTGTGTGCGAGGGGAGTTTGGGGTACGGCCAGCGTCGGCGTTGGTCGTTGCGGAGTATGTGGGATATCGGTGGGGGTGGTGGGGGGCGGGGGGGTGGATGCTCGCACGGGGGAATCGGACGGATCGGCTCGCCTTCTTCCAAGCATGCCCTGCGGAAAAACAACCAAGCACAACAAACAGTATTTGCATTAGCGAAAAAGAGAAGAGCCACTGTCATGTAAAAGCAGAAAACGAAATGTACCCTCCCCCGTCGCGTCGGTGTGGTGTCCGGTCGGTGGCCCATCGTCTCACCACGCTGCTTCCGCTTGCCGGGAGTGGTCTGCCCGCCTGCCCGTTTGGCGCCCACCAGCACCTCGGTCTGCCGGTCGCCCGTGGCCCCTGACAAAATGGAAACAGAAGAAGAGAGCTCGAGTAAGTTCAGAGGACGGGTGGCCCCTCACTTGAACATGCTTACGTTTGGGCTCCTCCCCCTTTCTTTTCAGCTTACTGGCACCTCCCCTCGCCGCCCCCACATTTGACGAGGACGAGGAGGAGATGATGGCGTTCTTGATACTGCTGGTCAACTTTTTCGTCATCTCCACTTCTCGATTTTTGAACAGAGAAGACGTCACCACAATTCCGCTTCGCCGGGCTGCATCGATGGCCGGCAGCAACTCGCCGTTGGACCGGGAGTTTTCCTTCCGAGAGGGTCCTCCCTGATGAGAGGTAAACGAGGAGGTGGAGAGAAGAGAGGAGGTTCTGGACGGGCGCGCCAAGCTCGGGAACTCGTTTTCCCGTGTCTCGGGCACGAATCGCCCAAGTGCACTGATGAAGACATCAAAATCCCCCTTCTGAATCTCGATAATCCAGGGCTCAAAGTTGTCGAAGCGACCAGAGATGCCGGCCACGCGGGCAGCCTCCTGAAACGCCATTCCAAATCGACTATGGCATGAATAAAAGGTGAATGCCGAAGGGGGGGGGGGAAGGCAGGTTACTAAGCCCATCCACACTTACTTTCTTCGGGTGGCTCCATATTGGTAGCCTCCATATATTCCCACCAACAAATAGGTATCTTTCACCTGGTTATAGGCTGCAATCAGCAGAGGAAGATGCTTACTACTTCCTGCCTCCTAAGCAAGGGAAAAAAAAAAGAGAATCGCGGCGGAGCCGGACCCTGTTACATCTTTTGCAGCGCATTCATCCAGAAGGCGGTGGCACCTACCCGTATTGCTTCTGAAATATATAAGCCGATCCGCTCTAACACCAAGGGTCGTACACATAAACCCAGATTGGCTCCATCCTGCAACACTGCGAGGCGAAATCTTGGCTTGTCATGACCTTTGGGCTGTTTGGAGAACCCACGGCGTTTCATGGTTGCATTGGCTTCTTGTGCAATCGATTTTTGAAGCTGCTTGAAAATAGCAATGCCCTTGACCAGTATATTGAGGCTATTATTCTGGTGTCTAATTTTATAAATGAAAAAAGGAGAGCAAGAAAATAAATTTGTTATGCTCTGCCGCTGAAGGAGAAATAGGATGTTTACGTGTCGAGGGCATCGAACGCAGAATAAAAGTTTTCCAGCCATCGATCAGCATGGTGGTGTACGAGCTTCCCTCCGCTGCCACCGCCGCCGCCATCCCTATTATCATCGGCCCCAAGGCCCCATTCCACCTCAGAAGAGGTTGAGGCAAGCAACCCCGTGAGCGAGTGGACAATGTCTCCGGCAGCGAACACCCCTTTGTACCCAAACGTGCGGTAGAAAGATGGGTAAAATATGTGCTCCAAGTCGTAGCGAGGCGCAACCTCTTCGAGTTTTTCTCGCAGAGTACGCTTGAACTCACGGCGCATGTCATTATAATCCTCCTGAACCTCACGCAGCGGTATACTGGATTTGAAACGCACCAGTAAGGATTACCAAAGAGAAATAAAAAGGAGATGAAAATAATAAAACTGCCACCCACCCCATTTTTGCCAGCATGTTCCTCAAGCGCTTCTGGCCAGACTCGTTCCATATACGCAGCTTGGTGGCGACATAATTTGAATAAAATAAACTATTATACACGGACCAATGTCGATAAGCTACAATATTCAATGTGGAGAGAAGCGATAGGGTTAAGGAAAATCCGTTTGTGGGACGGCACTAAGATCTGTAGCCAAATAATCCATGAATAAAAGGATATTCTTCTTGGAATCGAATTCCATGGTCATCAGGCCCTTTCGCAGAAAAAATATCGGAGTCCTTGTCAAAATTCAGTCGTGACACCTCGTCCCTAAACCCATCGACCTCGAGCAAATAGCTCTCTAAATCGATAAAGCCAGAGAGGTATTGACTTGTCACCCCGACAATGGCCAACCTGGAAAGAAAAAAAATATGAGATATCCCCTCACCATGCTACAATATAAATTCTAGACTGAGTACCACAACTGGTCGTTAGTTGTTTTAGAGATACTTGTTGATATTGAATAAGCTTGGGCCGAAGCTGAATTACCAAACCATGTTCCATTATTATAGTATCGATGTATGATGGCTCGATGTTTTTCTCGCGATTCTCGTGAAACTCGGCGAGATTTTCTCGGTAAAGAGTTCTGCACAAAAGGAGTCGTCAAAAAATGAGCCTATGTGTTCCTATGGGTCGGCCATGACCCCACTGACCTTTTCTGGGGATTTTCTCCGTTTCTTTGGCACCAGGTTTTCATTATTCTCGTCATTCAGTACCTCTCTATTTTCAGCGTCGCTTTCCTCTGATGCTTCATCCTCTTCCATTTCGCTCTCTTCCGACTCCTCGAACTAGGCGAAGAGAGTATTGGCAATATTCGAAGTTAAAATTGGACAAACTACTAGCATAGTGAGGGATAAACTGGCCTACCTCGATAGATTCGTACGCCTCTCTTACATCTTGTAATTGCGTCTCGATTTCACCATCGTCAAGTACAAGTATCTATTAGCTCGCGAGATATTCGAATAAATATTACGCAATAAAAACAACACTTGAAAAGAACATGTAAGCCGATCCCACCTGATTACTTCCAAATATATTGTGTAGATTAAGAGGTCTATGGCTATCCATGATGATGACATTTATATCAGGAGATAGTTCAAAATCCTCAGCGATATCCATCATTCCGCCACAGTTGATCATGAAAATTGTTTTAACCTGTTTGCCATCGGATCAGCTAATTTCAAATTCACAATTCACAAATGGGTCAGAAAGAACTATATATTACGTGTTGGTTTATGATTTTCGATCTAGTCTTGGCGTCAGTGTAGTTCGCAACAGGCACGATTTCATATTCAATCACATCTGACTTAAAGAGGGTCTAATATGGAAATAGCGATAAGAGACGTGGGGAAGAAGAGTGAGCAGAGAGAGAGAGAAGAAAAAGAAATGGGTTGAAAATTTCTCCAAGCGCTTATATGGGAAAAATATTCTCAGAAATGAGCAAAGGGATCGATTCTGATAACCAGTTGAAAAAAAAAAGACACTTAGAAGTTGACACTCACTACGAGTATTCGACATGCACACAATGCATCAACGTCCGGTGGTACGAAGATTAAACACTTTCCATGGCTGCGAATAATAGTATCATAGGCTTCCCCGATCTTCTCATGGGGAATGCACACCATTCTAAAATCGACTACTCGATGTTCAAGAAAAAGGCTGATCCCTAGAGCTGATCGATCTGAATGAGTGTGTTTTGCTTCTTCGAGGATGAAAATAGAGGTCTAACACGCGAAAAGGTTGGAAAAACGCGAAAAGCGCGTCACAAAATTATTTTGAAGATCCTGCCGCGTTCTACAGCCTTGAGCCACTCGAAGAGCTCGGGATCCGTTCCCCGCATTTGGAATACGAATTCTGATCGATTTCCAAAGGCTGCAAAAGATGCTGGGATGTAAGGTTTCTCGTCACTTCACATTCTTCATACGTCACCCCATAGAAGTAGACGAAAGTTTTTGTTGAAATCACCAGTTTTGCACAACGATAGGGCATTTATTGGGGAGAGAAGAGTGTGGATGTCTTGCGTAATAAAACGATTCCATCTCTTCGGCCCATGTATAATATCCGATCACCTTGTTACGCAATTAGTATTAGCTTGTCTCCTCTTTAATAATCCTACACGACAAGAGAAACCTCCGAACAAACAATAGCGCGCCTTTTCCTCATAGAATGCATTCTCCAACCCTAACCTACCTACATGCACAAGGACCCGGTCAAGCTGAATCATACCGATATTAACTCCCGGCACTCTGGGTCAAAACGTAATTTACAAGGGTGTTGTCCAAGCTAGTCTGACCGTTTCATTCCCTCTACTAAGAGTGTTTGCAAATATATATATTTTGATTTTGCCTAATAAATATAAAGTGATCAAACCACCGGTGTCAAAGTGGGATGAAAGTTAGCACAAAAAAGGGGTTGCGTTCAAGCTGTGCAAAGAAAACAAACTGTCTCCATTTGCGTGTATGGTCCTGCAAGTGGTTATAATGCTCGGATGTTCCGTCTGCTCTCCGGGCAATATCCACTTGGGGAGAGGGCGCATTCTGCGAGTGGTGAAGGCGACGGATAGAAGGAGTATTTTCAGACTCTGTTACCCCTTACCATGCATGCATGCATACGCCAGCTCAGTGCCCGATGTATTTCTTTTGAAGCAGGGGAATAGTCTTTGTGAGGGAATGGTTTTTGAAAAGACACATTTCAAAATGCAAGGGGTGAGCTAGAGCCCTTATAAATACGGGAGAGGGGCTTTAAGCACCCACATCAACTCTTCCAACCCATTTTTCACCCTATCTCAAAGAGAAAACCCCAAACCTATCTAAAATGTCTGACACTGGACGCAAAGGATTCATGGAGCAGGCCAAGGAGAAGATGACTCCAGAGGACCAAAAGTCCACCGGCCAAAAAATAAGTGAGTCGGTTTCGGGCGCAGCCGACAGGATGGCGGCGGGAGTTACCCCCGAAAGCCAGAAATCGTACGGCCAGCAGGCGGCGGATTCAGCGCGCGGTGGAGCCGACCGTACCAGGGAGCAAGGCTCCTCGATGCTTGACAAAGCGAAAGACGCTCTTGGCATGAACAAAAAGTGATCTTGAGCTCTCCCAAAGTCATGTTCCCAACCTGGGGATCTCCCCTCTAAAGCATTGTGATAGCGCTTTCACTTGTCAATAAATAAGGATTTAAAAAAAAAACCATCCAATTCCAAATTTCTGGTTATGTTTGGTCAACACACAAAACTATATTTATTCCGCATACTGATAAAATGAACAATTATTCTATCTATACGTCAAATGCAACGTAGAGAATCAGCTTTTCTTTGGCAGCGTTTTACTTTGCATGGAGATACTTGTAAGTCTTATGGGAGCATCTTTTAGCGGCGAATTTTCTCAACCATCCCTATGGTTCTAGGAAGAAAAGCATTATAGCCATCCTATCTTCTCGAAGCCTTGTCTTTTCTGCCCAGCTTTAAATTCTTATATATAAACAATGGCTTGTCCTTCAAAACAGCAAAGCCAGCTTACCACTCTATTCTGCCGAATTAAGTTCGCCCGCCTCACCTCTACCGATTTCTAAAAATACCAAGAAATTCCAATCTTTTTTTTTTAATTTTCATTTTTTTGTCCTTCTCAACGATCATTGTAAAATTCAATTGCATTCATCCAATGTTCTCATTACCAAAAGCTTTCAAAGGCTCATCTCAAGCCAACAATGCAATACTTGAAAACGATGCATTTGCCGACTTTCCTTCTGTCGCCAAGTCCGAGGTAACCTTACTTAATTTCTATGAACAATTCATCCAACAAACTAACTAATGTGGTCATTGGGTGGACAGAATATTGCCCAATTACAAGAATACATTGTAAGAATCCACAAAGCACACTACGAAAATGTAAATATCCAATCCTATCCCTAGTACAGCCTCAGAAATTTTAATCTTTCTTTACTTTTTTACTCCACTCAAGTCTATCGCACTTCGCGACGCGTACGGAAAGATAGAATCCCTCACCAATGAGAATAGAGAGCAGAAGACAAACATACTTGATCTAACTGATGAGAATTCAGAGCTCCGACGTGAGATGAAGCGTCTAGCGCGACAGAGTACGGACTTGGAAGACGTTTTTTCAGTGTGGCAATCCAAACTTGTGGAACAGGCGCAGCATGATAGAGCATTGCTCAATGAGGAGCATTTAGCAGAACGTGAGCGGCTTAAAAATAAGGTGAGTTTTGACGATGGGGCCCAGTAGGTGCCTGCAATTTACCCATCGCCTGTGAATGTTCGATGTTAGGTAGCGGAATTGGAGGAGGCTTTGCACATCGCCAACGATGAGATCCATCGACAAAGAATCCTCCTTAATGAGCACACTGCATCCGAGCGAGCCACTTCCCCCACTGCGCCCTCTTTCTCGTCTTTTTCAACCGCTCCAACGGAGGACCCTCCCAAACAGGAAAATGGGTCCGTTCCTTCCTATCCCCTTGAGAAACAAATTATCGACATCACCGAAAAGCGCGTCTCATTGCAGTTTGAGTTGGAGAAGGCTGAGGAGGAGAATGACGTGCTCAAGGTACAAAGCTTTGTTGAGTTGAATAGCTCTCGTATGTTTTAACTCTCCTCTGTATTTTGTTTGGCCCGCTTAGTTGAAATACTTGCAGGCCCAGGAGCTCATCAACACTCTGAAAAACGAAAACAAGAGACTCAAGGAGCAGCTGCTAACAATAGAGGTGAACCGATCGATGGAGTCCATCAAGCTCGACTAGGGTCCACTGGTGGAGCTTCTTGTATAGCTATTTATATCCTCTAGTTCTTCTGTGTAATAGTAGTCTCATTGTCTGCGTTCCCGAATCAATGGTTGTATTTAGAATTATATCCCCGCACTCCCCTATATCCCCCCCCCTCGTCCCCGCATTCTCCCAACTCATCTAATAAATTCAGCATTAATGCAATTTGTCCGCTTGGCCCAGGCTACAGCCAGTGCAGCTTGATTTTCCCCCGCACAATCCACGGCGGGCCAAGGAAAAACGCACTCGGAAGTCCAGGTTGTTCCAAGCGAGTGCACGGATCCCCCAGGTCGTGGATTCAATCTAGATGGGCCAATTCTGGGATCTCCGCCCGCTACCACGACTCTATCACCTGGGGCTTATAATCGGATGTGATCTGCCCACGAAGTTTTAATTAAGCAATAAAAAGCCTTCAATTTTCCTGCTTATCAACGTGTCCTTCGAGTGGGATTTCTTTCAGTGATATTGCGAGTTTTTTTTTTGGCATTCCTTGATTCGCTTGCAGACGAAATTGAGAATAATGCTGCTCAATATCCCTTCGCTCCCAGATCATTCCAAACTTCTGCTTTGTTGTGGTATATCGATTCCCTCCCTTTTTTTTCAATTTGCTTAGAATCAATCTTAATTTCATCCCTTCATTTCCATTCCATAGAATTCGCCTCGCGTAAACACGCGCTCCAAAAGAGAAAAGATGGAGTGACACGTAATTTTCTCTTTTGTTTGTATATAGCTGTTGTAGGAATTTAATGTGCTCTGGGTTATTCCAGCGTATATAGTGCATCCTCTGGGGGTAGCCAAATTACTTGTTGAGAGTGGTGTACATGATCTAGCAACGCTGCAGGTATGAGTCCTATGCTTCTATGCATTCGCATGTCGCTAATAGGAATACGATATACCTACGTATTACGTATATAGGCAGCCGTTTTACACGATTTAATCGAAGACACGGATACTACTTTAGAAGAGGTATTGTTAATATATTATTCAGCGTGGAACTAACCCATCTTACCATGGTTGTGTCCGGGCAGCTCAACCAATGTTTCGGAAAAGAAGTGAGTGATCTCGTGGTTGAATGTAGCGACGACAAATCACTTCCCAAACAGGTCCGCAAACGCTTGCAGATTGAACATGCCCCCCAGGTTTCATTTAAGGTGATTCCTCAACTCTTGTCAGATTATTTCTGTGTTTAATAGGGTTGGAATGTGAATTTTGACGCACAGGCGAAAAACATCAAGCTGGCCGACAAGCTATACAATCTCCGCGACTTAACGCAATGCGTTCCTAAAGGATGGACACCTGAGCGAGTGCAGGAGTATTTTGTATGGGCTAAACAAGTGACGGATCGTACGTAGCCCCTTCTACCCTCCTCCCTTCCCCCATAAAAACCAACCTAATTCCTCTCTCCATTCTTGGCACACCCTCTATTTGTCATTGGTGTGGGTAGAGCTTAAAGGGACAAACCACTTTCTCGAAATGCAGCTGGACTCGGTCTATTCCACAGGAGAGTTTACCTTTGAGGGTAAGACCTACAAGGCCTATCCGGAGCATACTGAATCTGAGAAAGTGTGACGGACAAGGTACCTTAGGGCTAGCACGTCCATTCAACCTCAAGCAGGCTATAATCTCTCTTTTTTTGTACAGCTAGTGTATTATTCTAATTATCTCAAGAACAGCTATAAAGTGGTAGTAAAATGGTATAAAATAGCATAACAAAGAAACGAAAAGCATTAGAACCATGGTCTTCAAATGAACACAGGTCATTCCCATTTAAAAGAGGGGGGTGGGTGGTATGATATCCAAAATGAAAAAAAAAAACAAGAAAAAAAGGAGGGAGATCTTTGCCGAGTCATCGGAAGGTATCATCCACTTCAAAATACAATAAAGATAGGAGACTAGAACTATACGTAGAGGTGGCATCAGTTTTGTGGTATTTTTTTCGGGGGGAGGGGGGGAACTATCAAACAGAGGCGAAGAGATTCTCTAAAAAGCTTTATACAAGGCAAACCTCTAAAGTCCAAGTTCTCCGACACCATACTCGAGCAGGGATGGTCCGATCCGGGCCAACTCTGAGATCGACTCCTTCCCACCAAACCTTTCTCTGTAAATTAAATGAAGAACAAAGCAAACAAAATGGATCAGCCTATCTTGGTTTGGAGCCATCTTAACATTGGCAGCGGAGCACTTACAGCTGGTTTCTTCCAGAATAAGAGCAGCTTTTGGGCACCCGCAGTCTGGCCCGGATTCTCCGGCCTCAAGACCGCCATGGCCAGGCTATTAATGAGGGTACGCCCAGGTTCCAAGTGACGGTAACCCCACTCCGCCTCACGGGAGAATCCTGACACGCACAGCAAATCAATCAGCTGTTGTTCAGTAGCGTTGCTCGTCGCATTGCGCTTAAGGGCTTCGAACACTCCGCGCTGAAACAGAAGTTGCTTGCCGCATTCGTCCTTGAGCTCGCGCAAACTTGGGGTAGAGTCCTTGTAAATTTTACTTACAGGCGGGTGAATCGACGCGATAAGGGGAGAGCTAGGGGAAGAGGGAGAGGAAGAGGAGGCAGAGGAAGGGGAGACGAACGGGAGCTTGCGCTTGATGGAAATGGGAGAGATCATCCTTGCTTCGGTGGCGGAGCCAGCCTTTTTCCCATTAGGGGGGGAGAAAATGGTAAAATATTCAAGCTCTTCTTTAAGTGCCAACACAGGCAGACGATTAGCATCGAAAATCTGGGGTAAAGTGGAGGGTATTGATGCCGGCATCTCAGCGGCAGTTTCTCTTGCATGCTCGTAGAACTTGAGAATGTAGACTAGACAGCCGGGATCAAAATCAACAAAGAATGTTTGCGACTGCATCTTGTACGAGTATTGCTTCTGGTCTCTCCCACCATTCAGCTCCCCATCATCGTCATCCAGCACGCGGGGTATTGTTCCATCAGGAAACATGGAAAACATTATGGTCTCTGGCAATATTGGGAAGGTGTCGCGATCGAGCTCGATACGAGTCCCACGCATGTCAAGATAGAAGCGACGCAAAGGCGTGTCACTAGTAGAATGGTATATATAGTCGGGGGGTCTAGAGCTGAGGGACGAGGATGTGGAGGGATCGGGGGTATGATTTATTGGGGATCCATTGGGTTTGAGACAGATGGAATCATTGGTAGAGCCATCGACGGTGCGCTTGCGGAAGGGAAAAGGAAGGCGGAAGGAGCGCTCAGTTGCCATTTTGACTCTCCCCTTGGCGTATCAAAGAGAATTGGGAATATCAGAGAGCTAAAGGTAGCGGATGAGGGTTGGATATATGATTAGGGCAAGGAAGCATTAATGAGCTACTGGCGATGATAATCGTAATATAACATAAGCGGCGTGATAATTAGGATGATCTGTGTTTATTTTGTTTTTTCCTACAATTTACTGGAAAAGGGCCACAAAGTCATATTATATTTATATGTATAAAAAAGGTGGGGGAATTTTCGCTTCTATTCCGCGTTTGCCACAGATATAAAAAAGATTGCCGATTTACACGCTTGAGCCGTACTCTTATTTTTTGCGCCTTGAGAAAAAACAACATTTTTGCTTTCTGGTTGCACACACAGCATGAGTCTCGGGCACAAAGCTAACTCAGTTCGAGAGTTGGAACTTTCTCAGATATTCCGTGGTGGCTAAGGAGAATCCTTCGCCCGGAGCGTAGAGGGTCTCGTTCATGGCTCCATCCATATCATAGCCATACTTGCCCATGATGCGCTCCACAGCCAGCGAGGTGTTTCCCTCGCCCTCACACCCTCCCTCGTCCCCAAGCGACTTCCCGGGGTGATCCTCATTTGTTCCCTCTTTTCCAAAATGAACCGAGCGACGGTATTTCGAGGTAGACGCCCTCTCTGCTGTACTTGGCGTGAACACTAGCGAACATGCTTCCCAATCCTCTCCCACAGCCGCTTCGCCAACACAACATTTGTCACCCAACTGGGCCTCCAACATTAACACCTTTCCCTTCACTCTTTCCTCTGTCCAACATCTCACCGCGTCCCTTTCGCTCTTAGATCTAGCGCCATTCCAGACGGGAAGCACGATGTCATCTCGCAGCAGGTAAGTTGGCTCTCTTTTTCCATCGCGCGTTGTCTTTCCGGGATCGAAACGATCGATTATCAAGCTCTCTTCTTGCCATCGGCCCAGGAGAAATGCATTAGCTTGTTGGGTTGATGCTACAAAAAAATGCGTGTGCATGACTTTGAGGACCAGGGGACGAACAATAAGCACATGAGGCACTAAGCCTATTGTGTGGGTAGGATACAGAGTATCTCGCATATACGGTTTGAAGTTTCAATCAATTTAGGAAGCTCTCATGAATGGTTGCGATTACGAGAATATACCAAACAAAATCAAAACGTGTCGCGTCGTGTCTAAAATAAATCGAAAGACGCTGTCTGAAACTCGATTTCAACCCTCCCAATTTCAAAGGTGTGAAGAAATTATAAGGATGAGAAAGGGAATCAAGCATGATTTTCAAAGGAAGTGGAGTGGGGCTGGCAGCCCAGCTGGAAAATATTTTAAAAAGTTATATGTATTGATTTTCGCATCGACGATAAAAAGGCAAAAGAAAAAAAGTTATGAACTCAGGAGAGGCGGCCTAAGGGGTGATTTAAGCAGAGGTGCTCTTCTGGAGAGAGGAAGAACGACGCTTGCGCTGCTCGATCTTGGCCTGCTTCTGCTCCTTGACGCGCTTGGCGAGAAGGGCAGCATATTCAGCTGCAGCCTCCTTCTGGGCCTCGGCCTTTCTGCGCTTCAATGCCAAACGATGGCGCTTGCGCTGAAGAGTGACGGGGGTAACAAGGCGCTGGATCTTGGGGGCCTTGGTGTAGGGCTTCTTCTCGGGGTTCTTGGGCTTGACCTCGCGACGGATGACGAATTTGCGCACGTCGTCCTCCTTGGTCAAGTTGAAGAACTTGCGGATCCTGGAAGCACGCTTGGGACCAAGACGCTTGGGAAGGGTCTGGTCGGTCAAGCCTGGGATCTGCTGCTCACCCTGCTTGACAATGACGAGCGAGAGGACAGAAAGATCGGGTCCGACGATACAACCACGGACAGACTTGCGCTTGCGCTCACCAGTGCGGCGGGGACGATAGCACGAGTGGCCCTTGGAGAGGAGCAGGCGCACACGGTGATTGAGGAGGATACCCTGCTTCATGGGGAAACCCTGCTTGTCGTTACCGCCGGAGATGCGGAAGACGTATCCCTTGAACTCGTCACCGAGGGAGTCGCCGGGAACTTCGGCGGACATGCGCTTGTCGTAGAAGGCGCGGCTAAGGTAATGGAAAAGAAGCCATTAGATCCAATCTTGAAATTTAACTTGGGAAAATTGAGCAGCGATGCAGAAAGCATAATGCATGGAAGATTAGAAAACTGAAAAATACACTTACAGCTTGCGCTCGTCTTCAACTTCAATGAGTTTTTGGCAGCCGGTAGCCGGGCACGAAATGTTCAATTTCATCGTGATGCTATTGTTGCCATTGCAAAAATAAAATTAGATCATCATTACCAAAACACAATAGTGCTACGCATGCATCAATCCATCCATCATTTGCCTCCATCCAACAATCCTATCTTCTTGTGTTGGATATTTTACTGTCTCATCCATCCTCTTTTGTTCCCCTCAGCATGCTTTCTTTCTCTATTTCGATACTCACCTTCTTCGGCGAAAGAGGGAGAACTAAAAATCCTGCGCTCACCCTTCTCTTTTCTTCCTCTCTCGGGAGGCAGGATCTCAGTGACTGTTACTACGCCACAAATGGGACTGCAAATGTGATGACAAATGGTATATTAATTACCAATTCGTCCATTGCTGATTCATGCTTTTCAAACTTGCAACCATTTAACTGGCACTATGCCCACACGAGAAGATATACCATCTGAAGCCCCCGAACACTGTCCGGTAAATCATCAAAACCCATTACCCAGTAATTGATGTTGGCTTACTTTTGGATCCTTAGGGCACCAACAGTACGGAGGCCGGGAAAGCGGATGCTTGTGCCGGCTGTCCCAACCAGCAAGCCTGTGCCACGGCGCCCAAGGGTCCTGATCCAGGTAGAAGAAACGAAATGATCGCGGCCTCATTCTTGTTCTCATACCGTTTCTGCTTTAGATCTCCCGCTGATTCAGGAGCGACTCAAAGATGTGAAAAACAAGATCCTGATTCTCTCTGGTAAGGGCGGGGTTGGAAAGAGCAGCTTTACTGCCCAGCTCGCTTTCGCTCTTGCGCACATTGCTGATGAGGACGAGGAAGAAAATTTCAATCAAATTGGCGTGGTGGACATCGATGTATGTGGCCCATCCATTCCCAAGATCATGGGATTGGAAGGCGAGCGAATCCATCAAAGCAATTTGGGATGGTCGCCTGTGTACGTGCAGGATAATCTAGGGGTTATGTCTATTGGATTTCTGTTGCCGAATGCAGACGATGCAGTCATTTGGCGCGGACCAAAGAAAAATGGACTGATCAAGCAGTTCTTGAAAGATGTGGAGTGGGGCCCTCTGGACTTCCTCCTTGTAGATACCCCTCCCGGAACCTCCGACGAACACCTTTCTATAGCTCAATTTCTCAAAGACTCGGGTGTGGATGGTGCAGTTCTTGTCACAACCCCACAGGAGGTCGCCCTCCAGGATGTGCGCAAAGAGATTGATTTCTGCAGGAAGGTGAAAATACCTATCCTTGGAGTGGTAGAGAATATGAGAGGGTTCGTATGTCCAGGATGTAAGAAGGAATCTCAGATATTTTTGCCCACAACGGGTGGGGCCGTGAAAATGGCATCCGATATGGGAGTGCCTTATTTGGGGGCGATCCCACTAGATCCGAGGATAGGTAGATAATTTTACACGTTTTACATTGACGTATATACTCGAAAATAACCTCTGGAATCCCCCATTCTTTAGCAAAGTCATGCGACGCCGGCGTTTCCTTCCTAGAAGAATATCCAGATTCGCCTGCGTGCCAGTCATTCAAAGATATTGTTAACAGTAAGATCATTAGTTTCCTTTCGCTTTCGAGGGTTTTCATTGATTTTTTTTTCCTCGGCACTCTTTATCTACAGATTTGAAGTCCCAACTGCGTGCAAAACTAAATTAGAGGATATGCCTCTCGCAGTGCCTCTCGCTCCATATCTTAGAATTTCTTTTTTGTATTAACTCTCCTACTGCACTTTCTTCAAATCAGATTGAAGCGAGCTATGCATTGTATTTATATATTTCGTGTGAAAAGAATTCGCCTGCGTTGTTATAATAAACTCAATATTCACCACGCTATTCTATCAAGATCTTGTTGAATGAATACTATCAATTCTCGAGTGCCGTTTTATTGAATTCGAAAATACTGGGTGGCAAGAGTGGCGGTGCATCAAGATCCCAGCCCTGCACCTTCCGACCCTTTTTATTTTCCTCTCTAGATAAAATGAACGATTCCATTCGGCGACTACTTCGCACAGAAGATCAATGTTTACGAAGCTATAACATCACACTGGAGGGGGTGGGCTGTGTGCTGGCGATTATTGAAAATAAAGGGGAGAAATGGTTTGTGTGAAATGCATTCTTTAGGCTCATTGCAGTCAAATCTTAGGTCACATGCTTACAACAGTAAATTTGGTACAGTTTAATTATCGTGAAAGAGAAGGGTTCAACAGAGCCAAAAATCGAGGCTACATTTAAAGTGGACAACGAGTTTACAATTACGCGCGGTAAGTTTCCAAAGAGCTCAATATTATTGACAAAATAGTATTGAATATTGCACCAATTTCATTCCGCTCAAAAGAGAATGGAGTGGAACATCCAACGATCGTTATAAACGGTTCCGGAAGGACAATGAAAATACAAACCAGCGAGGATGCTGTAAGAGATCTACTGAATATACCTAAACCAGCAGGTCTAGTTTTATAATATATATGAACCCCTTAGCATACATACTCATAGCGTGTTCTCACTATAGAAAATCTGGAATCGCATCGCTGGGTAGAGTACTATGAAGCACTACGACGTCCTGAGTTAGCGAGCACTGAACATTCACAGTCGACAACTGAGGGTGCACATCACTAATTTGGATTATGTGTTTTTTTCGGAATACTCATATTTACTCTTTTCCAAAATATAACACAGACCCAAAGGCACTCCTCGAAAAAAGTAGCGCACCCATGCCACCCATCAATCCTTTTATGAGTACTTCTCATGGTGGAGCCACTATGGAGTCTCCGCTTGGCAACATGTCATTAATGAGAGCGGTGAAGGAAGAATGGGTTTCGAATGAAATGATGCGGAGAGAGAGCGAGTTTGTCACTTATGAAAACATACGGTAGGCCTCTCCGCTCTCTGTGCTTTTGATCACGACATTTAAAGAACCTGTTTATCCTCCTTAGTATCTTCGTCGGCACCTATAACGTCATGGGCAAGACTTCGGAGGATTGTCTTCACCCATGGTTTGCATGGGAAGAGAATGAGATGCCTGATCTCATAGCATTGGGATTCCAGGAGGTAGACATTGGAGCCGAGGCACTGATCATTACCGACGTTAAGCGAGAAATCAATTGGCATAAGGCGGTGTGCTCTGGACTTGGGAAGCATGCAGAGCTATACGAAAAAGTAAAGATATCATTGAGCTGCAAAATATAACTGCAGAGGGAATGGTTAGACACTGAAAGATTATTCTGGATTTTACTGGTTTAGGTTGGGTCTTGTCAAATGGCGGGTTTATTGATCCTTGTATTTGCCAAGATGGAGTTCTTACCGTTTATTCATAACGTTGCTACTGACTTTGCGGGCACTGGCATCATGGGCCTGATGGGAAACAAGGGCGGAGTCGCGGTGCGCCTGGGCTTTCGTGATTCGTATTTTACCTTTGTGAATGCCCATCTCGCCGCCTTCACCAACCAGGTCGAGCGCCGCAACCAGGACTATGCGGAGCTGTGTCGCCGTTTGGGCTTTCCTCTTCCCTCCAGATCCACCAACGATCTTGGATACGCCCCGTGGTTGTATGCGTCCAATCGATATATGAACGCGGTGCCGGGGGATATGCGTGCCTTGTCGTTATTCGAGAGCGACCATGTCTTCTTCTTTGGAGATCTAAACTATCGGGTCACACTTCCCGAAGAGGATGTAAAAAAGCTCCTGAGCCAAGGGGAAATGGACCTGCTATTGGGGCACGATCAGCTCACGGTGGAGAAGCGTGCCGGTCGTGTTTTCGACGGATTCCACGAGGGCAAAATTCAATTCGCACCCAGCTACAAATACGTGGTCGGGACAGATGATTTGTACTCCAACGAAAAGGCGAAGCGCAGCCCTTCCTGGACGGATCGCATTTTGTGGTTCAATCGAGGCGATATAGAGCTTCTTAACTACACCAGCCATCCCTCAGTTCGAATCAGCGACCACAAGCCCGTCAGTGCACTCTTCAGTGCCTCTGTCCGCCGAGTTCTTCCAGAAGAGCGCCACAAGGCCCAAGCGGCTTTATTGCGCGAGTTGGACCGATTCGAGAATGAGTGTATCCCAGATGCAAGTGTCGAGCCTTTAATGCTCGACTTTAGCGACGTAAGGTATCTAGTAAGTGAGTCTAGGACAATCACACTGTCCAACCGAGGACAAATCGCTGCCGCCTTTCGTTTTCTGCCTAAATCCTCTGGTGAAAAAGTATTTAAAAGCTGGTTGCGGGCAAGCCCACCCCGTGGTATCGTTTTGCCTGGTAAGAAATGGGAAAACTGCGCCTGTTGTTTCAAATACACCATGTCAAGCAACTCTCTAACCGAATTGCTCCCATTCATAGGCGAGAAACTGGAAATTACGCTGACCATTTTTGTGGACGAAATCTCGGCTACTCCTCTCAACCTCGAACCAAGCTCACTAAATGACATCCTCATTCTTCACCTTGAGCATGGGCGCGACTTCTTTATCTCCGTATCCGGAAACTGGCTGCCTACCTGCTTCGCGCAGCCGCTCGAGAGGCTGGTGCGTTTCCCTTGTCCAATCCGAGAGATAGATCCAACCAAAGAAGTCGAGGACCAACTCTTGCCGCACGACCGGCAACTCTCCCTGCCTCGCGAGCTGTACAGAATGATCGACTTCATTGCCACACAGCCTCCACCACGATCGCCCTTATTCTTGACCTCCGGCGATCAGCGGACCATCGTATATATAAGGGAGTGCTTGGATACCGGTGCCGATTTCGACCTCGACAAGATGCGTCATGCAACTACGGCTGCCTCCTCTTCCGAAGAGAACCCACCTTCTGGGGACGATCCCAGTGTGGATGAGCTCGAGCTCCCCACCCACTCCATGGCTGAAACCCTCATCAAGTTTTTGGCCGCACTCCCGGACCCACTCATTCCATTTTCCGCCTACGCGCAGTGCGTGGAGGTAGGGTGGAAATCGCGGGAAAATGCCTACTTGGTTTTGGACAAGATGAGCCATGTCCATGTCAATGCTTTCTTGATTATCACCTCCTTCCTGAGAGAGATGATGATCCGCACGGGGCGGACCAGTCAGGCCGATATCGAAAGTCTTGGTAAGTAATCGATCATGACAGAAAGCCAAGCTGGCAACCCACACTGACTTTGACGTTTTGGCACTTATCTAGTTATGGTATTCTCGGCCGTGATGATACGTCTTCCTTCACCCGGACAAGACTTGCCTTCCGCCAACAACCTCGTGCGCTCAACCGAATCCGCCCTCCGGAAACGCATCGCCTTCCTGACGCATTTCCTTGTTGAGGAATAACCATTACCATCCCCCTCCCTTCTTTTTTTTTATAGTGGCGTGATACCTCTTTTTCGATTAGGGCTCGTTTCGCCATGATTTTTATTTGAAGATTAGGATATCTGTTTGAAATTTTGTATAAAACGATAGAGATTTTGCTCAAACTCCAGCGAAAGGATACAGCCCCCTTACCCATATATTTGTGCGCGGAATTTTAGAAAAGTCATCATTTTTCTAAATTTTATACACTGAGATAAAAAGAGACAAAAAAAAAGGCGTAAAAGAGTATAAAAGAGAAAACATTGAATTAGTCAAGGAGAAAACTGTTTCGACATTCCTTGAAAATTATCTAAAATTTAACAAAGGACATGGGCATCAAAAGCATCTACAAAATTCAACCAACTAAATCGCATCCTTAGTTCCCATCACACCGGGATCTAATGGTGCTCTCCCTTCGGCGTAGTTGCCCACTCGTACCCACAGTAGACAGCGAAAGCAACCGTGGCGATGCCTAGGCCGGGGAACATGTTCCGTACCATCGTGCGGTTGGTAAAAAGGCTGTGCTTGCGCCAGGCGTCCCGACGAGCCCAAGGATCGTAGAATCTGGGGGTTTCAGCCATGGTTCTCTCTCGCTTTTGTGTTGAAGGTTGAGATCGATGGATTCAAAGTAAGCTCCTATCCACCTCAAAAATTTGAATGTTTTTGAAGGGGGGTACTAAGCCACATCGGAAAGCACCAAATTAAGAGACTGTGTTAAAATTTCGAACGCGAAAGTTCCTTGAAGATGTCTATTCGGGAGGAAGGCTATGTCGTTATCGAGACAGGATCCTATCAGATCCGGGCAGGCATAAACGTCCATGACACCAATCGGGCGCCCTCTGTGGTAATTAACATGACTCTCATCTGATCAGTTTTCTCCACGCGCTGCAATTCATCCCCCTCCCTTCTCTACATTGAACAGGAAATCGGCACCCGTGTTGCCAAACTAACCGTACCAGAGGCCCTCGACACATCAGCGCAGCCTTCAGCATCAGGGGAGACCCCGGCTGCGGGCGAGACACCTCAAGCAGAAGCAGACAAGCCAAAAGCAAAGCAGCAAGACAATCGGTATGTGGTAGGGAATGCACTGACAGAACTGCTGAGGGAGCCAACTAAGGAATATGAGGTGATCCATCCGATAAAGAATGGCTTGGTGGAAAACTGGGAGGCATTGGAGGCGCTATGGTAAATATTTGGAACGCGGGATCCTGCTCCCCATGCTCCCCTTTTATCGCAGATTCCAACTGGCCATTATTTATCCTCTATAGGCATCACATACTTTTCAAGGAGTTTGCCCTGAAAAAATCTCGGAACGAGTCACCTGTATTGCTCGCGGTTCCGTCCACTTGGACTAAGGATGAATACGAGCGGGTAGCGCAAATCTTCTTCGAGAGTTTTAATTCTCCCGGCATCTACATCACCGAACAGCCATTGCTTGCTCTCTACGGTGCAGGTTCCGTCACCGGCTTAGTGATAGATATTGGTCATGAAACAACAGGTGAATATATATTTATTATAAAAAAAAATGCAAACTTGAGTCCCTGTATCCCTAATCCCCTTTTATTACCAACTAGACATTACGCCCGTCATTGACAGTATCGTGCAACACCATGCCACACAACAGCTGCACTTGGGTGGAAAACATTTGGAGGAATATTTACTGAGATTACTCAGCGCCAATGAGCAAATCAAGTCCCAGCTAGAGGGAAAGCCCATTGACTTGAGCCTGGCCCGCCATATCAAGGAATCAGGGGTGTGCAGGGTCATTCCACCGAGCACAGAGGCGGAAGCGAACGCAGAGATGGAGGTGACTCTGCCCGATGGAAATGGCAAACTTCGACTCGGGGAGGTGGGCTCGCAGATTGCAGACCCCCTCTTTCGCCCGGAGCTCCTTGGGAAGCAGTGCATCTCACTCCAGGAGGCTGCGATGGTCTCGATCCTCGCGTGTGAGCCCGAGCGCCGCCCGAACCTTTGGGACTGCGTTGTGGTTACCGGCGGAACCAGCCTTATCCCGGGCTTGCGAGAACGCGTGCAGCAAGAGATCGAGGCGCTGCTTGCGGTGTCCGAAAATCCAGGCGAGACTCAGTCGCATGAAATCAAGCCCCGCGTGATCCCGGAATATTTCACGGCCCTTAAGGACACCAGCGCACAGCACTATGCAACCTATCTGGGAGGGGCAATTGTAGCTAAGCTGCTCTTCCCGGATGCGAAGAATTACACTACTAAGGTGGATTACAATGAGCGTGGCCCCTCCGTCGTGCACAACATCGAGAAAAACTATTGACGAGTGGGGTGAAATGCAAGTAGTTTTGTTTGTTTATTGCTTTTCTTCTTTCTCTATATCTCTTTCTTCCTCCTCCTCTCTCCTCCCCCCCCCCCCCTTCCCCTTAATCATTCTCCGCTCTTGTTCGACTCTACATCAGCATGTTTATAAGTAACAAAAAAATAAAAATAAAAGAGAGAAATTAATAATTACAAATCACAAAAAAAAACATGCATCATTTTTTCTTTTCTTGCGACTCATCTTCCTCTTCCTCCTCCTCTTCACCTGTGGTTGCTGCATAGACCGGCTTCGGCTGCGTGTGGGCATAGGCTGTAAAAACGGAGTTGGGTCAGTTTCATGTTCCTAACAATAACGCCACAATCATCTCACCTTTGCTGATCCAAGTCGGCTCTTCCTCGGCGATCTTCGCATACTTAAGCAACGCCTCACGCGGATCTTCCTCTATAAAAGGTTCAACACGGCCAGAAGTTAGTATGCAATATCAAGGAATAGCTGAAGGGATGATGTTCAACCTCTGGTGGTATCCTTGATCAGAGCCCGCATAATATGCTGCGTCTCATTCGTGCCCAGGTTACCTCCTCGTCCATGACCAGTTAGGGAGTCTAGGAATGTAAGAAGAGAGTGGGAAAAAGGGACGAAGAAATAGAGGTGAGTACTACGTCTATTTCCATGCATGGGTGGTATGGGCTTGCTCCTACCAGGCTTCTTGCTGGCGGCCGGGGCTGCCTTCTCTCGCTTCCTCTTATGACTTCTTTGGCCCTCATCCCGGAACATTGGCAGTGCGTGTGGCGTGAAGATGGGTCGCTGTATTTCCATCTCATCCACCGCGCGTCGTTTAGGTTCCTTCACGACACACAGCTTCGCTCCGCGTACTGATATAGATGGATCGTAGAACACATGCACTGATCCATCGGCAGAACCAGTCACGATCTGATTGATGCCCGGGTGCCAGAGCACCTTGACCACACTTGACTTCGTGATATCTATAGAGTCAGAGCAGAGTTAAAATAGAGCCCCGTAAAAAAAAGGGTGATAAGAGACACGTCGCAACTTACGCATTGTCTGAACTATCTCCATGGAATCTCTGTTCAACATGACCAACTTTCCGAAATCTTCTCCCTTTGGTGCAGCAGTGCCTATTAAAGGGGGATGAGGGGGAGAATTGGTCGTGAGAGAGTGGCTCACAAGTTAATCCGATGGCAATCCTTGAATACCTGTGACTATAAGCCGCTCATCCGGAGAGAATACCACATTTGTCTCTGGGTTGACAGTGGGCAATTCAGTGGCCACGGATACTGGCTTTTTGAAATTACGAATGTCAAACACTTGAACATAAAAAAAGTGCCAAGGAGAAAGTTAGCAAAAAAATGGCAAAACCCAGTCTGTAGTTTTAATGGTACCTTTGACAGTGTCATCACCACCCCGTGTGACCATGGTGTAGTTGTTCTTTGAGAAGAGTATCGATGAAGTTTCCGTCCCTACCATATGCGCCTCTACTTCCTTTATATGCAAGCACAAATTTCAAGAAGCTTAGAACAGACCCGTATAAAAATCGGTAAGAGCAAGAAATAGAGAATTACATGGGATGGCCGCAAGTATGGCCCATTGACTGGCCACAGGCATATTCCACCGTCAGTAGAAGCTAGAATTAAATGATAAGTGCCATTAGTTCTGTAAATAACCACATGAAGTCGTTTAGCAATGCCTACCTCCCGCGATATATTTGCCGTCCGGACTATATCCAACTGCAGTGACGGTGACCCGCTGCCCGACTTTCTTCTTGGACCGCACCACGATCACCTGCTTCTGTTTTTGTGTATAGTTGGCGTCCCATATCCTACAAACATGTCTAGAAGTTAAATATGCAATCCTGGTCAAGCAGAGGGTCCAAGTTTACCGAATGGTGCTGTCCATGGATGCCGTTGAAAAATTCTCTTTTGTAAATGGGTCCCACGCACCACTGGTGAGCGTCGCCACATGGCCGCTAGAAACAAAGCAGTTTGGTTAAGAGGGAGAATACAAAATATCATGTGGCGAGTAAGGGGAAAAGGCTGCGGCAAAACGCGCTTACTTGGTATTTCTCATATCGCGTATATATGGGTCACCCTTTGAAAACTCGGCGCTGGAATGGTTAGCACACAGGGTAAGCAAGAAAGATCAACCCTATCCTATGTACAATACAATACACTACTTACAGCTGGAACCCATTGCGATCATAGAGCTTTGCTCTTGCAGACGTGGTCACGACAAGGAATTGATCGCCCGTTATGCTATATTGGAGATCACGGACTTGATTGCCCTCGGACGGCTCGATGCTCCGAAAAGGCTTAAAGCTTCGATCCATGCCAGCAAAATCCCAGAATTTGACCTCGTAATCATATCCTCCGGTTAATAGGCGCGAACCCGATGGGTCCAGAGAGAGGGCAGAGACTGTCTAGAAATAGCAATAATACATATATGGTGAAGGTTGGATTCAAACAGAGATACAGTAGCAGATCAAAAAGCCAGTATTACCCTAAAATGATCTTTGAGTACAATCTCATGCGAGATCGGCAGATTGTCATATCCATCAGCTTCCCCGTCCAAATCGTCATCATCGTCATCGTCATCGCTGTCATGTGCAACAGACACTGCTTCACGATTATTCTTTGCTCGTTTTGACGAGGAGGTGGAGTGAAGGGAGGGAGGAATCGGCGGTCCTATTTCATCGCCCTCACCCTCCACCCGTCTTCGAGTCTTTTCAAACTCTTCGACTACATTCTTTTTCTTGGACTGCTTTCCAAACGAAGTGGGAAGGAATGAGCTGAGGAGGTCGCTCGCGCTGCCTCCGCCTTTCTTTTTCTCGGCCATGATCGCTAGCAACAAAAAGATCTGTACGGTGTTCGAAGCACTTAAATTACTCTAATTATGTCTGCTAATTTTCTGAAACTCGTGTTTTATTAAATTGGATATCTCGGCAAAAATGGATACATTCTAAAAGATGCTAATTGAATTGATAAGACTCCAGGGAAGAGCGCTCTATTTTTCTATTGTGTCGTCACCCTCTCTCCAGGTTTCCATTTTCTCTTGGCGTGCTTTGTGCATTCCCTCCTCGAAGGTAAACCCTATAGAGCTGTAGACCGCATCTAGTTGTATTTCAAGAAAGTGGTTCGTCCCCTTGAGGCCTGGCAAAAGAAAAAAAGCAGTAAGAGTAATAAGAGATAGGAGTTAAAATCCGCGAGCTAAGAAATGAGGGAAAAATGGGGGCATTGTTTTGGTGGATTCACATACGATCCGTTACTTGCTTTGCCCACGAAAAATATTCTTGGACTTGCAGAGGTGTCCAACCACTAGGCACACGCCTAGTCAAATCGCGGAGCCTGTAGAGCTTCAGTGCTAGCCTGATATTCTTCGCCTATGGCAAACCATGGACATGTGTTGAATTGTGAGTGCTCAACCAGCCTGAGAGCATACAAAGTAATCTCACCCTGAAAGAAACGCTCGATGCCCGTTCTATCTGCAAGTGCTTGCGTACCATCTTGGGCAGGGATTTATCATCGCTACACTCTTCCACAAGATTGCGCACTTCTTTCCCAAAGGATTGCTCCAACTGTCCGCAAATTGCTTACATTAATGATATAGAACTCGCTGGAAAAACAAAAAGCGATGTTACCTCCTCTAGAGTGGTATTAGAGGCTTCGACGGTGTTGCACAACATGGCTGCCTATTAACGTGGGTTATTTGCTTGGGTTACCAGGAATACGCGCATATGGAGTTAGACAGGGATGATTACCTGCAGCGTTGCTAGGTCATGAACGCCGCTCTCTACAAGTAACTTTGCTACTCCCAAGGAATGTATAATACAGGCTGTCCATAATAAGCAATTAACAGGCGTTGCCCAAGTAAACAAGGAATTTACAAGCGCTTACATGACACGGCCTCTTCATTTCGTTGTGTTGCATGCTTTCGGGAGGTATATTCTGTGTACGAAAGAGTCAAACAAATAAAGAGCACATTAGCGTACAAGAGGTGCTGAACTTTGTGTAGTTGCTTACCGCAACAGAGAAGAAGCTTGGAATGGTCTGGGAGAGATGGGACATTGAGTATCAACATTTGAGTAAATTCCTTCGCAATTCCAACGAATTAACGATTAAACAAGCAAGCAAACAAACAGTCTATAACAGCCAATGTCTAAATGTCTATATAAATAAAGAGAAGAGGCACCGAATATTACAAAATGGAGAGTAAAATGACAAGAGCCTTCGTGCTCAAGCTGCACCTTAAATAAGCACATGTCAAAGAGGATCGAAGGTCAAACCGCCTCCTTGCTAGCAGCGCAGGGTATGACTGGGATTCCAAAATGGGTGCTCTGAGCAAAGGGTGCGAAACCAGATGAATAATTCACTCTCTGGTTTGTCGCTTTCCACACGCTGGAGATCCTCTCTCGAGCCCTCCCTCTCAGTCCACACTCGCCTGATCCATATGCCCAGGAAAATCTTTCGGAGTACCAATAAAGCTTGATTAGCCCAGAGTGCTCACACCGCTGGTTTCAGGTTCTGCGGAACCTATCTTCTATCCTCGCCTTCGATTCCTCGAGCCTACGCCGCAAATCCTCAGGCTGGAGCGCGAACACACCTTGCGCCATTTGGAGAGGGTTGTGCTGGAGAGGAGGAGAGCAGGGAATCATTCTGGGATCCGTTGGGTCCGAGGAAGCTCCCGTCGTTGACCACACAAACCGGTCCGTGGACCAATGGCTTAGGGAGCACTTGGAGGCTCTGTCTCACTCTTCGAGATAGGTTGGTACCGGTGGAGAGAGACTTGGCGACTGATGCGGCACGCTGGATTGATACCGGCCCTCCCGCGCGCGGTTCCACTGAGGATACAAGTTCGGAGTGGCTGGCTGTCAAAAGATGCTGCGCAATCGTGGGTGGTTCCCTTTGGGCTTAATCCGCTATCTACCCTCCCGCCACCTGGAATACAAAAGACGAAGGTTGGGCAACCGGCATTCGCTCCTTGGCTCTCGCCCACACTGGCGGTCGTGCTGGCGGTGGACCTTTGAGCTCTGCTTGATCATATACTGCAACGGTAGGGTGCAAAGCGAGCATGTGTCAATGGCTGACAGGTCTTGCTCTGGATGCCCCGCACTTGCCCCCCTCAGCCAAGGATGTATTCATGGTATCAAGCTTTAGACCCACGGGTCTTCATTTTTTTACAAGCCACTCCTTTCGCTAATTTGAGCTGCCAAGGCTCTTCTTTAGTCGGTAAGTGTACGCAACCGAAGGAACGTGCTCTGATTGAACTCTTTGAAAGGGTTGCAGTGCAGCCCCATGATTGCTACCCTCCTCCCATCCCCTTTGACATAATTTGCTATGGGATCGGCCCTCCACCGCGCACTACGCCCTAGGTAATTCAAGATTCAGTCTATCGCCCTCCCAAGAGTACTCGAATGATAAATATAAGGATTTTGCCATTATGAGGCGGAGCTTGCATCAAAAAATGAGTGTATGGAGAGATAGTCTACAGCACAAAGCAAGATTGTGTATTTCGAACTCTTATCTTATCTAAGGTTTTATGTGAGAGTGGGGGAGGGGTTAAAAAATAACAATATCACAAATAACGGAAAAGCGATTTAATATCAGAGTAAAACTGGAACCCAGATTCCAAAAATGCATCAGACGTTGAGGGGAATACTCATCACGTCTTTTCCAGCCCGTATCTCACTGGCAGTGGGCATTTTTCCGAGACGTATCTATTGAGCAAAAAACGAGAGTCAATTGCCAGAACAAGCCAAAAACCGCCTCCGGCATTCCCCCTTACCAGCTCGGTGCAATAGGATACCACTGGATCTTTCTGCAGCGAAGCCACTGCGAGTACCTTCTCGCCCAGCACGTAAAATGCGACAAAGGCGAGCCCGTCCAAATCCCCTTGGATGATCACATCATCGAAATGGGAGGCGAAGCCGCAGTAGCGGAGAGATTTGCCGTGTTGCGCCTATTAGCATATCAGAGGAGGGGTCAGATCCAAGACGGGGAACCGATGCTCTTCATCCCACTCTTCGTCACCTACCGTCCAGAAATAGGGAATGTGCGTAAACTCTTGGCTATCCCCGTGCACAATATTCAGGGCCGCCAGTCGTCCCATGTTGAGCCCCACATTCCAGTGCTCGATCCGGATGGATTCGTCAGTGAGTCTTCGCAGCGGGAAGTGAGCGACATCGCCCACGGCATACACATTTTCGACGCCAGGCACTCGCAAATGGGCGTTTACGCGAAGCCCGCCATCCTTCTCCAGCTGGAAGCCTGGCGAATCCCGAAGATAGGAGGTTTGCGGCGCAACCCCCGTGCCCAATATAACAAGGTCGGCGGGCAACACCTCTCCGGATTGAAGGACAACGCCGCCCGCGCGGGAAGCGTCGTTGCCTATCGATGGATAAAAAAAAAGTTTGGTTCAAGGTCCGTCAGTACCCTTTGGAGGTTGGAAATCGTTAAGAGGGAAAAGGATATTCACTGTCTGATTGGATATGTGAAACTCCCGAGCCCATCCTGAAGGAGACCCCTTTGGATTCGTGCAGTTTCTGGAGCGCGCGGCCGATCTTTTCTCCCAGCACCCGATCGAACGGCACCTTCCCCATTCCCACCACCGTCACCTCTGCACCTTTACTCACTATTGCCGATGCAAGCTCCATCCCAATGAAAGAAGAGCCGACCACAACAACCTTGGGCTTCTGCTTTGCCTCTAAGGCTAGACCAGAGATAAGGGGCGTTGTAAGGAGTCGAACTAACCTGGAGAGGGAGAACTTTCGATTACCTTGAGTAATACTGATGTTGTTCTGGAATGTGCGAAGTGTGAAAACATTCGAGAGATCAGATCCACTGATAGGGGGAACTCGAGGCTAGGGAGGGGGGGGGGAGGGCAAAGACGTGAGCAACTTTTGGATATCTCCCATCAGCAACCCCAATCGTGAATGAGATGAACGTACCCAGCCCCCGGTGCCAATGACAAGGTAGTCGTAGTTGAGTTTTCTGCCGTCGGCCAAGGTGACGAACTTTTGAAGAGGATCGACACGCGTCGCGTCCTACCGGAGAAATTGGAATGCACTAGGAGGTCAAACGCGTTTTTCCATCCGAGAAGACAGAACTTACGGTCCCTAGGATGAACTCAACGTTCATTTCGCTATAAAACGCATTTCCTCGTAGCGCGATTTTATCGGCCTCTCCCGAATGCAAGGCTTTACTGAGCATCGGGCGATCAATGGGGAAGTACGTCTCCCGGCTCACCACAATAACGCGACCTGCATATCCCTCCTCACGGAGTTTCTGCGCACATGCCGAACCACTTGCCCCACCACCCAGAATGACGGTGCAGGTGTCGGGCTTGATTTGCTTGGCGAGAGAGAGGCGAGGCTTACGCCGGCCCACTTTCAACTCTGTTCCAAACCAGTGGAGAAGATCAGCATGCTAGGTCTGGCATTCGGCTAATTCTTATGGTGTGCTTACGCTCTTCATCGGCCTTGACGTAAATCTTGCCGTCTTCTACGCTCACCTCATAGATGCACAGGCTATCTAAAGCTGGTGCGTCCTCTATATACGATAAATACATAGGCATATGTTCAGTTATTGTGAATGGAACCACGGCTCTTGGCATGTCTCAAGGCATTAGACTTAAAATGAAAAATGAGAGCAAAATAGCGCACCTATATCCCCTGTCGCCGAGTTAAAGCAAGCTCCGTGCCAAGGGCACGTAATTCTACCATCTTTCGCGAGCACGCCCTTTTCTAGGGGGGCCTGTTCATCCACAAAGTATAAAAAGAGTATCTATGAGTGCTCTGGCTCAAAGGAAGGGAGAAGAGAGAATCTTGACAAACCCCATAGTGCGTGCAGCGCGGAGACGTGGCATGGTATTTGCCGTTCAAGAATGAGAGCAGCACGGAGTACTCACCGAACTTGAACTCTTTCCTGCCAGAATGGAATACGCGATTTGGATGTGAATGGAACGGTAACATATATGATTTTCAATGTCATTTACAATTCTCCATCGCGAAGATCCCCCTCCCTGGCAACCTCGTGTTTGAAAACTGGCATTGCGAGCGGACACGTAGTAAAATAAGTCTTTGAGAATCTGGGGAGCGCTGGTAAAGCCCGCCTAAATAATGTTCTCATGCGGAAGAAAGAAAAATACCCTGAGGAACGGAAATTCATCCCTGGCAGAGCAGAACGCCAGCGGAGTTTCACGCGATTTCTAGTCAAAATAGGAAGTCACGATAAATTCCCTCTCTCTTTCCTTCTTTGCACAATGTCTCTACTAAGATCGTAGCCTCCCTCCACCCCTCCCCCTCTCTTTCCCCTCGTCCGGAGAGGGAGGAGAGGGAACGGTCAGAAAGCCATCTCACTTGTCTACAGTAAACATTATAATGTATCTTTATTCTATAGCAGTAGGGAAAAATTTCATCTCATGATGCTTGCGACGTGGATTCTCCGGCTTGGGTGATCCTCCGATCAGGCGATACCACCCCACTCTCCCTCCCCTCCTCAACGTCGACACTCGGTGCAAATAAGAGCAAGGCAATGCAGCAGCCCGTGAGGCAGCAGAAGATCGCCAGCACAATAAACAGGGGGATGAAGACATAGGCCAGCCGCATGCCCCCTTGGGCGTTTTCGTCTAGGAGACGCGCCAGCAACCCAAGAGTGGTGTAGAAGAGAGCGCTTCCAATCACCAGCAGGACCCCCAGTATGATGGCGGTCAGCTTGCCCTGCGCCGCCATCTCTGGAGGGTACTTGCGCACGCGGATGTAGAGCACAACGATGCGGAGGGCCAGGAGCACCGCCACCAGATAAAGTGGGACGAAGATCGCACCCCAAGAGCTGCGTATGACCCCGTCTATCCGCAAGACGATCAGAACCACCTGCAGGATCCGGATCAACCATCCTCCAAACACCTCCCACGTCAGCACCGCCTTCATCAGCGGACCACCGAGCTTGGGCTGCTCCTGTCCGCCCACTTCGGCGGCTCTCCGGTCATGCTCAGCCAGCATCCGTGAGGCGACCACATAGTTGACGACATTCTTCACCAACATAATGGCCTCGATCGCAAAGTAGGGGGCAAACACCGCGCCTGCCGACCACGAGACACGCCCATCCGCATTCAAAACAATAAACACCTCGAAGAGTACCGTGAGGAAAAAGAATACGGCCGTGAGGATCCGTGCCAACCTTCCCAGGCGCTGTTTTGTCTTTGTGCGGCGTTCTCGGCGCTCGGCTCTCTGCTCCTCGCTCAGCATCTCATCCTCCTCTCCTGCCTCCATTTCTTCGCCCTCCTCCTCGCCCTCCTTGCCCTCCGTTTCTCCCTTCAGCAATATGGGCCCCACCGACACGATGGCTATTACGTTCAGGACCCATATAGGTATGAACACCACGGCCCAGCTCCATCCGACTCCGCTGTCGATCTTGACGGTGAGGAATGCGAGGAAGATTATGCTAAGCAGGATAAAGAGGGTGAAGGTGAGCGACAACGAGCACAACATGCTCTCCATGTCCGGATCAAACAGCGGTATGGTGCCCAGCATATTGACCCCCATCTCTCCATATTTGTCATAGATCTGACGTTTTTTCGGATCACTCAGGATATCGTATGCGTGGCTTATAGATTTGAACTATTCAAAAAATGGGGGGAAGACAGCAAATGAGGGGGGAGGGGTAAAGAAAGAGAGGAAGTTGTGTGCGGGCGTACCTGTTCGCCTGCATTTGGATTTTTATCGGGGTGATAGCGGAGGGCGAGTTTGCGATAGGCTTTTTTGATTTCATCGGGGGATGCGGTCTTGGCTACGCCAAGTGTCTCATAAAGATGAGTTGTATTGCGATCCATCGCCTAGACCAGTATTACTATATAAATAACAATTGGAAATTGCAAATGTGAAGCGAAATGACTGAAGCAAAAGACTATGGGGGGGGATGTTTTAGATCACCAGAGGATCTGGAGATCAACGTAAAAGAAATAGAAAAAGAAAAATATATATTATAGGATGACTAAAGCAAAAGAATACAGCTCTCGTTGGGGAATGGGAAGATCCGATCGACTAAAGGAGAGGCGATATGCAAATAAATACAAGGGGAAGGATCGATTGGGATGGGCAATCGTAACAGAGGATCTACTCTGTTTTTTGAAACAAGCCGTTTAGAAAAATAGATGGTTCCATTGACAAGGCGGCTTAGATTCTCATGAATGGCCCAGGCCGGAGGTGACCTATTTCAGTGACTTATTTTCGAGATTGCGGCCGTCGTCACGATCCCCTCAATCATACACCATGTCCACCACGGCTGGTACGTTGTTTCATGAATTCCCGGACTCCTCGCAGCTCATCACTGAATCGAACACCAATGCTTTTGCCCTTTACTGTCCCCAGCCTAATTGCAACTGTCTCATACTTCGCTCTGGAGTCGGAGAATGGGTCGAACGCGCTTCCATCCCAGTATAGTTTTCTTTCGGCTCCTCCACTATTGGCTTTGATGCTGACCATTTGCTATAGTTGCCAGAGCAAAAGCCGACCGAGGGCAGCCCACAACGTTACTGGCTGATTCGAAAGATGATGGACTTTGAGAATATTGGCTTCTCGAAAACAGTAGGGACCGTGAAATATCTTTCCTGCGCAGACTGTGATGTCGGCCCATTAGGCATGCATGACACCGATGGCCAAGAGAAAGAATATTTGATTGCAGTGGACAAAGTGAAATATGCGCCGAAGAAATAGTGGATATAATGTTCTTTTTATATATATAAATAGATTGTCATTGTTTATTATATGGGATTTATTTTTTTTTTGGTTCTCCCGCCACATCCTAGACAATAATGTCTGAAAAAAAGGGAGAGAATGAGGGAGGGGGAGATGAAGGGGATAAAGGTGAAGGAATGCAGGATAAATGGGTGAGCAGATACAAGTAGGATGTACGCTGGCACCTTTCAACTTTTCAAAGGGCAAGCAGAAGATAAATAGTCAATAAATAGGGGAGGATATAAAGGTGGAGGGCAGCAAAATAGAAGTGTTCAAAGTAGAAAACACGCGGATATATTGTACAAGAAGCGAACTAACGGCGGATATTGCATAGAGGAGAGAGGGGGTTTGGTTCCCTCGTTTTTCTAGAGCTGGTTCTCGGTAATGGTGATCATATTCCGGAGCATGTGTCCGTTGCCATGTCGAATTTCTCTAAGGATCTCTGCCTCCGGCACCATGTCGGCCTCATCCCCCTCCTTCAACTCGACAAAGCTGGCCTGCAACTGCTCCCACTCTGCGCCATCCTCGCGCAGCTGCCTCACCACTTGCTCGATGTTATTCTTGACGTTGATCCAGATGACGGGCACCGACTTGCGCACCGACGCGGTCACCTCGACCACGTGCTCGGACAGAGCGTCGTCCAACTTTTGCGTGAGAAAGTCGGCGTTCCGGCGCAGGCAGTCTTGCGGGGTCGACGTCGGGCTCTGGGTGGGAGGGCAGTGGGCCAGCAGCAGATTCTCGATGGATTGCGCCAGTGGGGTGGTGTAGAGGGGCGAATTGGCAAGCACAAGCGGGATCTCGTCCTTGACGTAAGTGTCGACCGCCCCGGCCAGCTGTTTTGAAAACACCTCGAGGTCCACATCGCTGCCTCGCTCGAAGTCCATTGATGACGAGTCTCCAGATCCGCCAACATCGTTGCTGCCGAAGCTCGAGGGTGAATAAGCGATCTGGATGGCATTGCGGAAATGCGTCCCGATGCGGTTTGTTGTCTTCGTCAGAATGGTCTCGAGCGACTCGTGATAATGATTAGCAATGTAGGAGGCCAGCTGGTGGGTATCGAATGGGCGGTGCGGATGGGGGGCATTGTCGGAGAGGTCGAAGGAGGAGGCTGGGAATGCTGAGCAGAGGGCAGCGAGGATGGGGATGGCGAACAACAGGGCGGGTTTCATTGGGCCAGATTCCCGAGCACACCGGATGGAATGGAGAGGATGGAGGGCGAGGGGCGAAGCAAACTGATAAACAGACTGGAGCGAGAGCAAGAGGGCTGGCGAGTGGATAAGCGCTAGCAAAATAATAGGCGATTGTCATCTCGGTATCGCTCGAATCGAAACGGTGTGTAACCAGCCCGAAGGTTGCATGCCTCCTCAGCTTCCCCATTTGGCCGCAATCCGGGTCCCGCGAGACTGAGTGTCATATTTTTAGAAAACCGAGGACCGGGCCACGGCCAGAGGCCGCTGCGCTTTGTCAGGCCGGCAAACAGGATCGCCGGGGAGCTGAGCCGGGCTTCCCGCGAGATATGCAGCTGCGCTTTCTCATTGTTTTCCCCCCTCCCGCTTTGCCCAAGCCGCCCTCCTTGCCTTGATCTCTGCTCGGGGCCAGAGCTATCGATGAGGGGGCTTTTCTGCCCGCGCTTTTCGCCGCCCGTCAGATCGATAGCGTCGATCTCACCGGTGCTACCCTCCCTCACACCATTCAATCGTGCGGCGGCCCAACTCGTGCTTGTGGATGATTAAGCGTTTTCGGAAAAGTGTTGAGCTGTTGAGTTGTTACTCAACCGCCCCCCGGCCTATGGGCGCGGGAGTTGGGGAGGTTCCAGGAAAATCTCCCTCTATGGCCCGACACTGGCGGCCGCAGCAGGGGGGATCCGGATCCCATTTTTGATCTACCTCAGCTTGATGCGGTTTGGCAAGAGGTTGGCGGCGGCGCACACACCACCGCAAACAAAGTTTATTGCGTTTTAGATCGGTACAGGTTTCAGAATGATATAGCTTTTGTGCACGGGCGAACTCTTAATCAATCATCGCCTCCAAGCATATTATTAAATTCGAATCTTCCTCAATCCGTCCCATCATCTGCCACTTTTCCCCACCCCCTCTTCCAAATCCGTGCTCTTCCTCCCCTCCCATTCCTTCCCCCCCCCCTCCCCCCGCCTTCTCGCCTTCCTCCCCTTATACCCCCTCCATCACGCTCATTTCTCTCTTTCCTATCATTGCGGCAAGCGGCCCCTCCTATCTAGTTCGACTATGCGGATCCTACAAGTTGCATTGGTTGCCCTGCTAATCTTCGCGTGTGTCTGCGCTGCAGATGTCGCATCCTTCAACCTGCCTAGGACTCAGGCCTCCTCTTCCGTTATTGGGTCGAAGATCTGGTTCTTCGGTATGATTACGATTGCGCGGATTTTCATTGCTTGATAGATGTTCCCAACGTCCCTCACCTCCTCTCTGCTTCCTTTGTTTTAGGCGGAACGGTGCCCAATTTAAACGAGACAAACAGCCTCTTTTCACTTGATATGAGTGCTAGCTTTTCGGGCGCATCTCCGCCATTTGTTGGTAATGATCTCGCGCAATCGACACTGGGCGGACCTCTCCCCCTCTCCAGTTGGCATACCGCAGTCAAACTCCCCGACTCCACCATGCTGGTCTATGGTGGAACTATGAATCCTAGCCTCAACTTCGTCTATCGCTTCGCCCCGAAGAGCAACACGTGGTCCGTGCTACGGATACAGGGCCAAACGCCGCAGCGGCGAAGGGAACATGCCATGGCGGCCCATCCACAAGACGGAAAGGTCTATATGTTTGGCGGGGCCATCACGGACCCCAACGGCCGAGTTGTTTCCTTCACAAGTGAGGTCTGGTGTCTGGACACCGTCGCAATGACGTGGGCGAATATCACCCCTCCCAGTGGTGGCCCTGGCCCCCTGGTGGACCACACCGCGACCATGCTGCCCGATGGCCGCGTGGTGATCCTTGGCGGAAGGACTAACACGCCCGAGGGCATCCAGCCCTTGAATAAGCTGTGGCTATTTGACACCACCAAGCTGGCGTGGCAGCTTGTTAATACGGGCGGAGCAGTGGTGCCCTCCGCAAGAGCCCACCACACCGCGACCCTGGCCAACAACCAGGCCATTTACGTGTTTGGAGGCTCCGCCAACCCCGGCGCCTCGCAACTTTTGAACGATCTCGCCGTGCTCGACCTGAACACCTGGACCTGGGCCGTAATCCCGCCTCAGGCTGCGGCGCCCAGCCCACGAATTGGGCATTGTGCGGAGTTCTTTGCTGGCCAGCTGATGGTCGTGTTTGGGCAGGACCCACAACGCATTCTGACCGACGTGGCCGCGTACGTGTTCAATACCGAAACCATGCGGTGGGAATTGGGGTACGCCGCGCCATCCAGATTGACCCCCTTGACGACCGAAGACGCTGCCGCGGGAGGTGCTGTCAATGTGGGTGCGATAGTTGGAGGAGTGGTGTGCGCGCTGGTCGTCGCCGGGGCTATCGTAGGATGGGTGGTATATAAACGACGACGAGGCCAACCTACGTCTCCAAGCGAAAAATCGGCCCCCCAAGACTGGAGCACGATGCCCTCCCCCCATCTGTCGCGCAACCCCACCTCTGCATCGCTGATGAGTGCCGACGGGCTCGGTGGCCCAGGGCAGAGGCCCCGAAGATACGAGACGCTACGGCGGAAGCCCCCCAAGGTCGACGTGGTACGCCCTAGCCTTGAAATGCAGCATACATCCCACGGCGCCGACCCTTCCGCCGGCGGTCCCGAGAACGGCGTCGATATCGAAGCTCAGGCCGTGCGGACCTCGTCCACGTCGAGCTTCCTCCGGCTCGGCAACGCACTCTCCCTAGGCTTCTCGTCCCGCTCGTCGTCGGCTCCCTCGGAGAGGCAGTCTCAAAGGACGACCATCTCCTTCCTGCAGCTACCGGAATCCCTTGCCGAGAGACTCTCGCCCCACCCCCCGCCACGGCCCAACCCCGCGCCGACGCAGGCAGAAAGGGGGGGCGAGGGTGGGGTGCGAGAATCACGCATCAGGCTTCCCTCGCTAGGCTTTGGGAACCGATGGCATGGCTATCGCGGGGGAGGAGAGGGGTCGGACCTCCCTCCGCCCATGAGATAACGGGGCACCGCTCCTATGGCGGCTTATTGTTTTGTACTTTTACATCCCTCTCCCAGTTCTTGTTCTTCGCATCGCTTTTTGAATTTCTGGAATCCAGTTGTACTCTATGCTCCCGCTCTCTCCTCCTGTTCCCCTCATCTGTAGCTTGTTTTTTACTAAATAAAACAAATACAATTCATTATGCTCTTTATAAAACTTCACAGGTATACAAAGGGTGTCGTGCAGCTAATGAAACATTAATGTCAGCCTAGATGAACGAGCTAGAAAGCAAACAGGTATGAAAAAGGCCATTGAAAAAATAAGTTAAAACGTGAGAGAGAAAGACGAGACAGGTGCACGTGTGTTTGTGTGGGTGGGTGTGAGGGGGGAGGGGAGGGGAGAGGGGAGAGGATGGGGGCTATCTAAGTTTGGGCAAGATGGTTATGGGACGAGGGGGTTTCGAGGTGGCCGCGTTCCGCCCCTGGATCTCGCTCTCAGTTACCAATCCCTCCTTGACGAGCCCACCGAGGATCTCCTCCAGGATCCCCATCAACCTTCTCCCGTATCCGCAGCGCGGCATCGGGCTACGGTTCACCAGGTGATAAATGTGCACTAAGGCCTGGGCAGAAGCTCGGGCCGCCCCGCGGTCTGGGAGCGACAACGCGCACCTCCGCAAGGCCCGAATGGGGGTCGTGAAGGCTGAGACGACGAGGACGCCGCACCATCCGACCTCCTTCACGGCCAGCTCAAAAATCCGGATGATTTCGAACGCGCTGATCATGCACTCCTTCAGGACGACCGACTCCTCCAACCGGATGCGGGTTTGGAGCTCGGGCTGCAAGAGCCGCCACCACAGCTCCACACTATACGAGTAGTAGTCGATGTTGGCCGAATAGCCCGCCTTGCGCCGGAGGTAAAGGCTCTCTCCCGCATACGGATCCCCGGCCCAGTAGTGCTGCAGAAGCGAGTTAATCTCCGCCACGGTGGTGAGCAGCTCCGCGTCCGAGCACAGGCTGGGATCCAGGTCGGTGAACTCGAGCAGTTGGGCCAGAACCCGCGTCTCTCGCACCATTTCGACAAGATTGGTGCGCACCGCCTCAGACTCGTCCGGAAAGGCAGCGGGCGGGGTGACGTGCTGGATGGCGCGGGGGGAAATGTGCGGACACGCCCCCGCGTGCAACACCATGCGGAAATCGAGCATGCACACGGTCCACCAAAGGCGGCGTCTAGCCTCCGCCCGAAACGGGTCCACCTCGTCGGGGTCCTCCCACTCGAGATCGATGGCGCGCGCCATATTGGTCGCATGGGCAATGTACACCGACTGCGCCTCCCACTGCCCCTGGAGCGCAAGGAAGCAGGACAGGTTGATGAGGGCGAGAATGCCGTCCATCGAGGGCTCGTCGACCTCCAGGGCCTCCTTGGCCCGATCCAAGCATGCTATCGATATATCGCAGAGCAGGGTATCTCTTTTGCATATCTGAGGATGGCACATATATGCGTGGAGTGCGGCCCAGCCAAGGGCGGAGTAGAGGAGCGCTGGCTCGGTTTCGCCGTTGCGTAGGCGGTGGTAGAAGCCCTCGCGATCGACGGGTTGGTGGGCAAAGAAGCAGGGAGAAAGGTATATCTGCAGCAGCTGATCGGAAAGCCGTGATAGCAGTGGGCTGCAGTCCTCGTACTTCACGACCGTGGCTTCACTCTCCGCGATGCACTGCTTTGGAGCAAGACTCCGTAGAAAGACGGTGCATTGACGTGCGGGTTTCGAGTAATCTTTCTTGGTTTGCGGCGGAAGATGCTTGGACAGCAGGGTGTGTAGGTCGCTGATGGAGCGCAAATGCAGTTGAAAGCGTAGATCGAGCTTATTTCCTAGGTAGAGAACCGCCTTCTGCTCGTCGTCATTTAAGGAAATGGTAGAAGAGCTACTGCTGGATGGGGAAGAATGACTAGTCGGTTCATGGACGATGATCTGAATTTGGTCGATGGAGGATTCAAGCAGCCTGAGGTTTTTGGAAAGCTGTCTGAGTTGTAATGAGAGCCGCTCCACTGCTACGGGTTGTGAGGAGGGATCTAAGGCCATGCTATTAGTCTAAATGAATGTTTTTTTTTCTGCGGTTGCTTGGCTCAGAGGCATCCGTTTCGATATATGAGCTCACCATGACTTGGCTTTTAAGATTCAGAGAAGGGGGGGCTATCTCAAAATTAAAGGTGAAGGATAGTCACGTACGAAGTTAGGAATTTGTTTTTCTAATTTATCGCCTTATCTTTATCCCCTCCCCCCCTCCCCTTTCGCCTTTCCTTGCGTGTATTCCAATCCTCTAGAATGAGCGGAAAGAAAACGCCACAGCGCACTCGCCCCCGCCATTTCTCCATGGTGCGCGATTTCCATCTCGCCGATATCATTACGCTTCTTAATGGGATCTGTGGTTCACTCAGTATCTTCTCCAACATGAAATACATTCTTACCCGCGATCCTCACCAACTCTGGTTGGCCATGGCATTCATACCGTTCGGCTTTGCCTTTGATGTTCTAGACGGAAGAGTTGCACGCTGGCGCAAAAAGTCCTCACTCTTGGGACAAGAACTGGATTCCCTTGCCGATCTAGTCTCCTTCGGCGTTGCCCCTGCCGTGTGTGCCTTTGCGGTTGGAATGCGCACGTGGGCGGACACCCTCGTCCTTACTAGCTTCATCGCATGCGGAATCGCTCGCCTTGCCCGCTTCAATGCCACGGTTGCTGAGGCTCCCAAAGATCAAACAGGGAAGATCAAGTATTTTGAGGGGGTTCCGATCCCTTGCAACATGTTCCTGGTTGGAATGCTCGCGTATTTTGTGCGGCGAGGATGGACTGAGGACCGACTTCCCGGAGGCGTTATCGAATGGGTTCCGGGATTTGAATTCCACGCTATGGTGCTAATATACGGCCTCATGGGAACAATGATGATCAGTAAAACATTACGTATTCCCAAGTTTTAAACGCAAAAAAAAGGGATGCGTCCCTCCTATGGGACCCGTGTTTGGTGGTCGGGAGCGTCTTCACTTCCCTGTTGCTACGCGTTTCCCTTACTGTGAATGTGATTCTTCCTCTAGTATATGCTTTTTACTGACATTTTTCTTTCTGTATGGTTTATTTATTAACACTATTCTTTTACTGCACTTTTGGGAACCTTTTTTTTTTCGTTCTCTCCAAATTGCTCCACCCCCTATCGCTATTTTTCTAATACTTCTATTAAAACGGATGATTATGGAATGCCAAGGGTTCTCATATAAATTGATTCGTTTCCATCCATTTTATTGTCAAGAGATAGGGAGTCAAAGGTGGACTAAATTATCAAGCAAGATACAACGTCTTTTTCACCTCCAGCCAGAGTGGCGAGTCGATTACAGGACGAAAACGGCAGCCACGGCAGCAAGGCCCAACACGGCGCCCTCCATGCGAGAAGCACCGCTCGAGGCACCAGTGGGCTTGGGCGAGATGGAGGCGGAGGCCTTGCTTGCGCTAGCCAATGCACTGCTGGCAGAGCCAGCGGCAGAGGTGGCGGAGGCACCGGCGCTGGACGCACTCACGGAGGCAGAGGAGACGGAGGCGGCGGCAGATTCGGCGGAGGCAGAGGCTGAGGCGGCACCGGTGGGCAGGGTGGTGGCGGATGCGGTGGCAGGCGCGTCATCGCCCTTGGCGGCCGACTTCGAAGGCGCTGCAGAGGACTCGGTGCCCAGCGCCATGACGGCGAGGATGAGGGCGAAGCAAGAGACGAGGAAGAGAGCCAACTTCATTTTTGGAGTAGGATTAGAAGAGGGTTGCTAAGATTAGAAAATAATGGGTTGAGATTAGAGGTTAAGGATATGTAAGAGGGGGTTGGAGAGGAGATGTGGGGAAGATAGAGGGGAGGAGAACTGGCACGGTGGGGAGGGGGAGGGGTGCCAGGCCATTCTTATATAACTCGCCAGGCTTTGTTGTTTTCTTTTTCGATGTTCAGTGATTTAGGCGTGTCGATCCATCGTGGACCAACCGCTCGTTTGCGAAATTAATGGCTTCGATGCTTGCAGCCATTATGCGGTTGCATCACAGGCCTCGCTGCTCGCCTGGAACCCTTGTTTGCAACCGCTTGGTGCATATTAGGCCTTTTTCGTGAGCAGAGAGTCGGTGAACCGGCTGGGAGCGGAAACAAGCTCGCGGCTAAACGATCCCTCCAAGCCGCCCCCCAAGGCCCCGCCGGCCACTCCCCAGCGCCGGGGCAAATGACGCAAAAACCGAGCCCACCGGGGCCAGGGCCACAAACGGCTTGGGGGGCGCATAGCGAGGGAGCCTCCAGTGTTTGTTTTGTTTCTGGCCCAGAAACGCGCGTGTGTAGCCTGTTTGTTGCACCAGACCTAAATCCCCTCTGATCATTCCACAGATTAATCAGGGGCAATGAAAACCGGTAGCCTCGCTTACCGCAAATAGAAATGCCCTCTCAGCCTGAGGACGAGCACGCCTGCGACCAACTTTGGCGGCCACCGTCTCTAAGCAATGAAACCCGTTCGCTGGGCGGGCCTTCCGCCTTTCCGTTTCCCGCCCGCACGCATCCACCGATCGGTCAGCGGCGACAGGGCTCCTGGGCGGCGACGGCCGGGCCTGGGAATGGGAGAAGTGCATAGATTCGAAATAAATACAGAAACTGGATATTGAGCAGAGTTGGCCGATCGGGTGCCCACAGGAGGGCGGGAGGGGGCCCGGTCTGGATGGCTCAGCAAGATAGTAGTGCATGGCATATATGCGGCGATCCGTACATCTCGATAACTAAAGGGCCACTGTCATTTATTATATTGCGGGTTCTCGTTGAGATTTTCCTGGATGCATGTGTGTGCATGTTTAATTTTTCTGCATGTAGCCCTGCGACGCGCAAGGATAGACCGATTTTCTTCACAGAGAAATTGGGGGAAGGAAACCAGCTTCCGGGCGGGCTTCGCACAGGGCCGCTAGAGGAGGGAGGCGCTGCTGTTGGGCGCTAGCGCGGTTTGGTCGCCGTCCCCCACCGAGTCCACTCTTGCTTTACTCTCTAGGGCCTCCTATGGCACTCGCCCCGGAGGCTCGCTTTCCCCAGCTTGCTGAAGCCGCGTGGGAGAAACTCTGGCTCCAATATACCAGTGGAACCGCAAAGAGCTTGCGGTATCCCCCCCCTCCGCGCTGGTAGGCAAGCTTATGAGCATCCCAAACCTTGAAGGGATACAGGATCCTCGATTTTGGCCATTCCATCCACCAATCCAAATCGGGTGGCATTTTTGTGCCCGACTTCCAGTCCCCCGTCTTCTCGATTCGTAGGGATACGCGTCTTCCCGGCTTTCGAATCGCGTTTTCTGTTTCAAGGCATCGCAGAAGAATTCGCCACGATTGCTCCTCCTGCAGTATGCATGGTTTATATTAGACAGGTGCCGGAATACTTGCAATATTCACGCCGGATGGGGTTTGATGTTTCGAAGCGGCATTGCTGTGGCTCGATGGATATTGTCCTTGGCTCCCATGGAAAAGGGCGGAGGGCTCTCTCTCTCTTTCTCCAAGACGCTCCTTGCGGAAGCGGGCCATGCCGGAGCAAATACCCCTCCCTTCCCGAGTGTAGCTGCCCATTCAATTCAATCAACGCGAATATTCTGCATGCGGCTCTTGAAAACTTGTTCAAAGCCCTACCCCCCCCTCCTCCTCCTCTATATCAATGCTCAAACTTCTGAATAAAGTCGAACCTATTTGCTTGCATGCCTCTAGCCACTGAGAGTATTGAAAGAGAGGGGTGGGATGAGGAGCGGTTGGTCTGGGTGCGTTCCCATAGCTTGGCATTATATCTCTAGGCAGTGAATCTTCTGTCTGGTCCGTGGAGGCATGTACTAAGAAGTAACAACTCTAACCCACTAGCAGCTCCTCAGTCGACATGTGACTGCCAATTTCACGAATCGTCAAAGATGGCCAACCTTTGATTATCGGTCGGGTTGATCGATGTTCGCAAAAGGCCTTTTGTGGGAATGACCACCCTTTCGCAGAATGACAGCATTGGAACCCCTTCTGGCACACTTGCCAATAATCCAGCGGTAGATGATGTAGATGATTCCGAGTCCACTCTTGCTGTTGCCAACGTGTCCCTCCCCCTCACTTCCCTCTCCTCGGATTGTGTCGATGATGCAACCATGTCGGCCACTCGCGATGATTTGGAAGGGGTGGATGAAGCCAATACCCACGACGATGATGACGATGTCACTGGGGCAGAACAGAGAAGCAACTCTATTGCTGGATACGATGCCATCATTCAATATCTCAAGACGAAAAGCTACCCCCCCAACTACACGAAGAAGGATAAAACCAAACTGCGAGTGAAATGCCAGCGGTACGTCCTTATTGGCGATCATCTCTTCTATCGCCCCTCGGATTCGTCCGATCCCCGACGTGAGGTCATGCCCGCAGACAGGCTCGAGATCATACGGGCTGTCCACGATGATCCCATGTCCGGTGCTCATTCTGGAATCAACAAGACATTCGATAGATTGAGCGCACGATACCACTGGAAGGGCATGTACGACGATGTGAGGCGATATGTGCAACAGTGCGAGATTTGCCAGCACCAGCGTGCCAATACTCAGGAAGGAATGCGCCATAACAGCAAGTGCCAATTGCCAGTCAAGTTCGAGCGCGCCTTTGCCCGCATCGGGGTTGATGTGCTTGGGCCATTTCCACCGTCGGCCCGCAATAATCGGTACATTTTCATGGCGACCGACCAGCTAACCAAGTGGGCAGAGGCTACCGCCGTGCCCGAGATGACACCAGAGAGGATGGCGCGCTTTATTTTCGAGGAAATCGTATGCAGACACGGGTGCACCGAACTCATTCTGTTGCCAGAAGAGTTCTATCACGGTGTTCATGACCATGGCGGCGGGAGTCAAAACGGAGGGGGTTTCGGGCAGCGCGCTTTGCAAGCGCTACGAGAGATCCTTGGTCCTTCGGCCTCGGTGCATGCCGCTGAACACTCCGATATCTTCAATGTCGTTCTTCACAATCTCTTAAGCAAACTCGTGGTCGACTCACCGAATGACTGGGATGCATCCTTAGCATGGACTCTCTTTAATTACCGCGTGTCACGACACGCAGCCACTAACGAGGAACCTTTCTTCCTCCTCTATGGACGACGCGCCACTTTCCCTTCTACTAGCGCCACCCCTATTGGGGAGGAGCTACCGAGTCAGCAACTTATGCTAACCCCCGAGGAGGGGCCTCATGTTTCCGCCCAACCCCCGCTGTTACCCACCACAGCTCTACCCTCTGCATCGGCGAACGTCTCAGACCCCCTTCAACAAATATACGCCATGCAGCTCGTGCGAACACTTGAGCACGTCCAGCTGGTGGCCCGTGCAAATGAAGTGAGATCTCGGAAGCGGCAAAAAATTGAAGGGCAATTACAGCAAGGTTGGGCGGATCGAATTATCAATGAGGTCGAGGGTGCAGAGCACTCCAATGTTTTGGTTCGGGAACATCGCAAAGGCGATGGGGTTGAATCTGTATCGGCGTTATAGTCATTGCTATAATTTTTTTTTCCCAATAATTATCTTCATTTTATTCTCCATTAAATATTTTATTTCTTTCCCGACTCTCTTGTAATTTTCCCCATCCATAATCTCTTTATTGCTGTTATTTTTTCTTTGTACCATTGTTCAATTGACTGTTTATCTGGTTTTTTTTTCTTTATTATACATGTTTATCGCAGTGATTATTGCTACATTTCCCTATATCAGGTGATGGTTCCTGTAAGTCTATGTCGCAGTAACTATGGTGTGCAAACATGCAAAGATTGAGCAACCCCAAAACCATCCTATGTAAAGATACGCGTATGGCTTACCCCAAGGTCGCCGATCCATTGGGCAGAGCTGTCGGCTACTCTCCGTGCTGATCCATTTGAGTAGACAATGCATATGAAACACATGTTTGCATTCTCCCCAGACTAGTGTTGCGCAAATGTCATTACGAATCACTTATACAGAGTGGGAAACTCGAGGAACACTTACTCAGTGGACAGTCATCCCCCGGAGTTTTACACTCTGGGCAACACCCATCGAACGCATTCTGGCAGATACCACATACGTCTTCTATATCTTCCACGTCCCAATGCCAGAATGCCACGGCATTCCAACTAGATCCATGGTTTGAAAAACATATTGAGCAAGAAAATGGATTATATACACGAATGTAATTCTTTTTACCCTACAAATTAAAAAAAAATCGTTTCCATTATTAGCGAATCAATCCTCGGATTACTGCCATGGGTTGTCTCTTGTCCTTACTTTTGATTTTCACTTTCATTATTCGCTAAGGCAGGTTTTCAGAAAATAGGGACGAAATCGACAAGCTTGTGTCTTTAATGTGACTGCATTTAATAAAACGCGTAACGCGCTCTATATATGTATTCCACGTCTCCCCCGTTGTCCATCCAGACCCACGACTATTCATATCGGGTGATCTCATTCCCGTATTAAGGATTATCCATAAAAAACCCTTAGCGGCTCTTGATCACTCTGATTGAGAATTCGACAAAGAAGGAAGGAATTAATAACAGGCACTAGGGGATATCGTTTCAAGAGACAGGCTCCTCACGCCCCTTATCACGAACCTTCGTGTTGCTAAAGCAAGCACCTTTACAGTAGACTCCTGGGCGTCGCATCGCCTTGGCCGCAAATATAAAGTTCATAACTCTTGAGGATAGAGTTGGATGCTGGAAATGCTCAAAATGTTAGTCTGAGATCTGTGGCTTTGCTCTCATCGGCTTGTTTTGGCCGTAGCTTATGCAATCCACGGTCAAAACTGGCCGATTGGCCATTTGGGCCACTTGTCTCCAATCCTGGCCTCTCAACTAGGTTTCGGACAGTCTGCGTTGACAAGACTCATATGAATAAGTAGGGAGAGCCGGGGGAGTTGTGTCATATTAACGGTATATTCCTGCCGATTCAGTAAAATATAAGCTCACCTGTTCCCTTAAATAATTCCTTGTAATAGTTTTCCACTTTGCGTAATTTTTTTTACTTATTCCTCTCTCTCTTGTTGCCTCGGATCTTGAAATATATCAGCCATGATCGAAGTAGACGTTTTTTGGTCATTTGCATTTGGGGCCTCGTTTGCCGCCGCTGCCGCTGCCGAATTAAAACAGGCCGACGAGCCTTGGGTCAACCACGTCTTTGTCAAGACCCTATTGTTCCTGTCTCTGATATTCGGGCCGAGTGGCATTTATTTGCTGTGGGACTTTCCAGGCTGGGAGTCAATGTGAGGCGCCACTTATATTTGTTAATGAGTTGTTTCCTCTTTTTGCTCTTTTGCGCTCACCCAAGCATCCCATGTTTAGGTTTGTTCTTGGCGACAAAAACACAATCCCCGCTATCCTGCCCACGCTCTTCTCGTTTACCAACGTTTTGCTGGGGATCCTTGGCCACTACATCACATGGCGAATGATCAAGAGCTCGAAAAACATAGGCCAGGATTTGAGCTATCATCGCCCATGGATCTGGGCTTACGCGTAAGTGTTGGTGTTGGGTGAATGGCAGCCGAATGCACAGAGCCCCCACTATGAAGGAGAAAGCACTCACTTAGCAATTTTATCTGACCCGCTTTCATATCCCGTAAATAGATGCTTTAATGCCATTCTTGGGATGGGATATTATCGATTTACTTATGCAGGAACCCACGAGGATTGGGCCGCTGGCCGTACGTTCCCCATGCTAGCGTTTTTCACGTCCCCCGTCTTTTTCACGCTCCTTGCCATGGGCGTGGTGTTTGTTCCTGCAATGGTCATCCTTACCGTTCAGTATGCGCGCGTTACGCTCCGGGCCCATCCCAAAATTGCGTACCGCTTCGTTCCCTTCTTCATCCGTGAGGTGATAGTCAGTAGTTCGGTGATAGTGGCTGGGTGGTTTGCGTATATGTTCGGCCTAAAGAGCGAGAGGGAGAGAGAGTACTTCGTGCATGAGCCGGTGGGAATCTACGCGCCACTGGTTGGATTTGGAGTGTTCATTGTTGCCATTTACGGCCTGGTGCTATTGCCTTTTGCTTATGTTGCTCTCCTGGAGCAGTTCACGGCACCTAAGGAAAAGACAAAATGAACTTTTTTGACCTTCTGCTAATAACTATGGTTGCCTATTATTTGTCCCTACTTTATTCGTGCTTTGTATTTTACCATGGGTGAACAGGACCAAGCATAATTACTCTATCTCCCCTTTTTTTTCCAACTTCATTCGACTGTAGAGACCTCGTCTAATATGCATTCATAATCTGTAATGACCTTTCACATGATTTTTATTGAAATACACGCTAGTTTGCTCCTCTCAACCCTTCTATCACGAAAAAATTGGATTCCAGCAACACTACCAGATGAATCTGAATTAAAAATTTATTTTGTTCGAATAAAATATACATCAAAAAAAAAAAAATTGTTCGCTTTCAAAGGGGTGGAAGGACCTTTAGGAAGTGGAAAAAACAAGGAGTGCCCGGGGGATTTAGTTCCTAGGGTCGAGAAGAGGAGAGTGAATAGAGGTGTCGGCGGAGTGCTTAAGAAAGTTTGAACTTACTTCTTCACAATCTGTACAACGTCTTCGTCCTGCAATACATGGTCCTTGCCACATTTCTGCGGTGCATGTTTAACCGAGGCTCCCCACACATTCGCACTATCGATCGAGTGAAGGGTGGATTAGCTGAATTCAATGGCATTCTGCTTGCCCAAAATAATGAGCGGCTACTTACTATTTGAATTGGCTGAGGATGGCTTTGTGAATTGTGTTGCAGAAGTCTTCAATCGTGCTTGCATCCCGTTTAAGAACCACAGGGGCTGTGTAGTCGGGCAGCTGGCCTTTAGGTTTAGTGTAGCTGCAAAAAACCCCGGACAAGTTAGTTATCTTTTGACGAAGGCTGTATAAAGGGCATCTTACATTCGCACAAGGTCTAGCTTCTCCCACATCACTTCTAATAGTTCATCAAAATTCCACTCTAATAGAAAGGGAGCGCTTAGCAGAAATGAAGGCAGTCAGGAGATCCGATGAAAATTACCATGGTGGGCAGAGATAGGGACTGCGTGTGGAATCTTGTAAATCATGTCAAGCTCTTCGATGGAGATTTGATCGATCTTGTTAAGTACATAAATGGCTGGAATATAGATCCGATTGCTGGACACAAAATGGAAAGGATGAGTAATGGAGAGAGAGGTGTTGAAAAAAAAAAGCCCAGCATCTCACCCCTCAATAACGTCAATGAACTCATCCACAGTGGGGTCGCATCGGAAGGAAATATCGGCGTTATGGATGCGGTATTCGGCGAGCACAGCCTTAATTTCATCTTGGTCAAGATGCGTTAACGGAACGGTGTTCGTGATGTTGATGCCTCCTTTTTCCTTCTTTTTGAAAGAGATATTGGGGGGTGACTTGTTCAGTCGAATTCCATACCCTTCAAGTTCGCGCTCAATAATGTATTTGTCGGTGAGGGGTTTCAAAACATCTAGCACAAGGAAGATCAGGGAGCATGTGCGTGCAACTAAGGGGGGGGGAATGCAGGATATAGGGTTAGTCTTCCAATCCATAAGTGGCAAGATGACGCAACGAAATGAAGAAAGAAAAAACGCACCAGCAATAACTTGGCGACCACGACCCTTGCCATCTTTGGCGCCTTCCAAAATACCGGGCAAATCAAGCATTTGGATCTTGGCACCTTTGTACATGATGATACCTGGCACAGTTGTCAAGGTTGTGAATTCATAGGCGGCAGCTGTTGAAAATTGAAAATGAACATTAATATCGTGTTTTCTTGGCACTTTGCAAAAAGTCTCAATTCCATTTTTTTCAAGCAACATTACCTTCCGAATGGACGCCAGTCAACTTTGACATCAGAGTGGATTTGCCCACTGAGGGGAAACCCACGAACCCTACACGCGCCACGCCCTGTTTTGCAACTTCAAAAGACACACCACCACCACCACCGCCACCACCTCCAGGCTGGGTGAGCAGTTCACGTCGCAATTTTGCAAGCTTCGCCTTGAGCTGACCCAAATGGAAAGCAGTGGCTTTGTTCCTCTGGGTCTTGGCCATTTCGGCCTCGATCTGAGCGATCTTCTCGATTGTCTGTATTCAAATCCAAAAAGAGCGATGAGTCAAATTTAAGAAATACTCGAGATGTGTAATAGGAGCTTACCGTCATCGTGCCTGACTAAATCTTCACGATCAAATGATCTGGGTAGAAAAAAAAATGATATAGGTAAACTATCGGTGTTTGTTTGTTTAAATCGTGATGTCATTGAAGGCGCAGCACCCTACATTTGATCCTATGAGTTTAGAGATTAATTAGTCATTAAAAGGGAATTCGTCTGCAGTTTTCGATTTTAAACTCGATGTATCCGAATCAGATAAGTCATATTAATTTTCAATGTAGATGAGAAACGTGAATATACAATGGAAGAATTGAGTGGACATATTTGTTAGAGGTTTTCTGAATATCCGAGAGGGATTTTACAGAAGTGAGCAGAAATTCTTTCGGGGCGTCACAGCGGGGAGGGGTGCACACTGCTTTTTCATATGACAATGGCACTTCTCTCATTATAGAGTCCCTGGTTAGATTCAGACAATATTGGTACAATTGAAAAGAAAACAGACTAAATAAAATCATCGTCCACAGGTTGTGAATTTCGCTTTCGCTTTTTCGCTCTTGAGTTGGTCAACTTGGGGGTAGAATCTTGACAAATAAGGAAAAAGCAATATAAACAATTGATTGAGGATTAGATGTAAAAATCATATATACCACTCGGTTCGTCGGATAGTGTCGATGGCTGCGATTGTGCCGGCGTCGAGTCGAGAGCTTCTGACTCTCCGGACTCGTCCTCTTGAGCCTTCTTCTTTGCCTCTCTTTGTCTGATCTGCTCTATTAGTTCAGAAAATTGATCTGCATATTTTTCAAGTGCAATGTTGTTAGGGATAATATGGAGATATTTGCTAACAATAGAAGAGTCAAGTAGTGGGTAGTAAATACAAAAGGATATCATGTGCAGCCGCCTCCTGTTCGGTAGAGATTCGACCAGGCTTTTTGTTGTTTTTTTCTTTGGTATAAATACGTTCCAGCGTTTCTAGCTCCTTCAGAAGTTCGGCATGACTTCGAGGTTTTTGGGAATCACAGTTGGCATTATGCAAATTCAGGAATTCGCGATGACGATATTGAAGTAATTGTCGGTCCCCATTTGTTGGTAGATTCAAATCCTTTGTGCCAGAAAAAAGGGAATAGGGTTGATAAGATGAATGGGGTGAGACTTTTAGCAGAAAATAGGTTACCTTCAGAATCTTTCGTAATTGTTTGTCCGTGTATACTGAGTAGCAGAGTTTCGTCAGTTTAGTTCGAGTCCTTAAAGCATATGAATAAAACATAAATTAAACATGCTCCTCTATAAGTGAATAGAGAATGATAGGATACCCATTCGAACTACTGGGTGTTGATAGTGTATTGATTGCTGAAGGTGATGAAGCGGGTGAAGATGTTGGTGGGTTGGATTTCATAAGACAGCGATCCAAATGTGAATTTATATCAGAGGGAGAATAGAGGTTTCCGCATATCGGGCACGGAAAGCCGGTACCTTGTCAAGATAAGTTGGGATCAGCCAAGATAGAGAGAGGATGTAGAAAAAAAAAATAGCAAGGACTACCAGTTGAAGTGCTTCGTTGCTTAGTTTGAGGAAGTACACCTTGGGAGTCTAACTCTTTAGTTGATATTTTTTCTGATTTCTCGGTTATAGCAGTAGCTGAATCAGTGTCGTTATTTACTTTCAAGAAGTGACCTTTTAAGAGAAAAGATCTAGCAAAGAGCAGTATAAAGGCTATATTAGTATATTGCGGCGTTTGCGAGTAAAACAGCATAAAATGGGGTACGCAAAGTATTGTATCTGGCTGGAACTGAAATGACAGAAGTTAATAGAAGAGGAGCTACGAACCTTAGGCGAGAAAACGATTGAACGAGATCGTCAAGTAGTATGTTTTTTTGTATATGTGATTCTTCAGAAGGAGTGCGACATACCGGGCAGACTTCGGCAAGATTCAAGCTACGACGGATGCACAGAGAACAAAAGTTGTGGGAGCACTTAATAAGCATTACAGCAGCCTGGAAATGATCTTTGCAGATTGGGCAGCGTAGCTTGTGATCAATGTCGCTCAGTTCTGGGGACGACCACTCTGATGGATCTTTTTCCATTTTCTCGAGTACATTAGCTAATGTTATATTTGAAAACAATCGAATTTTTTTGAAAATGGTAATGAAGACGCGACGCGTAAATTTCCTGCGCCATACATTCTGACAAATTAAACAACTCGCGTTTTCATTAATAAATATGCTGCCAAAATCAGACGCGCAAAGGCAAGCACTATTTATTTTTGGAGGATGCCATCTAATGAATAGAATAGGAGAATCGGAATGTTTAATTACGGCTTCGGTCTCGTTTATGACTAGTAATATTTCTAGTTTTGCGATGTGTTGGTGGGTATACACGTTTGAAACATCCAATATTATGTGCGTCTCTCTCACTTATTTGAGGATGAAAAAAATTACAAAAAGTCGGTGCTTTTTATTCTATCGTAAACTTGTCTTAGGTTGCCTAGTTTCTACGAACGAATTGTCTAGGTAATTCAAATATATATACCGCATGTGGCCACTGAGTGCTCTGACAATGTCCACCACAGCCAGCAATTCTAGTAATGAATGTTTCTTTACAGGGTCGCCTCAATAACGTGAACGCCTTCCTTTTCTAGCAATTCCATAATGGGGTTATTAATCTCAGGAGTCATAGGTGCGAGGACACCGCGCTCTTTGAGAACCCCATCCAGGATGAGCTGCACAGCAATCCCACAGGGGACACCGACTGTTCGAGCCATCGCACTGTCTCCACCTGGAACTCCATACTCAAGTAATGTAGAAGTACGCGTTTGCTGTCCAATAGTAAGGTGAGTTTAGTTTTAATTACAAACTTGCACGGGCGAAGGGGCCTCATTTACCTTGGTGCCATCCTTTAGCTCTACTTCGAATTTATGCTGGAGCATAATCATATCACGCTCGCGCTCCCCATAGCTCATCTTCTCTTCGAGAGTTGCACACAAGGTATCTAAGTAGTTTCCGCGGCGATGCACAGGTGTTTGTGAGAAAAGTCCAAGCCTGGATATCCGTAAAGTAGATAAGCGTGAATGTGAAATTACATGGAAATAGAATCCAATATAATCTTACCATTTCATCCCTTCAAGGACACGCTCCACTTGCTCGGAGGGGAGATTTAATTTGGCAATGATCGAATTTCGTAATTTGCTAATCAGCGGAGTATAAGCCGGTTTAGTATAAATGTGAATCTTGAAAAGGCTGTGCTCAAAATAAAATACCTTTCTTCTGTGCTATTGACATTCAAGAGCTGAGCAAGCGTTTGCGCCCAAGTGATTTCAGAAGACTCCTTCTGCAAGAAAGCGACTTCAGTGTCGTCTAGCAGGCCAATATCAACAAGGGCCTTGATAAATTCAGGGAAGCCTTGGTAGCGAAGGGTTCCGCGACAGATAGTGTGGGCCTCAGGGATATTGTAGCGTTCTTTGTACGGAGTGCTGTCGCGATTTGCGTACGCGACAAAAGCAAACGCAGGATAGATATAATACGGCTTAGCCGAAGACATCAATTCCTTCCCTGGGATCTCGACGACCTGGAAGTAAAGCGCAGTCGCGAATTAGTTTCAAATAAATGGGTAGTATAGCGAACTAAGCAAATATTAACCTTGCCGTTCTCATAGAACTTGGCATTATTTTTCAACGCCAGAAGAACCCCCCTCGATGACCAGCTGAATTTGTAGCCAAGAGGATTATTAGAGGCCTCAGGAGCGGGCAAACCACCGCAGAAAGAGAGGAAGGAGAGGATTTTTCCACCTTCCTTGTGGACTTCATCAATAGTTTTCACGGCGTATAAGTGGTCAATTCCGGGATCGAGTCCAATCTCGTTCATGACCGTGACTCCTGCTTGCTTTGCACTTAACAGAGGAAAATGGAGTGGATATTCAAGTCTATACAAGCATCCATTATACAATTGAACTTACGCTTCATCAAAAGCCATCATTGCTGGAGAGACATAAGATGTCGTAACAACGTGCTTCTTAAACTTGATAGCTGTTTTGATGACGGTCGCATGATGAATATAAGGAATCAAGCTAAAGATATAATTTAGTTAAGAAACGCGGATTTACAGCTGAAAATTAGTCAGCCTTACCTAATGACAAGATCGTGCTGAGAAACCAACTCATCAAAAGCTTTCTCATCGTTAATATCGAGAGAGACAGCTTTCGTGCGCTCAAATTGTTGGGCAAGGGCTTGAGCTTTTTCAATTCGCCTCGAGGCTAATTAGGAAAAAAATAAAAATGCGTTATATAGAGTTCAGTAACAAATGAAAGAGAGAAGAAGAACTACCAATCGTGATGTGATTCTCGGGACGACGCAGAATATATTCGGCAGCAGGGCGGGCAACGTAACCTGCACCAAGGAGCAGAATGTTCCTAAGTAGGGAATAGTTATAAGCCGATTGAGAAATGCTGCTGATTAAGGGAGACTACATACTTTTGGGATGCCATGTTGTTTTGCTTTTATAAAAGTGGTTCTATTTAGTATCGAGGTGAGTTAGAGAGTTGAGACGTAAGATATATCTTAATCAAAGCTCTGATTATCTGTGGGAAAATCAATCTTCGTGGCAATTTATGTGACGAGTTTTTGTGATTCATTAGCGGTGGCGCATTCAATTTAACGCGACCACGAAATTATTCCGTTTTTTTTTTTCCCGCTACGCGTCGATAAAGTAGGCAAATGTTGAAATGGGGCGACTAGTGAGACTCGAATTGGAAAATTTCAAGTCCTATAAGGGGCATCAAATGATTGGGCCCTTTCATAACTTTACTTCGGTGATCGGACCAAATGGTGCAGGTAGGCTACCATCTTCGAGCTCCTCCATTTACAATTACCTATTGTAAAATTGTTTAACTACTCTTCTAAATTAAGGAAAATCAAATCTTATGGACGCTATATCATTCGTACTCGGCGTACGATCACTCCACCTCCGTTCGATGCATCTTAAAGATTTAGTGTATCGAGGAGCAGGAGATCAAGAAGAAAGCGACAAATTAGCGGATCCAACCAATTTTCCCCAAAAGGCATATGTAATGGCAGTATATGAAGACGACAACGGAGAGGAAATTATCTTTAAGCGCACGTAAGTTACTCCATGAGGATAGAGGCTTAAGGGGGGGGGGAGGCAGAATGACTGATAGTGTTGTACCTAGTATCTCCATATCTGGCTCAAGTGAATATCGTATAAATAACATTGTCGTCAGCTTTAATCAGTATAACGAAGCTCTGGAGCGGGAGAATATTCTTGTGAAAGCTCGAAATTTCCTGGTATTTCAAGGCGATGTCGAAGCAATTGCTAGTCAAAGTCCTAAAGATCTCACAAAACTTATCGAGCAAATAAGCGGGTATGCTTTCGCTTTTTTATCTTCATTTGAAGTTGATAATTTAGCGACCTTTTTTTTGCATTTGCTGCAACAGTTCATGGGAATATCGCGAAGAATATGAGAAGCTTAGAATTGAGTTAGAACGAGCAACAGAAAACTCTACTTTTAACCTCAATAAGAAGCGCGGGATCCATGCTGAAATCAAACAATACCAAGAGCAAAAGAACGAAGCTGAGCGTTTTGAACAAATGCAAAAAGAAAGGGTAATTAGTTAAGATCGAATTTATCCAACCATATCGTTTTTAACTAGTGTTATCCTTGTTTGTTATTGCCTTTATAAGGCGAAAGTACTCGTAGAATATTTGCTATGGAAGCTCTTTCACATTGAGAAAAACATTAAATCTCATCAAAACCAGATAAATGAGAATAACGAGAAGATCCAACTTACCCAAGAGAAGCTGGTACGATAATTTTTTTTACTTTAATATACATGCATAGACCTAACTCGGTTATCGCAATGTAGAATAATGCAGACAATGCGCTTAAAACCGCCCGTCGTAAACATGCAGACAAATCTCGAGATATTTTGAAGCTTGAGGATAAGACGCGAAAAAAAGAGCGGCAGCTAGAAAACAAGGTGAGCCCAGATATTCTAGAGCGCAATATAAAACATTCAGTAATCTTGCTGTATTATTCGATAGTGGCCACAACACCTGGAGCTAGAGGAAAAGATCGCACATATTAATAAGCGATTAAAACGTTCAAGGAACAATGCAGAACAGCTTCAACAAGAGTATCAACATCAGGTTAGGAAATCATATTTTTATAGATCCAATATCGAGAGAAACCTCCCTAAACATCGAAATATTACAGGAAAGCCATATTGAGGCCCTTCAAACCGAGCTACGAAATGTAGAAAGAGCGCTACAGCAAACTGAAGGTAATGCTGATAAGCTATTTATTTTACACTTTACAAATATTCAAACTTAAACTTATGACTGCTCCTTTTTAGAATCTTTTCAGAGTATATTCATTAAAAAGGGAATAAGCCTTAGCGAAAGTGATTTGGCTGAATACAATAAGCTGTACCGTCGCTCTTCTAATCTGTAGCGAGTTGGTGTATTATACAAATTAATATTTCGTTTGTCAATTTACAGGAAGCAAGAGGTTAATCTCAAAACAGTGGACAAACAGCAGCAACTCGCCAATCTACGAAGACAAGATAATATAACTCGTGAGTCTTTGCTCCGCATAAGTGAGAGATTGAACGAGAAAGAGAGGCAGAAAGCTCAACTCGAGGACGAGGAGAAGTCGCTCAATGCTCGAAAGAAAAAGGTTGAGTCAATATATTGTGGGACACGTAATGATTAGAAATTGTAACCTAGAATGATCTGCTAGACTGAGGACTATATCAAACAATTGAGCGAAGATTTACAAGCTGCCCAGAAGAGTCTGCAGGATTTGGTCACTGAGCGAGAGAATATACAGTAATTATCTTTTTTAATGGTATAGCATTAAATCACTCCTCTAAGTCAATCAATCATAGAAAAATGGAAAAATATTTGAACAACGAGCTTCAGCAAACCTTGAATAAACTGCTACAAGCCCGAGTGGATCAGCATGAGTCTGAGAAGCGCCAAAGAATGAAAGAAACTCTGGACAACCTTCGACGGATTTATCCTGGTAAAGACTTCGTCATCGGTTATAATTTTGCTTTTTGATTAAGTGTTATTTTTCTACGGATTTACAGGCATCCATGGAAGAGTGAAAGATTTATGCACTCCTAATTTGCAAAAGTACAACGTTGCTGTTAGTGTGGTTCTCGGACGAAACTGGGACGCGATTATTGTGGATACCGAAAAAACGGCGATCGAATGTATTCGGGTATGAATACTGGCTTATAACTCCCCAATATTTTATCTCACCGTATATTCCTCTATGTAGTATTTGAGAGAGCAGCGAGCTGGGCACGCAACGTTTATTCCACTTGATACTATCTCGACAAAACCAATCCATCCAAAATATCGAAACTTTGTAAAAGGCGCATGGCTTGCTATTGACATTATTTCCTATGATACTTCTTTGCAAAGGGCGATGGAGTACATATGCGGTAACACATTAGTGTGTGAAACTATGGAAATTGCCAAATATATTTGCTATGATCGCAAAGAGCAAGTTAAGGGTAAATACAATGAAATATTTGGTAATGGATAATTTCGACAGACGTTTAAATTGTCCTATTTTAGCGGTTACTTTGGACGGAACTGTCATACATAAAAGTGGTTTAATCACTGGTGGAGAAGTTCCTAACAGAGATGCAGTACGTGCGTGGGAAGATAAGAGTGTTGAAGGTATTTTTTCATATTCCCTACCGACTTTATTTGAATCCGTATCTCTCTAAATCTCCATTCTCACTATTTTAGAGTTAAAACGCAAACGTGAAGAACTCCTCTCAAAACTTAATGAACTAAGCAAATCGAAACGCCGAGGAAATGCCGAAGAGGCATTGCAAAACGAAATTAATGGATATAGGAGCAGAATAGATTACTCAAGAGAGGATTTGGTATGAATGTCCTCTTTACTTTAGCCCTGTTTTATTTAACATACGGTGCTTATTGCTGAATTTACCTGCATCTAGGACATAACGCAAAGAAAGCTTGATAGTATTAAAGATGAGCTCAAACACGTTACGGAGGAAATCAAGGAGTTATCTAACCAACATGCAGAAGTAGGAATCACACTCATACGATGATGCTTTTTTTTTAGTTACAGTAACGTCTTATTATTTAATCCTATAAATTAGGCAAAGTCAAAAGTTGAAATAATTGAAGAACAGATTCAAACCTTGGAAAGCACCATTCATCAAGTTGAGGATGAAGTGTTCAGCGATTTTTGCAGAAAGATTAATGTTCAAAATATCAGAGAATACGAGGAGTTACAAATTGATGCAGCTAACACACGCGTGCGATATGCAACCCAGCAGTCAAAATTGCAGAATCAGTAAGATTACAAGCAATTTTGTCTTTAATGTCGGCTCATTAATTTTTTTTTTCGTGAATAGAATTGATTTTGAAAAACAACAACTCAAAGAAATTGGAGACCGGATTTCCTCATTAAATGAGCATTTGACAAAGGACGAGTCTCTACTTGCTGCCTTTGAGAAATCCCGTAACAAGCTTGGGGGGGAGATTGATAAGATTAAGGAAGAGATCAAGGCTTTACATGATGAGCAGAAGACAATGTCAGACACGCTGGCGGAACTAGCAGTAGAAGTGGAAAATCGTAAAAAAGAGGCGATGGAAGTGAGCAAGGACTTGGATAAATTAATGAAGGAAGTGGCACGAGCGGTAAATACAAATTGTACCGATTTGTTTTTCCTCGAATTTTCATGTCCTCTCGGCTTTTTACCCTTAGGAATCAGTAATTGAGCGACTTAATGCCGAGCGCTTTTCCATTTTCCGTAAATGCAAGCTCGAGGAAATTAAACTGCCGTTAAAGAAGGGAAATCTCGAGGCAATATCGATTGAAAGAGCGGAGGTAAGTCATTTGCCTCAGTTTACCGAGTGTAGTCTTTGCTAACCAATGTGTTTAGGCTATTTTCGGAGAGGATGAAGATGCGATGGAAGTTGATACGGAAGAAAGAGCAGCCGAGGCCCTGGGCTTTGGTGAAATTGAGGTTGATTTCAGCAGATTAGGAGCAGATAAACAGAGGGTTAGTGAAAAACAAAAATGTTATGCACATCATGTGTATATACTAACCGACCCTTTGCATGTAGGATGATAGAGGTGGAGAGATCGAAATCGAATTCCAGAATAGGATCAAGAATATCACAACCGAACTAGAGCGAATGGCACCAAATCTAAACGCGAATAATCGGTTGGTACCTTTAACAACTTGGGAAGTTGAATGGGTTGCTCATGGATTATTTTAATAGGTTGAATGAAGTGGAGAGACGATTAAGAGCCACCAAGGATGACTTTGAAGTAGCCAAACGCCGAGCAACTACTGCGAAAGAAAAATTTAATGCCATCCGCGATGAACGGTATAGTTTTTCATATTATCTGTCCCCCCTAACCCCTCATGCTTATTCTTATTTGTAACAGCTATCGACTCTTCTATGATGCTTTCTCCCATATCTCCCAGAAAATCGATCAAATTTACAAGGAGCTGACAAAGAGTAAAGTGTTCCCACTGGGTGGTACTGCCTATTTAAGCTTAGGTGATAGTGAGGTGAATATAGAGAAATTCAAATGAGGATCTCGTGACCTTTGATGATATTGAATTATTTAATCTTATTTTTTTAAGGAGCCTTACTTGGATGGAATTAAGTATCATGCAATGCCTCCAATGAAGCGTTTCCGTGATATGGAACAGCTTTCAGGAGGGGAGAAAACCATTGCCGCCCTTGCGCTTTTATTTGCATTTCATAGGTAACGTCATGCCATTTACACAACTTTTCATATTCGCTAAAGAGATGCTTTGCAAATTAGCTATAAACCCGCGCCATTCTTTGTGCTTGATGAGGTAGATGCTGCTTTGGATAATGCTAATGTTGCACGAATCGCGAACTACATACGGAATCAAGCTGGAGAGCAGTATCAATTCATTGTAATATCACTCAAAGCCGCATTATACGAAAAAGCAGAGGCACTTGTGGGTATTTATCGAGACCAAGATATAAATAGTAGCAAAACACTATCTCTTAGGGTAAATTATTTCTCCCTTAATTTTTTTAAACTGTTCACTCATGACCTCATATTTTTTTTTTTTCCTTTTATTTTTTATAGTTGGATGCATATCCTGATCACTGAGGGGAAGAGGAATTTTTGTTTTTTGTATTTCTTAGATCACATTGATAAAAAAAAGAAAATCCAGAAAATAATTTGTTCTATTAGTGCTTTAATGCAAACCCAGATTTGGATTTCTACTTCAAGTTAACGTGGCGTTGAGTTTAAAGCCATTATAAGCTACACTTGTTGGGCTCAATTAAATATTTTATTTTTAATTGATAAAATAAAAATGAATTGCAAGTTCAGGAATTGGAGAACTGGGACGAGAGGTCGTATTCTTTCTTACCTTAAGGACTGGATTCTTGTCATTGTGTTGCTTCTCGGCTTTTTTGCTATTGAACTTGTAGAGCCTTTTCATCGAGAATTCTCGCTAAAGGATCCCGATTTGATGCATCCTTTTGCTGTCAAAGAGCGTGTAAATCTCGTTGGACTCATGGTAAAACATTAATTTTGATGATTGTAATAATACTTGTTAATCACTGCATCCTTCTCATTCAGTTGATTTCAATTGTGGCGCCTGTCGTCGCAATCTTTTTTACCTCTATCGTCATAAGAAGAAGCCTATATGATTTTCATAATGGAGTGCTGGGTAGCTACTGTTGGCTGCTATCTTTATTTCCAACCAATCTTACAAATCATTACTTTGTTAGGTCTACTTCTTTGCATCACCATGGTAGTAATGGTAACGGATGTATTAAAGGTCGGATATTATTTTTCCTCGAAAAGGCAAAAAGAGGGATTCCTTATATCCTTTTCTGTAAAATACCCTTATCAGGTCTCTGTGGGACGACCGCGACCAGACTTCATTGACCGCTGTCAGCCTCTGCCAGGCTCACAGGACCCCCTGTGGGCCTTATCTAATGCAACTATCTGCACGCAAACGGACTCCTACATTATTCGTGATGGGTACAAGAGCTTTCCTAGTGGGCATTCATCTTGTATGTATCATAAATCGCACGCTTTTTTTTTATATTGCGCTTCTAATCAACTGTAATCTATACGGTAGTATCATTTGGCGGTTTGACTTTCTTGTCTCTTTTCATTGCCGGGAAATTGCACGTTTTTGACCAACGTGGCCACACTTTCAAAGGATTTGTTGTTGTTCTTCCAATGATCGGAGCGGCTCTTGTGGCAATCTCGCGAATTGAAGATTATCGTCATCATCCAACCGATATCATTGCGGGCGCTATAATCGGCGTCTTGGCAGCTTATTTCAGCTATCGACAATATTACCCGTCATTGACTTCCCCTGATTGCCACAAACCGTTTTCCCCGAGGCTACGGGACAGCATTCATCCTTTGACAGCTGATTATGATCTGAACGGAGACGAAACAGATGTGGAGGCAGCGCATCATGAAGAATTACCAAGCTCGTCGATCAGCGACATTTCGCGTCCAATCACCTTTACAGAAGATACACAAGCACATCAAGATTATAGAAAATATGACTCCGGGCACTTAACGATACCGATACGCATTGAAATTCCTCGCTTGCCTGATGAACAATCTTCGGCTGACAAGAGATTTGAAAAGCTCCCTGCGAGTGATAGTGATAATGAAGAGGGGAGATATTGATGATATACCGTTGGCGTTTTTGTTTGCTTGCTGCAGTATTTATTTTTATATGTTTTCTTAGGCATGTATTCAGTGTAAATATAATATTTTAAGTCTCCCGGCCATAACCAAATTAGGAAATTGTCGTTAAATTAGATCATTAAATCGTGCAGAGAATCCAGCATATACAACATCAACAAACGTCAGAAACCCTGGCGGGCAAGAAAGGAGACTAGTTCTGCGTAGAATTCTTTCTCGTCAAATTTACTCGAAGTCAACATTCCCATCGAATTTGTAAAATCCCCTAAATAACCATAGAGGTGAGAGGTTTGATTGACAAGAAACTTCATAAAGTCAGAGAAGGCTGGCTTACAATGATTGCATTCTAGTGTCCCTAGATATTGTCCCCATTTCGCGCTCTTCGTGCTCACCAGTCCATCATTCTCTCCCTCGTGATTTGTCACTATTGTCCACGGAATCCAAAGCGGATGGGCGAAGGGGATATCCTTTGCAGCTGCTCCATATGAATAATAGGCAACGTCTGGTGAATCGTTAATGGTTGGATTAAAATGCTCTCCGAGAAATTCGGTAGATAGGTTAGAAAATGCTGGGGCATCAAGCATATGGCCAATTTTGTTAATAAGCGGAGTGAAGAGTTCAACCAGTGAAAGGGAGGTGCCACTACTTGACTCCTTATTTGAACTCGATTCTTTCAATTCTGTTCGGCGGCCCTCATTTTCAGCTACAACTGTCGCCTCATGTCGCTCTCCCGAATTTAGCTTCACTGCAGCAGAAACACCCGGCGATATCTTTTCGCTCACTTTTTGGGCCGCATTCAATGTTTCAATCACCCCCACTCCGAAATGATCACGGCACCAGTCCATAAAGGAAGAACCGTGGTGAGGTGTCGAGAGGGTAGTGAGCGATAGAGGGCGATATGCATTGCAAGGAAACCGGGAGATCAGGTATCTGCAATCTAGCCCGCCCTAATAATAGCATTAATATTGGCTATGGAAGAATAACTAAATAATGAAAGATAAATTACCATTGAATGTGCAATCAAGTTAATCGGTTGATTCGGTAGTGCTGATTTAATAATACTATCTAATGCAAACGCCCGCTGCTCTATAGAACCAGCTCTAGAAAATATGGCGATATTTCAGCAAATTTAAAAGTGATTGCCGAGCGATACACAAATAATGATTACCTTGGAACTTTTGTCAAAATAATCTTACATCCCATGTTCCGTAGAAAATCTGGTACTGATCCCCAGTAGTTAATCCTTATCGCCGTCCCAAACGTAATGGTATCAAACCCAAAAAGGCCTAGAAGAGCAAAGATAAATCTTCCGAAAAAAAAAACATATACCAAAATTACAAACCATGACAAAATACTAGTGCATGTCGCGGCGCAATATAGCGTGGTGAGGCAGTCATGCTCAACGCCTCTTTTCTCAGCTCTTCCACCCCTCGGTTTTTACAAACCCCCTCCTTTTGCGACTGTACATACTTATCCGAACTTTCGGAGATATCATGGCGAAAACGCTGTTTATGTAAGATAGAAAATGGTAGATTGAGATTGATTGATGAACGTATATTAGAGATCGATTGTAACGCCAGCATATTAGCACTTTACGAAGACAAGTGATAAAATGAGAAGATCTGTGAAAACCGAGTCACATATCGGCGAAAATTCGGCGGGTTGGCTGAGTGAAATTGAAACATATAGGTATATTAACTTATTATTAATAATGTCGTTAACTCTCTCTGTTTCTTGAGATATCCAGGGAGTTATTTTTCGTATTACACTGCATATGGCCACGATTTACTTGGAGTTTTCATTGTCAAAATATGGGTGGGATGGTTGTGGAAGTATTGAGTTTAGGTCTGTAACTCTAAACAGGATCCTGCGAAGCAGGATAGCAGAGTAACAATGATATCGCGCCAAACGGAGCGGCATTTGGACCCTTCGAGATAGGCATGATTCCATGTTGCATTCTAAGCAGTACGTATCATTTATTTATACTATTTGGATTTGCGGTCCAATCGATGTCCACCGACAGGTACTATCAACACTACATCACTAATATATACTTACAAAGATATTATGGATCTTATCAAATCTTACCTCCTGCGCTAAGATACCTCGGATTTCAATCAACAGGTAGTGAAGGGAATACCCCCATGTCTAGGAGAAAATTAGTGTCTTGATGGGTATATTCTGATACGATTTAATGAACAGCTGATGAAATTCGGGATCACCTGAGAAATTACTGCGGATAACATCACGCATTTCCGAAAGATATGTAAACTTATCCTTTTTTCCTAACTAGGGGCGTCTTGACAAACCGAGATCCTAAGTGCTTTATCTCATTACCAAATCGTCAAGAGTTTAGCCCTAGTGATTATCAAGGGAAAATGAACTTAAAAAACTCCTCATGATAATACCATTCCCTGTGAAATAATATAATTCGACAATCCAATTTTAATTTTATTTTTCTATCTATTGCCAAACCTTTCTTATCATTTCGAAACCTGGACTGCGCCACATTTTCCCGTGCTTTTTGAGTTTTCTTGTGAAATTGAAAAATATTTCTTAACAACAAAAAAAAGTTCGTTTTTTCTGGGTGATTATTTTCTCTATTATAATCATATTACTGTTGGGGAATTTTCTTTTCTGTTTCTTTCTCTTGTTCATCTTGTTCATCACATTCCTATTCCATTTGCTCGCCTACGAAGATTATGGCTGCCAACAGCCTCAATCCGATATCCAACACAAGTACGCAGACAGTACTCGAAAAACAGCAAGCCAATGATGTACTGTTACTCGACCCAGATATTCATATTGCAGCACAAGCGCTTGCTAAATTAAAACAGCCAAAGGATTCTGGTAGGTCATCTAAGAAATAATTGATCTGGTACTATGATGTATTCCTTGAATTCGCTCACCATTAATACCTTCTAGAATTATCCGGTACTTCTGAATCAGAAAGCAATCACATTCGCTCGGAGAAACGCCAGGGACACGGAGTTGAATTGAGAAGGAGAAGAGTACTTGATGATACCTCAGCACATCGTAATTATCCATTCTATTCCTTTTAATAAGTTCTTTGTTGGCCTTAATATGACCATCTTTACTTTCATTGTCGTGTAGCATATGCTCCTCACTCTCGCGCGCTCTCGCCTGCAAGGATTGTCCCCGACCGAACTTCTGTATCTCACCTACGCACTCCGAACGGAGGCCCTTCCACAGAAAACATGAGTAATATTAACGTGGCTATTGCTAACAAGCCCGCTCGAAGTCGATGGCAACAGCTCACAGTGGAGGCCGGTGCAGTAGTCGGAGCTGGCGCAGCAGTTGTAAGTGAAGAAGGCATGAAGCGACTACGTTACTGCCAAGAATGGCTGCAGTATGCTTTGGGACAAGTGGAATATCAAATCGCACTGCTTCATGGATTCCTCGCAACATTGACGAGATCCTCTGCTTCATCGGAGGTTGTACAAGCAAATACTAACGCAACCCTGAGAAAAGTGAAGCGCGATGTGGTGCAAGTGTTGCGGAAAGTGGTCGACGTTGTCTCGCGATATGCAGGAAGCTTCCTGCCGGAACATGCGAGGCGGAATGTCAGGAGCTTTATTCTTAGCTTACCTTCACGATGGGCACAACTGAACACTCTCAACGACCGCTCTGCTACACCATCTCCTGCATCTTCTCCTGTACTACGACCCGTTTCTTCAACTTCCCCCTCTAATGCATCCCACCCAATTCCTCCTACAGAGGCCGCTCAGCGTGTTCTCAACCTCGCTACTGAATCGGCGGATACATTGCGCTCCATTGCTGGAATATTTTGCGATACAATTGAGCGTGCAGATGCTTGGCTTGAACGACTACGTGCAGTGGGCGTGGCTACTAACAGGAAAGACACAAATACCACAATGGAAGTGGAGCCGATGGATAAGATTGATGATGATAAGCTAGAAGACGAAGGTGTGATCTCTGATGAGGATGAAGAAGAAAGAGAGAATCTTCGAATGCCCATGCCATCCTCTGTGGGTGAACATCAGTTCCAGCGGATGCGAACAGATTCGGAAGGAGGCATATCCTATTCTTCAAGTTTTGAGCTGCATTCGACGCAGAAGCAGAACGGTTTTACGTCCCATGCTAACGGATCATCTGTAATGCACCAAACTCATCGCCGAAAGCAGAGGAGAAAGGTTTCAAATGAAATTGATACTTAAAAAAAAATCAATATATAGCATTAGTTTTTATTCTGTTTTATCCTTTGTATTTTTTTTTTCCTTCATTCTTCTAACTCTTCTATTTTTCTATTTACTTTGTCTTATTTTCTTTTTATTTGTGAAAGGAAATAACATTGCTACATTTCCAAATACATGTATGCATCAAGTAAATCAAATAGAAGGAACTGGCTAAAAAATGGCACAAGAATCAAAACATTTCTCCCACTTTAACGGGCACACAATGTAAATAAATAAAGAAAATAATAATATACATGAAGTGCAGGAACAACAAATAAATAAAGGCTCTGCTCAAGCTCCAACAGGTATAATCCCTTGAAATAGAGCAGATAAAGGCAACTCTACATGGAACAATTTTAAAACGATGGTTAAAAAGCAAAACCAGGTAAATGTTTGCCCAATGATCTATGAATTAAAGAAAAATAAAGATCCACCGCTATAATGCACTCACAGCTCCCGCAGAATTTGTGGATGCGTTTGAATTCCGCCGCGCAAGGTAAATATTGCTCGTTGGACGGCCGCGAAAGATTTCTTCTACTACATCACAAGGCGAAGGCCCCATAGAAGATCCACTAAGAAATAGGGATGGATCAAGTGTAGTGTTGCCGTGTTGAAATCTAGATATGAGTGTGCCAGCTTGTGGATGATGGCTGAGTGAAAATTCGTTATTGCTTTTTACATTACGTGCTAAAAATAATGGTCGCAAGATTGGATGACAAATTTCCAGTCAGTAAATATATATATGCGTATATTCATAGATCAAAATTCCTTATTACATTTCACTGATATAGAATCAGGGTCTTTGCGAGTTTGCTCCGCAATGATACTGGTGATACCGCTAAATAGCGGGGAGTTTTTGGATTGTGGCCTGAATTGAAAATAGTATGTAAGCAGAGTTATGAAAACTTGAATGTATATATCACACAATACATACACCATGTAATCTGTGGATCCAGATACCTGCTTTAGTTCAAATCCAAGCTAGCAGGTTACCAATTGGGTTTGTTAAAACTTGAAGAGAATAGCATAGCTGTAAGAAAAATACCTTAATTGTCGAGTTAAATTTGCTCTCCTGCAAAAGATAACGGCGAACCACATTTCCAGCGTTAACATATTCCGAAATATTTACTGCTATAGTGCCCACTGTCTCAACCTCTCTCCCGCTGTTCATCTCCTAGTGTAACATAAAAAGAATCATGTTTGGCGTTAGCTTAATAATGCTCTTTACCCTTTAAATGGGTACACCAATACCTGCTTAATCGTAAGCCGAAATTCACAAGGCGTTAGCATTCTATCTTTCCCTACAATAAGCTGTACGATTGCCTGTGATTTCTGGTTCCATCGCACAGTATGATCTTTAAGAGGTGTTCTGGAATCCAAAAATAAGTTGAGTATACGAGTATATACGATTCCATAAAAATTATACACAAACCTCTTTGTTACGCCCTGTGCTCCAGAAGATTTTACTTTCCACTTCGCGAAATAGTGGCCTGACACGAGCGGAACGTTTGTGAGTTCGTAAATATGCAAGTGTAGCTCAAAATCTGCTTTACGATGTTTTGAGATAAAGAGATTACTAAGTGCCGTCATACCAACTAGAATATTGTTGAAAGGGAAAAACACAAGAGAATTTAAGAGAAGTATATAACGTAGCAAGTAAGTGCGAGCTGGGAAGAAGAGAGGATAATATAAAGTGAGATTCTTGATTGGTGAAAAAGTAATAAAAGCCTTTATATGAAAATTAATAAAGGAATTCGAAAAGGAAGAACGTGGGGCTTGGAAATAGTCCAAAAGAAAATTATGCTCAAGACTCCGATCGAAGTATGCACATAATGTTTGAACAAGGGCATACATTACATCGCTTTGTCTAACGAAAGAAAGTCGATCTTTACATATGAGGAGTTTCACTTGTACTATCTGAATTATATAATTCCATCCATTCAAGCCCCATTGTTTTCTATTTCATAGTTAAATATTATTATTTATCAAATGCATGGAACAATATAGCAAAATATCCAGCCCATATACGTGGTATCTACAAATAAATCAATAAAATATATAATAGAATAAAAAGAAGGATGGCTCCCAGAATGAATTAAGATAAAGAGCTATTCCATCAAAAAGATCAGTCTATACCATCCAGTAACGAAGTGTCTTATACATTTCCTCATCTCTATATTCCCCATCGCCGTAACCAGCCAAGGCATTAAAATAGAAAATATATAAATCACAGTAAGAAAAAAAATTAAACCATAGCCTTTTACGCTGAAATTCCAATATGAACTGGCCTGCAGAAAAGAAACAGAACAGCCTTTATCAACACAATCCTATTCTATTCACCTGAAGATGTAGGAGCCAACCAAAAAGAATCATGACCCAATATGCTTCTGCTTTTCAGTAGAATATCGTCCCCCAGCCTATATCCATAGGTGGCATAAAAGAAACAAAACCGAGAGCAAAGGGTTAAAAAGAAACACTCTCATGGGATGAAAAATCTTAGCTTACCTATAAAATAAGAATAAAAGCAGAGATGAAATAAGAGAGGATAAGATAAGATGAGGAAAAGAAAGAAAAAAGAAAGGTGAGGAAGGACAGCAAACAACTGAAGGACCGATAATAGAGGTCAGATAAGTCAATTGCAATTGCAAGAGATTCAGCCATCCTAGTCTTTGGACTAGAAAATGGCCAAATACAAATGCAAGCGAGCAAAATTGACTTAATTCCAGAGGATGGCCCTTGCTACTCACTCAGGGATATAAAATGAATATAAAATGAATATAAAATATGAAAATGAAAAACGTATCAAGAGAAAATACGTGGCAGTCCATTTCACTGTTAGCAAGCAGTAGTAGCTATTACACACTTACGCTACAGATAACACCGTCGGGAGGAAAATATTGCACATTCTTTAACACTGATGTTGGAACTAAAATTGAAGAGATACCATAAACATATGTGGTTAATTCAGTTAGCGTCACGATTCAACGAAAAAAAGGTATAAATCAAAATACTCACAGGAACTTTGATTTGAGGTGATAGGATTTTATTAGCCATATTTTTCAAATGGCTAGCGTGTTTTTGATTTGCAAAAACTGCCTTAGCACTATCCAATTTGATGGCACTAATTGCAAAGTATAGTCAGACTGTTTAAAATAGAATTAAATAGTAATATACCAGCTCCATAAGAACTCATCGCTGATGCCCGCTTCGATTGCTTCCATAAGGGCTTGTCTTACAGCCGACAAATTAGGAGGATCCTGTAAATACAGCTTGGCCAAACTATAACAAACAACCATTAGAGATAATTGCAAGTATGCTTATTGAATCATAGTAGATTACATCAACTTTAGATCTGCATTGTCTCGCATGCGGTTAGTGACTTCTGCAACAAAGTTTCGACGTTCTTGCGCGTTATCCGTTAGAGTCGGTATTAAGCACGCCAATATTCGGTTAAACGAATAGTAGTTCTATTGCATATCAAGGGTTGAAAAACTCGTATAAATTGTGGGAAAAAAAAGAAATTACCTTGGTGGGAATGATTTTAACGAAATCATGAGGGGCGTGTGTATTTTCAATATAAGCATAGGGGGCTTCTAGTTTTTTGTTCAAGAACTCATCCACCGTAGAAGCATAAGTTAATGCATCCTCTAACGCCCATGCTCGGGTCGAAGCGACTCTACTGGCAACCTCAATCAGGCTTGCATGTCTACGTAAACGTTATTAAGATAAATAAATATTGCTCGTAAACCTTTGTAGCAATCATGAGAATTACGCTAGTATAGCAATGCTAAATGAGTCGTCGCTACGATGGCCAAGATCACTTATCGCCTTTCCACATATTGCTAGTGCTTGTTTGTGCACATCACGGAATCCATTAGCTGGTCCAAGTGCTCGCAATGCAAAATAATTAAGCCAAACGAATCCAAGAGTGGGCCAAGGCTGTGAATCTCTATCGGGCAAGAATGACACTAAATTTTCGGTTTCGGATCCACCCATCCCGAGAATTCGTTCATAAAGCTGGACACCCATATTGAATACATCACTGCTAGCCTCTTCTTTCCATTCAAATATTGCACCCATTACATTAACGAGACAGAGGACAAGTTGATCCTTACGCGTCCTATCGTTATTGCGGGACATCTGCCGCCAGGCAAGTTTAGCGATCATATGCGCAAATGCAAAGCGAGTTGGAACATCCACTGTCTCAATGGCCTCGCATAGCATTGCAGATGCTCTTTCTAGATTCTCGTACTGCTCTTCGACATGTGACCTCAATAATATAAGCTCAGGAAATTGCGGATGCACCAACTGCGCAGTGTCAATAATCTCACGCACATCGTCAACGGGTCTCTTACACGAAATAAGGAACTCAATATAATTACGAAGTAGTGCAACATAGCAAGCACGGGCATCCTGATCTTCCCCATTTTCCACGAAACCAACCCAAAAACCGATTATCGACAAAAAGAGACTATTTATGGTGTCTTCTACTGCCGGAACGAGTGCTACGGTATTCCATTGAACAAGGAAGAGTTGGCGTTTAACCATATAGCGATGTGGGTCGGAATGAAACATTTCTGGGGGCAGAGTATTGTGAGCAAGCAAGTGCAAATAGGCTAGCCAACAGATGGTTAAGTCTAGTGGACGGAGAAGCGCAAAGGAGGCAGTTTCGTCAAGTGATGAATTTAGCTCGTCAAAGGCTGTGTGTTCAGATTCCTCAGATCTAAGCAATAAATTCTTGTCACTCGTGGATAAGAAATTCCATAGCCGGAATTTTGCTCTAGAAACATCTCTATTATGGAGAGGTACCAGCGTAAATTGAAGGGCAATATCCAAACAAAGTCTGGACCGAATATTGGGGTCTATATTGAAGAAATAGATAGATTAGTTTAAAAAACTAGAGATATAATCAACGATAGTAAATCTACCTGAACTATATGATACCCCGCCAGGCATTAAAAATGATTCAAATATATTCCGTAAGACTGTGTCTCTGGAGCTTTGATATTTCTCCCAAACGTATTGTTTCCATCGCAATGAGATGCTTGTAGGTGCAATCTGTATTGATTGATCAAAAAGTTTGCGTACGACCTTTTCGCTACTCTGACGTAGGCAATGAAGCTCCAAGTAAAAATTCCACAGCCATTCTGATTCTGGATTAATTGTGAGGGCTCGTGATAATACTGCCAAAGCCTTATCAAAGGTCGAATTATTTGTTTGAGAGGCTACATTCTTAATGTCTGAGAGGCACGACATTGCATATAATATCCACAGTTCAATATCGTGCTTGCGTTGTTTCACCGCCTTCTCATAATCCTCTTTGGTACCATGTTGAAAATAGCGTGTCTCAAGGAGACTGGAGCTTTCATTTACAGCGAGATAAATTCCACGAACTGTAATGGGATAAAGCAGAGGCTTGAAAGTTATGGCGGCCGTCGTCGAAGTCTCTGATGCCTCAGGCGTGCTATGTTTATACCATTCGTAATTGCTTTGATTTGGTGCGAGCCTCTGTTCATTATTGGATATCGTAATATCAGATGCAGATCCCTCTTTGGCACGCAGAGCGGAAAAATTGGAACAGGGCTTGTTAGCAAGGCATTTCTTACGGTGTTCTATGATATGGGTTGCAAGAGAATCGAATGGAGGCATTGGATTGACATGTTTTAGTTCATTAATGGAGTCATATAGGTTTCTGTAGTATTTAGCACGCGCTTCAGATTCGGATTGGCAACCTGGTATGCGATTTAAGATCTCTTCATCGCAATACTTAGCCAAGTCAAGTAAAATATCTATATCTAATGATTTGAAGTTCAAATAAAAGGTATTTAGATTTGGGAAAATAGCCATTGTTACCTGATCGATTGAAATCACGAAAATGCCGCGAAGTGCATCTGTCATCATTGCAGACACCACCCGATAGTTCGTACTGGCATAGAATTGCAAACGGATCTGTTTTCTCTGTGAAAGTTTCTGACCGATATCCTCCCGTTTTGGCAACCCCCAGATAATCTGTATTAAACCGAAAAGACCGAAATTGGGATAGCGGGTTTACAAAAGGAGTGAAACGCTTGATTTGAGGTGATGAAGATAACGGTTTGTTGGGCTAATTATAAAGGGAGAATATAAAGAATAATTCATACAACCAGTGCTTCAAAAGTACTTACACTACGATTCAATATATGAGATTTTGCAGTTTCCTTTTCTCGTTTTGAAATATTTCCAGTAGCTGCATCTTGAGGTTCCGGTTCTAAATCCATAGCAAGTGCTGAAGGTGTCAAGAGATCCTCACTTATTACAATGAAATCGTTGATCTTGACAAAGTATTCAATGGTCTGTGGACGATTCAATACAGTGACCAGATCTTTTGGAGCTAATGAAGTTTCTCTGTTATTACGAGGAACGGTCTCCGGGTTGGTCGCATTTTTGAACACTTGTAAAAATTCATTTATATCCACTAGTCTATCTTGGCCACCGGAGGAAAGAGCATTTAATGTGACAACTTCGGTAGTCACTTCTTGGGGTGATGTTTTTACACGTTTAAACTCCGGGACAACAGATTCCTTCACGACTCCATGCCTATCGGTAACATAATCTGCTGCAGCTTGGCGCTTAACACCCACAGTTGTCAATTGAGTCTTGGTTTCCGTTTTGACACCACTAATTTTCTCCACTTGTCCTAGGGAATTGTGGGCAGTTTGAGCAAAAGATTTGTTAGGGGCCGCATTTCCAGTATCTAGGGCAGAAGATAAATGTTCAACGTTCGCATTGCGCGTTGTTTCTGAAGAGGGTTGGGTTAATATGACAGTCTCCGATTGTCCCTCTAGTTCCCTACTATGGCTTCGATTGCGACTGGGGCTGCGGCTCTGCACATATTCTTCATCATCAGTTTCTAACTCCATTGATTTAACTGATGGGGACGAATCAGCTGATGCACCCATTTGAATGGCGGCGGTATTCGTTGAAGGATCCAGAGCTGAGGTTGTCATCGACACTTCGGTCAAAGGAGTAGCACTTGGAGTCACCGCCAAGGAGGAGGATTCGAATCGTTTTTTGCTGATTTGGATTCGCTTTTCAGTCAGTGCTAACTGCACTGAAAGTAATCGTTTTTTCTCCTCTAATAAACGTCCAGATACAAAAGTTGTGCGCGTTGTTAAAAATTGCTTTTGCTTCGTGAGTGAACGTGATTTCGATTCAGCTTGCCGCAGCTGTTCACGGAGTCGTGCTATTAACCGTTCTGTTTCAGAGAGCTCAGATTCTTTCTCTTCGAGCTGGGTCCGTATAGTTGCCAAATCGTTTTCATAAGTTGCAACTACCTTTTCCACTCTGGCAAGTTGCTCCTCTTGAGCCTTAATATCATCATCGGTGATCGGTGGAATCTGTTTAGTTGATTCCGGAAAAGTAGCATTGACATTTGGCAGGGAATTTTGTTGCGATGGACCAGGGTTACTTGATGATAAAACCGCTGTAGGAATATAAGTAGAGTCTTGTATCGTGGCAAGCGTGGGGGTATTGCTCATTGACTTGCCCGATTCACCGTTTGATTGGAATGAGTCCTCGTTAGAGCTCTGCAGAATAGGCGTCGTTTCTGCAGAGGTTAAATTGGATGCTATTGCTCTCTGTTTTTGCTCCATTCTCGATATGGTTTTCATCATCTGTTCTATTTCGCGCTCTTTCTCAAGCAGCCTTTGGCGTGCAGCCATCCTAGCCCGATCTTCCTCAGAATCCTGACCTCGGGCTACAGCTGGCGGTATCTGGGCTTGAAGTTGTATTTTCTGAACTTGTAACCGCTGACGGCTTTTTCGTAATTCCTCAAGATATTCTTCATCTTCCTCCTCAGAGTTGTCGCTTAGTTCAATAATAAAAGGGCGCATCTCAGGAAATAGAGGACGTGGTGCAATTAAATTCGACGGCTGTTTAACGGTGCGAGCTGTTTGAGGTTGAGATGGGAGAGAAGAGAAAGGCATAGAAGAGACAGCCGCATTCTCTGAAGAGATCATTGATGTAGAAGTGGTGGCAGGATAATTTGTACCGTTAATATATTCGCTGTTACGTGGTTGTTCTCTGAAAAAATCCATTCTTGTATTATCACCACGCATCAGTTCGCCCTCGTATGAATTGTAATTCGAATGCATCTCCAAGTAATTTCGTAATTCTTGCGCTTCCTTCAATTTATTTTCTAAAAACAGAAATTTGCAGAGAAGTATAGGGATGAGCATCCGGGAAAATAAAAAAAAGAGTTCTGATTCTTGTTAGTAACAACACGTACCGAGTTTCTTTTTCCGCTTCCGTTGTTTTTTCAATGCATTACGATACTGACGTTGACGATAATCGAAAGGTTGTCCGGAATGAGCTTGAGGATGTATAGGGCGAGGTGGGAATTTTAATGCAGGGTTAAGGTAAGCTGATGAGGCTACTGAACCCCAAGGTGCAAAAGCGTATGAAGGAGAATTCTGTAGGTTAGAATCTCCATTCTCTACTTCCTCAGGGTGCTGATCTCTGTCACTAAGTTCACCATCTTCTTTATCAGAATCTGCATTAGGATTACTCGTCGGGCTTGCGATATTTTCCAATGGTGAGCCCGGCTTTGATGCAGCAGACATACTCGAGCTTGATCCTTGAAGTGTACGTCGCGTCATCATCGCAGCGCGCCGTAATGCCTCCAAATCAGGCAATTGTGGGACGCTGGGCTCCGGATTTAACCTCTCCTTGTCCTTTTCTATGTTCATAAGTCAGTGTGATCAAATATGTTAATTCTAGCGGTATGTCACTATTTTAGAAAACAAGATAATTGGCGCAGCAACAATTTGAATAGAATTTCAAGTCAATCAAATATATAAATTACCATAAGTAATAAAAGTAATAAAGCAATGAACACAAAGACCATTTCCAAGGTTTGTAAACCTTAGACTTAATAATTTTGAGTTGAATTTGATTTTTTATGACGATGGATATATTCTTTCTTTATCTTAGGTATCTATAAACAATTTTGAGCCTCATCCTGTTGGATTCGGCGCAGGTCCCATTGGAGGCAAATATGGTTCCATCAATGACGAAATTGCATTAGAAGCGGTCAGAAAAGCCCTTGAACTAGGTATGCAGCTTTGATTAACACGAAAATTTAGTACAATTATTAACTCCTCTTGAATTCTTAGGAATTAACTATTTCGACACTGCACCTTATTACGGAGTTAGTGAATATCGTCTAGGAAAAGCCCTTGAGGCATTAAAGGATCAGTTTCCACGCGAAAGTTACTACATTTCGACTAAAGTTGGACGGTATGGTGACCGTCGGGAAGATTTCAACTTCACTGCCTCTACGGTTCGTCAGAGTATAGAACGCAGCATGGAGCGTCTAAAGACTGAGTATCTTGATATTGTGATCTGTCATGATGTGGAATTCGTGGAACTTGATGAAGTGGTTGGGAAAGGAGGCGCGCTTGAAGCGCTGTTTCAGCTTAGGGTAAAGAGCTTTGATTTAATTTCTTGCTCTAATGTATTTAATTTAAGCATAGAAATGTTTGTTTTCTCTAAATAGTCTGAAGGCAAAATTCGTTGGATAGGCATAAGCGGTAAATAAGCTTCAGTACTTGCTTTTTGTTTGTGTTCCTGCTCATCTACTCTGTGCTTTTTTTTTAATCATCCTACTATATTTACTCTTAGGCTATCCGCTTCCTTCTCTTCTTAAAATAGCCCAGTATCAATATGAACAGATGAAGCCTTTGGATATTGTTCTCTCTTATTGTCACTATACTCTGCAAAATACCCTCTTCTCCTCTGCAGCACCACAGTTTCTCACTTATGGCATTCGTTGGCTAATAAATGCCTCGCCGATTGGAATGGGCCTTCTTCGCGATAACGGGCCTCAGCCTTGGCATCCAGCCTCTCCAGACCTCCTCGACGCTTGCCATAAGGCCTCGGCTTTTTGTAGGGAAGTGGGTGTAAATCTGCCCCAACTTGCAATGAAATTTGCATACGAAGCAGTGCCACAAAAATTTGTAACCACACTAGTTGGCTGCTTGGAACCCAAGGAAGTGGAATGCGCTTTGGAAAGCTGGCTCCAGGTAATCAATCGACGCGCAGAAGGCAATTCTGGAGAGAGTGCAGTTATATCAAATGAAAATGAACGATATGCCCTAGAGAGAGTAAAATCCATTCTTGCTGCTCATAAGGATGAAACATGGCCTTCACCGCCTCCTAATTTTAAGTAAAATAGAAATATGCATGTATAGGCACTTTGAAAAGAATTTAGTCATAATAGTCATAATAATAAACGAAATAGATTTCCTTTTTAACAAAATTTTTCCAAAAAAGGTAAGTAAACTCGTATATTAGCGAGGAAAGAAAAATGAATTGAGTATATGTAGTGGTATTTGCATATTCTTGAAAACGATAAATGGTCCAAAAAATAGAAAAATAAAATAAAATAAGATAAAATGCTGAAAATAGTGCAGCATCTTATGCTCATTAGAAAGTTTTGCTTTTCCTAGAGTTCAGCATGAGGTCTTCGCTCAAATTTGAGTTCTTGGCCGGTCACACGGCGATATATATCTTTGACATCACTATACACTGACTCGAAGTGCGAGGTGGCATCATAGCTACGCGAAATAAATAGTTGATCCTGCTTTCCATTGGAAATGGGTTCTTCAATGGGAGATACAGCGATAAACCTGGAAACAATTGACTAGTTTAGCTTAAAGATAAAAAACCTAGTGAACTAAATGAATAATCACTTTTCTTCAATTGGGCCCAGAAGTTCAAGCCCAGGGGCAATCTCCTTCTCTGGGTTGCTGGTCTCGGCTATGGTCGAAACAATTGCTAAATAATATCCCTCAGGGCAAACGTTGTGAGTAGCGGACACACATGCAATATAAATATCTAAACATCGATGAGTATTCTTGTTCACCTAATCTCAAACCATCAACATAACAATACCGTGTTGCCGACCCACTTGATTCTGAGGAATAATGAGTTGCATCGAATTTGAATTGTCTGTGTTCGGGATTGGATGCTTGAGAATGCAAATGGCGCGTACTTGTGAGCCGACTTTGCGAACTTTATTGGGCGCGTAAGAAGGATCACAGATAATTTGCTTGCACTTGGCAATCTAAACACCAATTGATGAAAACCTGTTTTGTTAATCTATCAAAAGTGAAGCAAAACCAGTTACCTCTTGACCAGATCGCACCCCTTGTACTTTCCCATTAGAGTCGAATACTATTTCATCCACTCGCTTATCCAACATGTATGTTCCACCGTATATTGCACTTAGCCTAGCGAAAGCTTGAGGAAGCTCGCCAAGTCCATAGAGTGGATAAATATACGGACTCTTGCCGTAGCGTTCCATTGAGGATATATAAAGAAGAATACGATCATAAGTCTCGCGTGCTGGTTGATTTAGATAAGCATCATCGAGATACAACGCTAAGGCGTGACCAATGAAGTCTTGCGTTCCCGATTCAAGTCCAAACTTTTTGTAGACTTCGATCATAGGAGTATTTTCAAGATTGATACCTTCAAGGGAAAAACTAATTGATGTTCTAGCCAAATAGTTCTAAAAATATTTCAATTTACCTTGATGAGTAGAAGGATCCTCATCCTGCCAATTCTGAATGAACTCGAAAAATTTTTTTGCACGTTGCTTCTCTTGTAAGCTCATAATTGGAGAGGCTAGTGCCTCCATCTCTGTCGCTGGAACTTTAGAAATGCGACCATCACGATACACGTACGATCCCTCAATTTGCTTAAATTCAAGATAGCGGGTCACATCTGTATGCACAAGTATCTTCACAAGCTCGCCATTCTAAATTGCATTTAGTGCAATATAACACAAAACGGAAAACAATTTTAGTATGGAACATATAATCATAAGCAATTAGGATAACGATAATATTTACAGCCATCATAAATTTTGGGATGAGGTCAATACTCCAATCCCGTTCGCGTCCAAACTTAGATGGAGGCTGTTCTTTTTCGCGGAATTTACGATAGAACTAAAGAGCCGATGTGAGATATTAGTTAATATTAGTATTATTTGTATCTATATAACAATATTAAAACCTGTGCCAACTTCAAACTGGCGCTTTCACCTCCGTAGTAATCATTACGGTCCATATGCAACACTTTTTTCCCCTCAGTGGAGAGCAAGCCAGAGAGAATGCACTCGGTTAGACCAGTACCGAGGACAATCACATCATATTCTTCATCCTATATAAAGCGTAAGTCATAGGTTATAAAAGAGGTAATGTTATGAACTAACCATGGAGATTGCAGTCTAATTTACTGGAATAAAACTGGGTAATTAAAAAGTTGGAGAAAAAAGAAAGACGCGTCAGAACTCCGAATTCATATTGGTTATATTAGTTGAGGGAAGTCAGATTTAATTTTATTTGATTTTACAAATTGATTAGAAAATCATCGAAAATATTAATAGAGTTTTATTCCACATTTTTCTTTGTATGGCGGGGTTTCTTGTATATTAGCTCTTTTCTCCCTTCTCGCTGAGCAGAGTAACGAGATGCAGTAAATAAGAAGTCGCTTAGTCTAAGGATAACGATTTCATCTTAGTTAAAAATTTTCTCGAAATGGATGTTCATTGATATTTATTTTACCTATTCAAGTACACACCCACTGTGGTATCAACGTAACCCTGTTGTACCAGAGGAGCTACTCTCCTTTCTGCTCGACGACAAATAGATCGAGCAAGGTGAAGAACAGAGCTGGCTTTACCACCGGACTATGATAAAAATGTATTAGAAATTTCAAGGAAAATCTGATGAGGTTGTGGCTCACCGGTAAAATAAAATTTCTTAAAGGAGGAAGCTCCATATCCATCTCGTCGATCCAGCTCTCGAGGTCATGAACATGCTCACCATTGGGGTCAAATTCGGTTCGCGCTATCATGTTCAAATCAAACATATAAGATGCTCAAGATTTTGATAATCTATGCAAAAAGCAATGATATATACCCAGGCGGGCTTCGCTAGCAGAATTACGGGGTGTAGCGATATTGGAGCCAATATCTTGCAGAAGACATTGTATCTGAAGAATATATTGAGATTCATGTAGTGGATAAGAGAATTATGGAAGGATTCTAATCCTTACTTTCTCCAATTTTTCAAGTATCTTAAACTGATGTGAATCTTCAAGGAATTCCCTCGCTAGGCTGGAAAATAGAGCGTGAATTAGTTACAACGGTTATTTGAGTTAATAAGAATTTATTTACCCGATGCACGAAGTTAATTCATCAGTAGTTCCCAGCGCTTCAAAAATTGCATCATCTTTGGGCCGGCGTTCGCCAGTGAATAATGAAGACGTTCCTAATAGGGAATGGCAAATGGTAAATGATAAACCGAGGCCTATAATATCCAAGGATTCATGTTTCCTTACCTTTGTCCCCAGTTTTGGTATAAACTTTCACATTATTAATTGACACGCTTTATCCCACATCAATTGTCTTTAATTAAGATACATGTAATAACTAGGAAAAAAGATAATTTACCTTGTACTCGTCAAGAATGAACGAGTTGGAATAGCATTGAAATTTCTGAGAACGGGCCCAGCGCCTAATCTTAATAAATTTCGAAAGGCCATCGAGCGATACATCCCTACATTGAAGTCTTTTGTGATCAAGTAAATGCAATGCAGTCACTCGCATCTACCACATTTAAGGAATCGAAATTCCCAAATTGCCACCATCTCAAAACCAAAAACTTCTGACAATCCGAACTCTTCACTCAATTATAGATTTTTTTCGTTTTTCTTTGTAATATTGAAACAGTCGATTATATAATGAAAAAAATCCTTCTTCTTAGAATATTTCTACTTCTTTCTGTATAATGTGAAAATACCAGATAAAAATTCCAAACTGGATGTTAATAGGATTCTAATTGAAATTAACTATATTCTAAAGATTGCTAAACGTTCTAAGTTATTCTTTAAATAGTTCAATCGAAAGATATCTGAGACTTGTTGCACTCTTAATATATTAAAAGATTGTATAAATATATATTTTTCCAGGATAGGAGCATATTCCTAGAAAAAATTTTAACTCGTAAAGGGAAATAGGATGGAATTATATACAAATAATAAAAAGATGAAACAAGAGAAATCTCCTAACATAGAAGAGCAGGGAAGGCAACTGTTCTTTTTCATGTCTCATAATTTTTTTTAATTCTAGCATTTTTGTGTATTCGAAATAATAAACAAAATTAAAGTTGTCACGAAAATGGCCGGATTCACAAGCTCATGTATACGCGTGGGCGGGAATCGCATTAGCAGCCTAGTAATATATAAAATTTATACAAGCTTTCATATAATGAGAATAATAGTATAAAATACCTTAAGTTGATGGAATATTGTGAGGGCTTGCTGCATATCCCACCCATTCTCGCTAAGACATTGTACTGAAAAATGATAATTCAGGCCGGTTTGACGCGAAAGCTCAAGTGCTTGTGCATGCTGAGCATCATTCTATTGAAAGTAACCCATTAGCGTGTTTAAAAAAAGTATTTAGAAAATAAGAGAAGAGTTTACCAGTCCAACCATACGAGCTGGCTCAGCACCAGAAGATTGGGGTGGTTGTGCAGGAGGAGCAGACGCTCCCGAAGCTGGCGCTGTTTCTGTCTCTGGTTGCCAAGCCGTATTGCCAACATGAAATCGCACCACCAATAAATCAGATATGATCACATATGGCCAGCCAGCTTGCTGCGCTTTAGACCCTGGATGTGCAGGCGCAATTACAAAAGTACGGTCAAAACTGCGAGATACAGGAGGTTGTTTGGTTCCTGGAGGAGCTGGCTCGGTAAATTCCCCATGAAGCACAAGGAAAATAACGGGCCCACCAGCACCCCCTACGGATTGGATTTGGAAGGAGTCAATGCAGAATTTGGAGGGGTCACTTAGATCGTGTACAGTACTCGGTAATTGACCAATAGCTCGTGCAATATCGACGCTACCGATATGTACATTACCCATACGTCGCGCTGGAATAAAAAAAAAGAGGCGTGGTGAATTTGATAGTAAACAACCTTAGCCATATCTCCTTAACTTACTTGTATCTTTGATACGGGTTAAATTTCTGCTTCCAGAGACATAGGCTCCCCATTCAACTCTCCCTGAATATCTCTTGCCCGTCTGAGGGATTGTAGTATTGACTGAGTGCGAAAACAGGCCATTGGGATCATAAAGATCCATAAGCATCGCACGATTCGTGTCGTAAAGATTGAAGAATCTAGTCGAAATTAATAGTATTTGGAGAGAGGAAAATGAATCAAACCGCAACCTTAAAGGCAATGAGCGTTAATACTAACTTTGTCAGAAAGTCCTGAATAGCTATACGTGTCCCATCCGAATCGAAAAAATTTCCTTTTACAGTCTCCGGTAGCGTGACTTTGCCATCGCTTGCAAATTCAGTCTCGCCAAAATCGAATTGAATCGATGGGAGCACCTGTTGACCATCCAGCATTTTTAAAGAAGGGAACCGCCGCGTTATTTCACTAAATAGGGATGAGTAGTCAGCCAATAAAGGCACAGAAACTTTGCAAAGTTTGGGAGCAGCTACCTTCGATAAGTTACATCATCACCCGATTTTTGGATCTCGTTTTGACGTAGGGGGTTGCCTAGCAACACCAATTCACGTAAATTCGGCAGCTTTTGGTTTCCGCTTAGCGCTTCAAGGTCAATATATCGGCTAATGTTGTTGTTCTCTAAAGAAAGATTCTTGATTTGTGGCAAAAATTGTGCAATCGTAGAGATTGACTGAACGTTTCGCAGTTTATTGGAAGCGAGAGAAATAGTTTCAATCTATAATTATAAAGATGAAATAAAATCTTCATCATAATATAAACAGCAACAAGGAGTTTAAATATACATACTTCTGGAAAAGTTTCTGAAATTAACTTCATTATCACCGGGCCTATATTGCTGTGAGGGCCCGCCGTACCAGGGCCTTTGATACCAGCTCTTATTAAATTTGGATCTGAATCAATATCATTCAGATTTAAAAACTTGGAAGCTGCATCGTATCTAGATTGAAGAAATTGGCGTAATACATCGATAGTTCCTATTTTAGGTGTCGATGACTGATCTCTCCGTGGCAATCGAATAATAAGCTGCAGTAAATAAAAAGCAGGGCAAGGATTTGAATAAAAGAATAGGTGTTAAAAAAGTCGTTCTCAAAGTACCTTGCTCCCTGCAAATCGGATTCCACTCAATTTTTCCAATGATTTTGCAATACTAATATTTGGTACCCGAAGATGCATGACATTGTTGTCATAGCGAATCTAAAAAATGGAGTTAAAAAGTCAATATTTTCAACGCACATGTCTATACACATAGACCCATATTTAAGTAAACTAACATTGGATTGTAAAACGGATATATTGGACTTCCTCTTGATAAAATCAATAAATGCCTCTTCAGTACCGCCACTGTAGCCAGTGATCTAATGAATGAAAAAAAAAAAAATAGATATATTGTTAGATATATTGTTGATATAGGAAACTGTGGAAATTTAGAATGGTATCAAAATGAGCTTAATATCTCCGTAGTAGATTTTCTTGCCCTCTCAACAAAAAAAAGAAATTAAACGGGCAATAATATCTTGTTGGAGAGATGTCGATAGAATACAAATATACATATTACACATTATAATGCAACGAAAATATAATGCTATTTGGTATATGCTACAAAAGTTTATAGAATACCCACAGTTAATTCGATCCCATTTTGATTATCTGTCATCATTGTGTCGGCATTATTCACGGAGGATACAGGACGCGATCTACCATAAGGATTACTAAAAATAAAAATTTAACAAGTTTGTAAGTTAGAGTCTTAGAAGATTGAAAGAGTAATCGGCTTGAAAAGAAAGAAATGTTTTAAGGAACAATAGTATCTCTAGATAACACTTACAATCTTGAAGGAGGATTTGATGCAGTACCCATTGCTAGATCACCGTCCTTATCCTCTCTAATCGTGCGTCCACTCCCTTTGATGTTACCCCCTGCGCTACGACCAGTCCGACTTTTGAAGGAGCTTCGAGCGGGACCACCTCCCGAGTGGCGATCATTTCTCAAAGAAGGATTAGCAAACGCAGCTGTGCTGGTATCGATGCGAGAGAGCACTGATGATCCTGTTTGATTACCACTTCCACGACCGCCTCCTCGTCCTCCGCGACCTCCTCCTCTTGAGCTGGACATGATCGGAGAAATATTCTAAGGGTGAGATCTTGAAAATTGCTAAGAGATAATTTAGGACGTGTAGCGATGGCTTATACTCTATTTATTTTAGCTGAGAAACCAAGCCATATTTCAAAGTCAGCTTTGGGTGTGCATACATTTATCATTAAAGTAAATATTGGGGTTTGGAAGGTGAACCGATTGGAGAGCATGGGGTAGTATCCATAATATGCCTCAAGGATTAACAAGATTTTGCAAAGGTTGAGAGCAGATATTGAAGGTTTTAGAATTAGCTAGTTGAATATTAGAGCAATATTTATAGAAAATTTAGAGATGTTAAAAGAGGATATTTTTGAATTTACACTACATACGCTTTTTTACAAATTAATGGCTCCTTCCAACTTGAAGTGATCTGTCAGCAATATATGACTTATAAATCGAATCACTTTATTATGAAAGACTCCATTCATTTGCATCAAACTAGCAACTTTGGTTGAATAATCGAAGCAATATCATGTTTATCGTTATTAAGGAATGAAAAGATTGCTGAGAAGTACATGACCCTGCATGTGTAGTAGAGCATAACTAGTTTAATATGTGTTCGATATCTTAAGTCTAGACACCTGATTTTGTTATATAAGGTGATTCAGAGAAAGATTGGGTTAAAAGGATATTTTATAAGAAAACGTGATATAAAAATATAAATAAAATTTCACAAAAGAAACTTACAATTCAAGAGTTAAAAGAGAAAGCTCTAATAAATGAAAAAAAAAAATGAGTTGTGTATGAAGAGGGGCGTTGCAGAATATAATAAAAACAAAGTATAAAAACATATTTTTTATGTGAAACGGATGAAATGGTGTGTTATGTGTGGAAGGTATTAACGCTCTGTTGCATTTGTGTATTCATATCCTCTACAAAGGAAAAAGTGAGTAAGCAGGACTGAAAAATATTAAGCGCGAATAGCATCACAAACCTTTGAAAGCAGCTATACCCGCAACTATACCACATGCGAGGAAAGCCAGCGAGATGAGGAACCAAATGAAACCCCACACCTGACTAGGTATGCATCCACCGGAGAGTTTTGCAAACCTCGTGGCATCTGATTCATTCACTTTCCGCCTTACAAGGTCATCGATGATATCGTAGAGAGAGTAGAGACACGACATCACACTAAACAATTATACATTAATTATTTTCTATCCTCCAAGAGATACGAAACTAAAGTTTACCCCATAAATAAGACGAAATATTTTAGGCCAACACCCTTCTGGAACCACCACAGAAAGCCAATAATAACGATGAATAATAGGCCAATACCCCGTGTAAGCATATTTTTGGCCCAATATAGAGTAATGAGGAGGCAAACACCCAGGAAGATGGACATTATACGAGATGCAAGGATATTAAATCCACAGAAAATCATCAAGGCACCAAGTAGTGAGGAGCCTAAGTAGCCAGCGGGTAAAGTACAGCAAGGAATACCACCACGCTAATTTTTGTTCAAGAATAAAGGTCACTCACAGAGATTGGTAGAAGACATAAAAGAAATTGTACTAACCATCCGTGTAACACCTCCTTCATCCGGATCAATCTCAATTGATTCTATGTGTGCACATGTACAACAACCAGCTAGCGCATGTGAGAATTCATGAAGTCCAACGGTTAGGAGCTTAAGTGATATATTCTTTGGTTAGTATTAATTACAAGATGAGAGAGAAAATATAGGAACATACTTTGAAAGGATACAAAATGGTTTTGATGATAGGCACGTTCCATAAGATCAAAATGCCAATCGCATATCCAACAATAATATAGAGGGTTATTCTCTGGTCATCATTGGGAGTAAGGGTCTGGGCTGTATCCCTTTTGATAATGTGGATGATGGGCATAGGTTAAAATAGTTTTTTTTTTTATACTTAATATTTGTAAAAATAAAGGATGTAGATTCTTTAATGGAGTGAAGTTAATTAATAGCATTAGCCACTCGAAAAGCTTTATTTTAATTTTAGAAGAAACCCACCCTTTTCCCCTTCTTGGCAAGTTTAGAACTTTCTGTTGAATCGTTATTTCTATTTGCTAATTTTCTAAGCCACGGTGAGTTATAAATCCCAATATTCACCAAGTCAAAATGGAGTGTAGAGGATCATGGAGTAAAAGAACGATCCAAACTTTTCTAGATAAAGAACTATGCTAGTTTAAATTCCGGTTGTATTCAGACCACCATTACTCATCAATCAATAGGACCACAACAAAGGTTGCTTCAGTTACTAAAACTTGATGATATTTACACTATTTCTGCAAACAATACTACAAAGAAATAAATGCCAGATTGATATTGAAGTATATTTAGTTTCTCTCTCTTTGTTTCCAAATAACCTTTTACAGTGCTATTTGAGAAACGCGTTCGAAACCGCTTGATATGTGTCCCCATGAGCAAAAATCAACTATCTGAATTGAAATATTTGTATCATGGGATAGTTTAAACATTCAAGCATTTTTATCAGCATTCGATAATTCGAAAAGCGATGGTATCCAAAGAATGAACAGAAATAATATGAAAATAATACGATACCATGGCAGCTTGGTCCTATTCATCAAATCGACTAGTCACAATGACATCGGATATAGGATATGTCTAAATATCACCCTGCCCCAGTAAACTCAACCTCAACCTTACCATATTTACATCAGCAGATGGCTTGGAATCACCATTATCTATATATATTCACCACACATCTTTGCATTCAAGTGTAATCAAGTACAAGATACAATATACCATGTCGAGCAGCTTGGTTGGAACAGTTTAAATAAACTCAACTATGAGTAACATGTTTTTCTGCGTGTCTAGTTCTACTATCTGTAAGTTAAACAAGCTTTCGGGATAAGGTACGTGTGTAACATCGACTTGAGCTCGCAAAGAATGTATAAAAGTAAGGTCTTTGCAAAGCATTTTCAGTTATTATCTTATCCTCTGGGATCAACCCTGTACTCTCCTTTAAATCCTTCGTTCAGAAAATGAAATTCAGAAATTTCTTTATATTCTTCTTAGTTACTTTTATTGTTGCAACGAGTGCTCAAGAGAATCAAGAGACAATACTTCAAGCTCTCAACACTATTCGCAAAAATCACGGAGTAGCGCCTATGCATTGGAGCCCCCAACTCGAGAGAATGGCAGAGACACAAGCCAAGAATTGCAACCAAAATGTTCAAAGTGAAGGAATAGCATTTCTGACTGCTAATGGATATTCGTCGTGGAAGGATGCAATCAATTTTTGGTATGTCACTGGTCTCAGAGATTACAATTTCACAGACCCTAAACCCCTGACGCGAGGGTTGATGTTCATGAATATTGTCACTCCAAAAAATCAGAAAGTGGGATGCTCTGCCTCTTACTGCGCTGGTACCTTTTACAAACTATGCCTATTTGAGTGGGTAGGGCCAATTCCCAGTAGTGTCAACGAATACCTTGACGAATTCAAAACTAATGTACGTCCACTCAATCCTAATTCTACCCTCACCTCTAACGACAAAGAGAGACTAATTGTACCCGCTACATCCAATGTTATCAAGTCAAATGCTACTCAATATGCCTCCATTATGGCTGCCGTTTTAATTTCTCTGTCCGCCGCATTTTTGCTTTAATTAATATTTCCAAACTGCCCTATGTGAGAAATTTTTTAATAGGGCTGTCTACGATTCATTTTCGCTATAATCTTATTTTTGATCACTAGAATTATTTTATTTTTTTAATGCTTAATTAAGAAAGCTTTTTCGCTTTGACAATATTCAAGAAATAGAAACTAGATTAAATATAAACAGTCTCGCATGAATTATGTACAAAAATCATTTATTAATATACGAATGTGTGATATAATATCCATCTTTGCTAAGTACAATTTAATATATATCATATCACTATTGCGTTTCAAGAAAGCCTGCTCTATTATATTAAAAACCCAGTTCAAGGCACAATCACGCTCATCCTACAATTCATATTTACCAAAATATACAATTGAAAGATAAATCTGTTCCAATTGAGAACAAGGGACGCCTTGCATTGTTCATTAACTGAGAGCTGTAACTACAACACTCTCATCTCATTTTGATACGTGGTGTACATTAACATCGTTCTTATTATTCTCTCTAGCTAATAATAATTACATCATTCTGTTTTCAGTTGTAACTTTGAATTTCTAAACATAAATTGCTTTTGACTTTTTTGAGGGCCAACTTAGTTTAAAGTGTAATGCATCATATTCATCAACTTGGGTTAGTATAGCCCTGGCAAGCAGGAGAGTGGGTCGCAAGTTTACCCGTTTGTCTATTCTATTATTAGCATGTATAGGAAGCTTTCGGACCAAGTACATGTGCAACATATCTAGCGGCTCGCGAAAAGTGAGTATAAGCATTTCCCGTCCTTATCTCATCCTCTAACATCAAACTCTTCATTTCTTAAATACTTTTGATCTAGAAATGAGATTCACGAACTTCTTCCTATAATGGATCGCATTGTTATCCGTTTTTACTAGAGCCCAAGAACATCAAGAAACGATTCTTCAAATGTTCAACGATATTCGTAAAAATCACGGTGTAGAGCCAATGCAATGGAGCCCAGATCTTGAAACAAAGACAGCGGCAATAACTAAAAGCTGCTCTCAAAGCGTCGGATCGGATAATTTAGCATATCTGGCTTCTAAAGGACATGCCTCGTGGAAGGATGCGATTGAGTTTTGGTATCTTTGTGGTCTCAGTACTTATAATTTCACCGATCCTATGTTGCACCGTTCGGATTTGTTCTTGAATATTGTGGTGACCTAGAAAATCAGTATTATCCCCTTGTAATCAATTCGGACGCTGTTCAATATATTCCCTCCATGGTCACCGCCTTAATTGCCCTAGTTGCTACTTTATTGTTTTAGGATTTTGTGAACATTTTGATTTCTTAATATTTCCTTAACGTTGTATGATATTCCTTTATTATTTTTGGTGGAAATAATACACTATGTTTATAAACCTACCATCCTGAGAACAGAAATAATCTTAATTAAATCGATCTTCAATATTAATATTTGCTACATTCATTAAAGTGTTAAGGTATTATAACCGAAGTTCAATTTTTCATTTCTCGATGTAGAGGAGGTACTGATGTAGCTGCGAACTAGGACTATTTTGATTCTAAAGACAATACATTAGGTCGGGATATAAAGGTGAATATGTGACTGTATTGAAAAATATAATACACTTTTTGAGATGACCATGATGTGATACTTAGAGTATGTAGAAAAGATGGGTGCAGCTTGCCAAGGGATTTTTCCAAACAATAGTTTTATGAACATAACTAAATCTTGAAGAACAGCCGTGTTATGGGGGTGCTCTACACTCCGCTTAGTTAGCCAAAGCGATTATTAAACAGCGATTCAACTATTAATGGTAGATTGGTTATCGGCATCTTTTTTAGTTTCTCCTTGGATTATATGATAATTAGCATCTCTGAATTAACTATCTCGGAAATTGCAACCATAGAAATAGCAGCAGCAAACAGATAAGGCCTTTTATTTTGGCTTCGAGGGCCATTCTTATTATGACTGGAAATTTAAAAAGTTCGAAAGACGGTCCTTTTTCCTTGGCATAGGTTTGATCATGACAAACCATAGAATATATGAATCATGGAACATCCGCGAGTCAATTGTTCTATTAAGCCTACTATGGAGTGATATTTTGCAAGCGCCAAGGTCGTAATAAGAGCTTATCAAAGTCTATTTTACCACATTTTGAATATTCGATGCCTACCTCTTCTAAGAATTTTAGTCCAGCTGCCTCATTTGTAAATGTTTTTTTTTTTCTCGCATAGTTTTATGTCTGCCATGAATATTGTTTTTACTAATTTACACTCAAGGCTCTCTGGGCTATGCTTTATTTTGACAGTTGGTCTAAAATTAGAGGAATTCTTCATTTCACACGTTAGGTTGCCATATTACTCCGTGTTATTTTTAGCTGATATATTGATGGATTGATAGATGTGTATTCAGGACAGTCTCTGCCGTCATCAACATAGCCAAATTGCTCGGTCATAATACCACTTGTGCAGTAAAATAGGCGCAAGCCCAATGCAAGGTAGAATCAGAAAATGGCAAGCGGAGAATTGCGTGACGTTATATGTGACTGCTTACTTGACGCGAAAATTGCAGGAAAAGGGGGGACTTGCAACACGATCTATGGTACAATCATTAGCACCGAATTCTTAGCCATTTATTCTTTCTGTCATCGTAATTTATAGTATCGAAGGGCATCTGTATATTGTTCCAGGCTATCCAAGTTGGTAGCATTAATAGACAGTAATGGAAATATCAAGAATAGCGTCGGCATCTTCATCAGTTAAACTTTGGGACATTGAACCGACGCGGAACAAGGATGGCCAAATAAATTACTCTAGCGGAAATTCTATCAAATTCGCATCTTCAAAACAAGGCGTAATTCGTTCCATTCGGTGGAACCATGACGGTATTTTGCTTATATTTACTAGAATAAGAAGAAATCAGCTTTAATCACAGCCTATGCTTTTTTTCTTTTGTAGCATCTGTTCTTGGAGTAGCTAAAGAAGACGTTGTCTCAATATACAATTCAAAGGGACAGTGTGTTGAAAAGGTGTCTCTGCCAGAGGACGGGCAGGTAAGAGCATAAGATAACAAAAGCTAACAATGCTAATTTTACTATAGCTAAGACTATTTTTGTTAGCAGTATATTGCTAAATCAATTCGATTCGCGTCCAAGTCAAAGTATTTGATTATAGGAGGATCAGAAGGTCTATTACGTGCGTGGGATCGCAAAGGAAAACGATACGTTTCTTCATTCAAGGTAATTAGTGGAAATATGTCCCCTGTACCTTATACGGTATAAACGCGTGAATTTATAACAATAGGGTCATAGGGCAACTGTTAACTCAATAGCTGTAAATATTGATGACACATTATTAGCAAGCGGTAGTATAAATGGCGAGCTTTTGCTCCATCGAAGACAAAAGCCATCCGAATCCATTGTCGCCAAGGGTACCTCAGGAAGAGTAAGCTTATTTTGATATATCCGACCGTTTCCTTATTAATAAACCACTCATCTATGTTCAGAAAATCAACGCCGTTGAATTTTCGCCATTCAAACGTTCTATGCTCGTGACCGCGGAAGACGATGGCATTGTACGTTTGTGGGACACAGAGAATCCGACAGAGACCCTTACCATCTTTCAACCCGCCCATTCCGGTCCAGTTGTAGACATTGCATTTAGCCAATTCAACAGGTTTCTTCTTTGCTCTATTGGATCCGATAGAAACATACTGCTCTACGATGTTAATCAAGACAAGTAAGCATGTTTGTTCATAAGGTATTTACCACCAGCTTAACATGACACTCTCACTAGTAAAAAGAAAATCGTAAAGACTATCACCACCAACGACGAATTTACCGCTTTATCTTTTAAGAATGATGGCGTGACTATAGCCACCGGAACCTCAAAAGGTACTGAGATGCTTGCTTGGCTCTTCAAATGGCTGGGAGTGGTGTATGATCTCGTTTATTAATACACTTGTCTCGCAATAGGACGAATTGTATTTTATGATCTACGTAGCTATAAGCAAGCCGTTTTTTCGCATGACGCGCACGATTCGGAGCCTGTACGATGTCTACAGTTTCAGGTACGTGTCCTACCTTTGGGTTTCTAACGGTATCGGTAGCACGGAGACTCATATTTCCGGGCTGAACTATAGCAAACAAGATATCCTGGATACAAGAAGGCTACAAAGCCAACCGAATCTACAAAATCGTCAAAGCATGATGAAAACGACGAAAAAGCATCACGACCCAATGCACCGGAGCCCGAGCGAACAAAAATAACCGACCCACCCCCTCCCACCGCAACCCTTAGTACCCCACCACCAAGTTTTCCGGAAACAAGTAATTATCTCGATGTGTTTTCTCCTCTACACCGGGGAGCAGGAGATGGCAAGGGCACCATTGAGCCTAGTATGGTGGCACCAGGTGGCATCAGCGGAATGGAATTTTCCATTGTTCAAGGTATTTATCCATACTTTATTCTTTGCCATACTGCTAGCTTATCCACTGCACCTATTCGTATTCAATGCCGATAGATTTCGTTTCAAAATCGTTTGTTGCTTCCAGGAAAGAGACCTTGGCCAATTCACCGGAGCATTACCAGAATAAACCAAGCCCCGCCCTCAAATCACACGAGCTCACACCAACTATCCCAAATAGTCATACCAATGAAGATTCCGCACCGAGCCTATCGAGCTCCTCAAGCACAAGTAAAACCTATGCATCCCTGAATCCTTCTCCTCGACCATCGACCATGGCTTCAGGGGGACCATTAGCACCGGAGGATGGCAAAGATGAGCTGGACGTGCGGTTACAGCAGCTCACGGAGAATCTGAAGGGAAACATCATGCAGGGAATCGTTCAGGGAGTCTCGGCATCCAACGAGCTACCGAAGAAGAGCAGTGGAAAACGCGTGGCCTTTGCTGAAGTGGACGAGGTTGCTCCTCCAGCCGCAGAGGAGGTGGGATCAGAGGAGGCTAAGCTGGAGAGCAGGGGGCCGGAGGGGTTGGAGGGCATGGAGCGATCTCCGCTTCGCCAAGACCCTTCGCCGACGGCATCTCGGCCCTCTTTAACGGGGGCGTCACTAGAGACGAGTGGAAGCACGAGCGCGGCATCGAGCTTCCAGCTCGGCGTGGTGCAAAACGTCATCAAGGACTGTCTCGAGGAATTCCGGGAGGCACTACGTAATGATATCCATAACATGCACGTGGAGTTGTTAAGGCAATTCTATATGCAAAAGGTAATTTGGCCTTAATTGCGTCGTGCCAGTGTATCCGCTTCATGATTTGATTGTATCACTGCATAGATGGAGTTTGAAATGATGTTCCAGCGATACTGCAACACTGCTCCTCTTCGCGAAGAGATCGAGCGGCTGCGGGAGGAGAACCGGCGGCTGAAGGCGCAGCAGCCCTTTTTATAGGCCCGCAGCTCCACCCGCTCGTGGGCCCCCTCCCCCTCGCTGTTTAGCTAGTTGTTCATATTCACCGTGGTCTTTTATGTAATGCATCGTTAATTTCCCCTTATTTTTCCAAAATGGCCTCAAATAGAGCTGGGGGCGACTCTGCACAAACACGTCGCATTTGGCCTGAATCCTGCGTTCATTGACTGATGTCAAACTTGAAAAACAAGCCTGTATCGCTTGCCCTCTAAAGTTTTGGTGCTCTACAAAAAAGTATAAAGAAGGTTTCGCAATGCACTGACTTCTGGCCGTGTTCGAGGTGTTAATCCAGATTCGACCAATGGGAGCCGCCGTAGATTTATTATTTTTTTTTCTGGCCGAGCGGTCCTTTTCAATTTATTCTTTTCGTTGCTTTCGGCTCGAGCCTTCCTTCGTTCTTTCCCTTTGGCATCGTCTTAATTTAATCCTCGTCCCCAGCGCGATTGTGATTTTCTCCCAGGAGTTGAGTCCATCTCTCAATCTCTACACATTCCCTCCTCCTCTTCATCCCTAGCCTTGCTCCGTCAGCGCCATGAAAGGTAGGTTCAGATTCATCATGCATTCGCTGGTCCTCCGAGACTCCCATTGTGGAAGCAATGGAAGGCGCTCACAATCAATCCTGTAATGATAGATCCAAAATATGTTGCTCATGTTGCCGCCAATGCCATTATTTCCGAGAGCGGCTCATGTCGCATCTCCATGGATGCCCTCCGTGCTGTGAATGCATTCTTTGATCAATTTCTCTTTCTCCTTCTTTCGTCCACACGATCGCTCGATCTCAATCGGATAAAGCATACGGCGCTCCAGATGCTGCCAGGAACGCTCGGAAAAAACGCCATAGTCGAGGCCGAGCTCGAGGCGAAATCTTACCTGCAAAACAACCCTTCCTACCTCTCCGAAAATACGGAGAATACATACGAGCAGGAGATTTTTCCTTTGCAGAAAGCCTTCAGTTTGTTGCGGGAGCGCTGTTTATACCAGTGCACGTTGGGCGACCGGGCTGGCATGGTGGATCCGGAAGCGGTCCCCCCTCCGCTCGATGCGGGGGTGGTGGTGACTAAACTCCATGCAATCTACATTGTGACCGTGATTGAAAATGTTGCCGCGTACATGCTCCACTCCATGGCAAAGATCGCCGAAATAAACGACTCGGAGTTCGTTCGGCTGCGGGATGTATATGCTGCGTTGATAGGCGATCGAGAGCTAGGATATCTGTTTAATAGAATGCGACTCCGTGAGACGCTCGAGGTAATTGTCCTCTCTTTCCTCTAAGAGAGATCGGGTGCTTAACTCCTTTCCCCTCCCGATTTAGACTCGGCTTGGCCCAGTGGCTGATCAAACTAGGGTCGCCATGGCTTCCTCTTACCTTGCCAACAAAAACAAGAAGAAGATACCCGAGCTGGAAGTGAAGCATATAGAGGCCACCAGGCTTTCCCCCACGCATTCGCTAGAGAAGAGTTACGGCAAGGATGGAGCTAATCTGAGGCGCTCCCCTTCGCTTGCCAACTCTACGTCTCAGTCGCCTCTCCCATCGCCCTCTGATATCATAAGTCGCCCCAGCACCTCAAGCCAGACGAGCATTCAAAGCAATAGTGGCAATGGTGGTGAAATGGACCCCCCTGCGCGCCCCTCGAGATCTAAGAGACGAGGCTTTGTCCCGTCAGATTTTGACCAGCGGAGCGTGACGTCTGCCGCACGCGTTTCAAGTGAACGCTCCTCTCCTGGCGTAGTGGCCATGTCTGTCATAGATGAAACCGGTGATGATGATGATAGGAGCGATGGATATCCCCGGTCCGTGGACTTCGACCAAGTGATCCGCAGCGGCGAGACCATGAAAGTCACACTGACTCCGAATCGATTACGTACGATCGACCACCGAAATCCACCCCCGCCCCCGCCTCCTGCTCACAATCATCGCAATGCTGGGCTTGGGGAGGACGCCGGAAGACTGAAGCCCGCTAAAAGAAGACTTGTACCTCGAGAGGCCACGGTGAAACCCACTGAGGATGAGGATGAGGACGAGTGGGAATATATTGAGGGTAAGAAGCCCCCTGTGCGTGAGACGATGGCCGAGTTTCTTGCCAACACAAAGCCTCCTGGCGATCCAGCCCCTCTCTCGCCCAGACAGGTGAACTCTGGAAAGCGTCCCTCGGTAACCAGCTTGGCCTCGAGCAAGCTGATGCTCTCATTCCCTGAGCCTCCTCCAAATCCAGACTCTCTTCCGTCCGCGAATGGCAGCGAATCCGGGCGCTTTGTCGCAAGAGAACCCGGAAATAGCCAGCCTTCTAAGTCGTTCGAGTCCAAAGTGCAACGCTCTCGATCGCCTGGTGATGCCATTCCTACCTCGCCCCATTCTGGAAGTTCCATACACGAAGTAACCAGCCCGAAGAAGGACTCAATGGACCACTCAGAGCGGCATAGCAATAACGGCGGGACCTTACAGAACACCGACGAAACCGTGGATGACTATGTCAGTGAGGACGATGATGATCTATTGGACATGATAGGCTCGGATGGTGGTGTGCGTCGAGTTTCTGGCCGTCGTGGAGCCGGAAGAAAGCGGATGCAAGCCCGCGATAATGAAGGAGGCGATGTCCAGTCGCTGATTGAATTTTTACGCACTACTGAGCCTCCATCTTCTTCCTCCGGTAGCTCGAGCTCCTCTTCTCGAGCAAATAGCAGCTCAACTCCAGGTGGCAAGGGTGGCAAAGGCCTACGTTTCAATCTCTTTGGGCGACGCCGCGGTAGCAGTAGCTCCACTCGGTCGCTTCAAAATGATCATAAGCAGCTCCCAACGCTGCCTCACCAGAAACCGGATGCTATCAGCAAGTCTAAGTATGTCAAGATCGAGACTCTGCATGGCCAGGATGCGGCGGCTCGTAAACAACCAAACTCAAGCATTCCCGTACCTGCTCTGGGTATTGAAAAACTCACAGATGGGCAGCGATCCCCGCCATTGCCAGATATTCCTACGCAGTCACCTATTTCAGATAGTGCTACGCCGATCACTGCGTCGGCAATGCCATCTTCTCCACGATCACCACCCGCCCAGCAAATACATCCTCTTCATTCACCACACCAAAATGGACAATTGAACAATGTACTTGTTCAGCCTCGCAGCGGCTCGCAAAACCGTGATCTCCCGGAACCCCCTCCACAGGAACAAGAGGATACCTTTTTGACGGTGAATTCCCGTCGTAGTGAGGCTTTGTCGGAAGACGAAGGGAGTAGTACGGAGCGCGTCGCCTCCATATCTAAGGCAGCGCGCCCGCAACTGCGTCAATACGAACCACCACAGCGATCGAGTTCATTGGCCCCTAGCGCTAACAGTAATGCAGGCGAGTCAAGCAACTGCGAAACCCTCTCGAATCAGTCTGATGTTTCTGCTCAAATCACGATTGGTGAACTTTTAAATCTCCGAAAGCAAATGCTTGACCAACTTAGCTCCGGGAAACGCGCATCACAGCTCTTAGCGTTAGTGGACAGATTCTTAGGAGAACGCATTATTGGAACTGAGGATTCACTGGGAGGTAAATCAGGGGATGGCACGCACGATCTCTTCCTTTCGGAGGAGGAAGAGGATATGGAATCCAAAGAGGATAAATTATCTTCTGATGGTGAGGAAGCGAGGGACATTCAGACCATAGACGCAGATGAACCACAGCATATGGAAGAAAAGCTCGAGGATATAGTCGCAGAACATGAGGATGGGGAAGAGAGCGAGGATGAGGGAGAGTATGGGAGTGACCACAAAGGAATGATTCCCGTGTTTGATGTCGTTGAGGAAGCCGAGAGGATGGAGCAGGAGTCAAGCACGGTTGCGCTGTGGTTGCTTTCTTGCGAGGCATAATTTTCCAGCATACTCTGATAATTTATACTTTCTGTAATGTGTATTTCTTACTTATCTTTACCATATTTGATTAAATTACATGTTATTGCACTGTTTTTTATTCCTTATAATAGTAGCACCTTGTTGTTGTTCTTCGTTTTAATTTAGTTCGGATTATCTTAGTAATACGATAATATTACTCCTAGAAAAAATAAATACTAGTTTATTCATTCATTCACTTTGAATTGTTGACAGCTACGGCCTTGAGTTCCAAGTTTCTGAACCAGTTTCCAATTAATTAACTCGATGATCTATAAAGTGGCGCAGTGATGACGTATTCATTCACGACGTTTCGTTTTTCTTTTTCTTTCTATACTTCTCCTGATCGGAGAGCTTCTTCAAAATCTCCTAAATCTTGATACATCACCTTACATCCATGGTCAACCAAGTGATCATCAATCTTTTTGGTGGTCTTTCACCGCTTTGTCTGCAGCTCTCGGATAAAGTGTCTATCGCTTCGCTCCAGCGGCATCTAAGCGAATTGACTTCAATCCCAATTGAAGATCAATATCTTACCACTGTAGGCGGACGGATTCCTCGCGATGAATATCTCTATGGAGACGGACCTGTTGTCTTTAACTTGGGTGTAAGACTGCTGGGTGGGAAGGGAGGTTTTGGGAGTAACTTGAGGGCTGCTGGAGGCCGTATGGCTAGCCGTAAAACAACTAATTTTGAAGCCTGCAGAGATTTGAACGGAAGACGGCTTCGAACCTTGAATACCGCTAAACAGTGAGCGTCATTCTGTTTATTTTGTTGTTTATTGGTACACGGATCAGGAATAATCTTACTTTTTCTTTATTTTAGAATTGCCGACTATATGGAAAAGGAAACCGAAATCAAAGAGGAGCGAGAAAAACGGATACGTAAAAAGATCGAGGATGGGCTGAAAGAACCTCCACAAAAGCGGTATCGTTTTGAGGACCATAAATTTCTCGAGGAGAGTTCGGAACAGGTTGAAGAAGTAAAAGATGCGGTTGCTGAGGCAATGAAGCTTAAGCGGACTAGTGGAGAAAGCAGCAAATCTGCTTCCCCACCATCTTCGTCCTCTTCTCCCAATTCTGGTTCTGGGGCTAATGATGTATTCTCTATGTGGGACGATATTTCAGATTATTCTTCGGGCGATGAGGAGGAAAAAGAGGAGGAGGTTGAGGAAAACATTGCAGTTAAAGGAAAAGGAAAGAAGGCCGTGGAGATAAGTGAGGCCATTATAAAAGAGAAAGGAGCTGCCATTACTAGCCACGCATAGCATGTTGTTTAGTCTGTTTTATTTATTATAGTCTTCGCATTTTTGCCTCCAGGAAGAGAATATTTTTAGCCATGAACCTGATATTCATTTTTATGTTTTTAGCCCTCTTTGTTTTCCTTTCAGTTAATAGTTTCTCAGCTGTAATTGTTATAACGTTTGTTGCTTCTTTTCAATATACTCCTTAATCTTGAAGATGGTAAATTTTACAAGAGCTTCTTTTGAATCATTGAAAACGAAAAGTGACATGGTTATAGGTTTATATATATTGGGTCTATCTACAAAATCGTATAAATTAAAAGTCGCTTTCTATGCTACTGCTTGTTCCCGCGGAAGCGTTGACGTGGATCCAACTATAGGTTAAATAAAGTGGTTATGGTTGATCAATGCTACACAATGAACAACAAAAATTATCTCTACCATTCCTCTCCGGCAATCAAAGAAACTCTTTCTTATTAATTGGCATTCTTCGGGAACATCCGCAGCATGCTCGGCTTTTATGCACTCCTGAAATGAGTTACCCCGCTCAATACATTTTGATTTGAGAATACACTCAATGAGTTCCTTGCGGATCTCCTGACAAGAGGGCATGGTTATTTTCGAGATCACCTAGGTTGCAGTGTTGGAAATATCAAATATCGAGTTGAGGGTGAATTGCATAGAAGCTCCGCGTAGTGAACTTCAATTTACTCGATTGTCTTATTCAGACCTTTCACATAGCTTTTTTTTTTTACTTCTTTTGTGCAGATCGCTACACATCTTAAGCGGTAGCCAGCCTTAATTAATTGCTCATCAATATATTTTATCATTATTCTTCTCTTTATTACAATTTTGATCATCGTTTCATTTCTCTTTAAATCAACATTGAACCATTTTGAATTTCCTAATTAGATCTCTCACTTTTGCTCCTACTGCCCGACCACTATACGCTTTCACAATTTAGAGGTGATAGAACGGATGAAAAGCACAGAAAATATCAGAAGAGAAAATCGTGAACGCAAAAAGCGGTGGCGTGAAAAGAACAAAGAGAGAAGTAAGATCTCTCCCCCACTCTCAATCTTTGCTTGCTCTTGAACTAAATTTTATATTTAGATAAAGATAACGACTTACGTGCCCGTGTGAATAAACGTGCCACCACTCTTTTTGGCCGTGAGGATAGCGAGCGAAAGCAGCGATGGATTATGGAGGAATTTGAGAGAAGACGAAGCAGGCGCTCATTACGTGGAAGAAAAGGCGAAGGAGAAGATGAGGATGGGGAGTTGGATTTACTGAATGGTGCAGATATCAGAAATTTTGGGGATGGTGTGGGCTGGGGAGAGGAATCGAGTGTCTCAACATTAGTGGCTGATAGGCCGGAAGCTGAAGGTGCGAATGGATATGAAATGATACCCGAGGCGATTGAATATGCCGATACGTTCTCAGCAGTTAATAATGAACGGTCAGAGGTGGAGACTCAGGTGGAGGGGGAAGGAGAAGGGCAATATCTCTCAATCCCGGCAATTTTACACCATTTGAGTGATATGGCGGCGTTGAGCGAGCGACTTGCGAAGGCATCGAATACAAATGAGGCTGCTGGAGAGCCGGAGGTGGATCATGGCGATGGTCAAAGTGATGCAAAGGGCACACTGGAAAGTACTGAAAAGGAGCAACAAGGCATATCCTATGCAGAAAGAAAATCCAACTCGGAAACCAAGTCGCTTGAGGTTTTACCTGAAGCTTTGTCGACAGGTGCGACGAATGGAAACAGCCCTTCTGTACCCTCACAGGAAACAGAAACAAATCGTCTAGCGGAAGAGAATCCAAAGGAGTCGCGCAGGCCTCGCAGGGAGAAACGGAGAAGTGACGGCGTAGAAAATCCAAAGACGAAGAGCCAAAAACCGGGTGGCTCGGGTGAGTCTATGGACGCAGTGATTTCACTGATGAAGTTGAACGGGAATGGTTGGTCGAAGGAATAGAAAAGGGAACATCACGGAGCCGATATGCTTGCACTTTTATTATCCTATATTTAAATGTAAATTCCTCTCTATAGTTTACTATAGTTCTTTTTTCATGGAAAGTGGTGAAAATTATATGTAATTTTATTTTATATTCTTCTTTTAATCTGTTTACACTGCTTAAGAAAAGATTAAGACGTTTTTTTTTTCTTAATATAAAGATAGCTTTTCTTTATTTTTCTGCTCTATCTATGACCAAATCCAGTGGAAAATATAGTTTCTCAGAGTCAAAGATAATAAAAAGAATAACCGTTCAAGTCAACAATCTCAAATACAAAAATTTATAGGAAGTCACATCGAGCCATTTGCGGATGCGGCGAAGAAGTATAGAGTCAGATCAGCACTTTCACCATTTCAATCCCGCAAATGCATCGCTAATGATCAGATAGCAATTATTTTCCATCATTGAATCAATTCTACTAGAGAGCAACTTACCTCTTCTTGGATTGAGGATTGGCAGGTTTCTCTTCCTCTCCCCACAAGTCTAGCAGTCCACCTTGCATTTTATTTCCTCCATTTTGCGAAGAATTCGACGATACCCCACCCTGAGTCGAAGGGGCGGTGAAGCCACTCAGTCCTCCAAGTCCACCTAATGCTGTAGACTGAGCTGTGGGCACCGTTTGTCCAAAATTTCCGAGACCACTCGAATATGCCCCGGGGGTGGCTGCAAAAAGTCCATTCAAGTCCGAGGTTATTCCTGAAGAGCCTTGAGAGGAAGAGGAAATAAAGGCACCAAAGCCGTCACCGCTAGTTCTAGAGCCCACGTTGGAGGCAGTGGAAAAGGCAGAGGCTCCAGTAGATGTAGGAAGATTTTGCTGGCGGACAGGGTTAGCTGTGTTATAAAGCGACATAATCGACGATTTCAATTGGAAGTGGTTGGCTCCAGGATTGTTAGAGCTGGTAGTAGAAACGGGTTTCGTGGGGGCAGATTTCGTAGAGCTGTCATTCATATTAAGGAGATCCGAAGCTGCACCCGAAGAAGAAACAGTAGAAGCAGCTGGCGTGGATCTACCAGAGGTACTGGAGGGGGTTGAAGCAGCAGGGGGTGGAGAAGAAAAAAAGTCATCAAATCCATCGATAAGAGAGGGGGAGATTGGTGTCTGCTTGTTGGTGGTAGAGGCCAGAGGAGTCCCATTAGTGTCAAGGAGCTGAGCCGATGATTGTTTAGTGCTCGTCTAGATGATGATTCCCAAACGAAAATGGTTATCCTCCGGTAACTTTCTACTGACCAAATCAGGTACAACATACCACATCTCCAGTATCACCCAACGAGTCTGGGTTCGGAATGGAAGAGCTCAATGCCCAGCGCTTGTATTCGTATTTGGATCGGATAAATCCTTCGATGTTGCTAATAACCGATAAATATAGCTAAAATATCATCGCAAAAAGTCCAACTGAGTGGCAAAGAGTACCTGTCCTGGGGCTGGCTATTCTCTGGCAATTTAGCTTCCCAGTATTTGTTTGCCCTTTTATTTCCCCATTGGACCATGCTCTGGGTGACAATAGAATATTAGGAATATGTGATAAAAAAATAGATGTCAATAATTTACCTCAATTTGCTGGGGTGTCCATTTATCCAAATCCACAGATTTGACACGAGATATATGTGTACCCATCGAGCGATGTATACCAGAGCATCGGATGCACACAAAAATACCCAAATTCCAAGAGGCCCAGCGAGGATCTAATAGATTGTTATGAGCCCGAAGAGGAATAGATGAAAGCATTTTGCATTGTAAGTGTGGGGAGCCAGGAAAAATTTCATATAATTGCACTCTACCTCTCCTCTTGCAGTCAGCACACTGTTTATTTTCAGGGATTTGAAGTAAATCTTTTAGAATCTTGGCATGTTTATCATTTTGGCTCTTATCATCCCTCCGTAATCTTGACGACATGATGAAAGATATTGTCAGAGTTTGAAACGCGCATAATGGGATTTATGACTGGGACTGCACAACCGGCTAAGCCGCCGCAAGCATTAAAAATTGTTGAAAAAAATTAATAACTAGAACACTGGAAAGGAAAGAGAAGTGAATAGTTTCATTAAGCATTAACTGCTCAGGATTCCAGCACACGCCGACCCATAGAACGTTGTTTGTAAGAAATAATAACAAGAACAGCAAATAGTGTGTTAATCCCACATGCCGCAAGAGATATGAAGGATACTGAGCTTGATCTCTCATCGCCACGACTCCTTTATGAGATTGCGCGCGCGATCGAAGCTAAAGGTGCAGCGCGTACGTATTTGAAAGAAGACGAGCACGCCAAGTTTCGGGAAGCGCTAGAGGGAGGCTTTGACGCGTGGTGGGAATTTTTCATTTCACCTGAAATTTTCGACTCGACAACAAGTAGTACTAAACCGTCGGAGACTAATGGCCCCATTACGACCGAGCTAGATTCCTTAGCTAGCGCGGATACGGTTCGCGATGCGACCAACGCACGTCCAATTTCACACCAGCCTGTAACATCTCAGTCCAACGTCACTATACTCGCGTCATACCGCATGCGTAGCATGATGTTTGAGCAACTTTTACCGTGCATCTATCCCAGCTATCGCTCATGTTGTAAACCAGTGGTGGATGTGGAGCAGATATATGAGCGTCTTAAATTCTCGGACAGTATGCCGAAAAATGAATCGAGAACAGGCGAATTAGACAAAGACCAGGTGAAAGAGGTAACGGTTAGAGGTGAGGTGAGCGAGGATTATGACGAAGAAGAGCAGACAGACGAGCAAACACAAGCACAGCCGGTGGAAAGCGACACAACCTCAAAACCACAGGGTATAACACATTTATCTTCTCTCTTGAGAATATATTTTAATGGACAACCCCATGCTACATAGCCAAGCGCAATAGTGAAGTCGAAATTCCTTTGAATGACGCATACCACACTTTTGAACTCGATAGGCAGTCAATGATTGCTCTGCAGAAGCTTCAGGTATTATGCTGTTCAATTATATTCCGTTTCTACCATTTTACAATGATATTGTTGGCGTTAATAGGAAGCAGAAATGCAAGAGCAAGAGGAAGCTGCTAATGAGAAAAGTGGCCAGCAAGATTCTAAATCTGTGAGTATTTGTAAATTATATAATAATAGGTTTCTCCCCTCTAAGCTTGGCTACTGGTGCATAGCTTTCAAATTTGGGATTAGGCGGATCGAGCATGAAGGTATCCTTTTATCCACCCATTATCCCTTAGCTACTTTATTACTAATTCCGTTAATCCCATATGAATTTTCATACCCTTCGAATGAATAGTATCTACTCAGCGTCATTGATCAAAACCGCAATGAGACTTGTCTTTCCGACCGCGAGCTTCGACATCTGCTGACCGACTTAAGAGTGAAGCGGTCCAAATGGGTAAGAGAATGTGGACATTGAAAACTGGATGTGTTGGTTTTTATCTTATTCTTTAACAAATAGGCAAGCGATGATAAAATTGGACAAGAAGAGTTATATGACGCCGCAGAACGAGTTTTGATTGAACTCAGAAATTACACGGTATGAGTGATATCTAGAAATATCTAAGTGAAGTGATGCTAAACTGTTGCTTTTCTTTTCCTTTAGGAACACTCCACGCCATTTTTGACAAAAGTGAAGAAGAGTGATGCACCTGATTATTATTCTGGTAACGAGATGAAATTTCTTGACCATATTCTCTAATTATTTACAAAAATTATCTTCATTCACATAGTAATCAAGCATCCCATGGACCTTGGAACGATGATGAAGAAATTGAAAAATTTCCAATACAAAAGTAAAAAGGAGATTACGGATGATCTCTTTCTTATTTTTTCCAATTGCTTGGAATATAACACCCATCCAGTAAGCATTTAAGCCGTATTCTATTGCAGCGCAAATATAATTAATCTGGTTTTGTATTCTTCTAGGCAAGCCCTTTTCGGAGACATGCAATTGCAATGCAGCAGAGGGCGTCGCAACTCGTCCACGAAATACCAGATATCGTTGTACGTGACCGAGCAGAATTGGAAGCAGAGGAAGAACAGGATGCTGAAGATGAGACCGATGATGGTAATCCCTAAAAAAATCATTGGTCGATTTAGTTTATTTATCCTTTTTTTTACTATCAGAAAATCGATCAGAAGCATCTAAAGATAGATCATTGGGTTTGCGTGTGGTAAACATGAAAATTACCTCTCCCTGTTATTTAACTTAATTTCTAACATTTTGTAATTAGCGGGGGTCTAAGGGTAATGTTAAAGGAGGAACAAAGTCGTCCAAAGGTCCCGCACGCTCCTCAAACAAAGTTGTCTCTGAAATTATTGATTCTGAGCATGGGGGAGCAGGATCGCAGGAGCCATCCACTCGCGAGCCAAGCGTTGCGCCCTCTGCGGATATGACTCCTCATTTAAATGGAACCGCGCAGGTAGCGAGTAAGAAGAATGCTGAGGCAAAGATGTTGGATTTAGACCAGGAGGAAGTTGCACTTGACATTGAGATAGACGCGGGAGATTTGCGAACGCAAGTGTGGGCAGAGAAGACAAAAGAGGAACGAGGAAGAATCTGTGTAAAGACTCGATTATTTCAGGAGATAGCTATAATCCCTCCTAATGAATTCATTTTCACTTAGCTCGAGAGAGATAAAGAATTCCGAGTTCCTTTTCCTGAACAATCAGCACTTATCCGTACCGCTGAAGCTATGCAATTATTCCAAGAGGCTGAAGCTGTACATGATGAGCCCTACGCACCTAAATCGGCAAGTAATGCAACTTTCGGATTTCCGGGAATGGAGCGGGATGATGTGTTTTTTGATGAACGACGGGAAAAGAGGACGGCAAAAAGTGATAGCATATTTTTGCCGGAGTATCACCTGATGTCGAGTATTCCAGAATTAAGACAAGACCCATCTCTTCCATTGAAAACAGAACCGTATCACCTCTTCGATGATGATTTTGTATACCAGTAAGTATATCTAACTTAACTTTATAGTTGGATAGATTCGAACTGAATATTTTGTTATTTTTTAATAACAGGCTTGAACAAGAAAGGCCGTCTCTTGCATTGTATCCCGAAGCCCATTTTCCAAATCATGGCGCCTCAGCATTAATTAATGCGAATATTGAGGAGCTGAAGGCTATAAGAGACTTATACGGAAAAATAATTGCAACAAAGAACAATATTCCTGTAAATACTCGACTTTTCACTCTCTCTAAATGCATATACTCACAATATTTTAATAGCTCGGCTCACTTAATGAGGCATCTACCGACGAAAAGGAAAAGGAAACTGACCTCGCTCCGTTACCCATTGAGAAAGACTCTTCACTGCCTCCTTTAAATATGAATGGGAATACAGGATTCCATCTAATGGAAAAAGTAACAACAAAACTATTACAACATGCAGGGTTTGACTGTAACTGCTATTTTTATCTAATTATTCATTCACTATCTAAAAGAGTTCTTTTTATTTAATTAGCATCCAATGCGAGTGCTCTCCATGTATTGACGGATGTAGCGGTTGATTATATGATGAATCTCGGAAAGACGATCCGAATGTATAGCGATTTATATAATAAGAAAATGAGCGCAGAGGTAACAATTGTATACAAATTTCGGAAAATACCTGTATGTTAATAATTCATACTTCCAGGAAATCATACTTCACTCGTTGTACGAAAATGGTATAACTAGCATTCGAGCTCTCGACTCGTACGTAACCGACGAAGTAGGCCGACGCTACGGGAAAAAGCTACAAGATATCCGGCAGAGATTGGATTCGTCCTATCGGGAATTAATCAATGTATTTCTCAAAACTATACTTTGATGCAAGAAATTATGTTTAACACTCTATATTTCACCATTAGCAACCAATGGAGGTTCAGCCAGTGGACGAAGACTTGATCTTGGATAATGATGATTTCTTCACCTCGTATGTGTATCTCAGCCTTTGTAGATCCTCAGCATTACTGTAACCTTTATGTTATTTTTCGATTTTAGTGGAACACTCGGAGAGGAGATTGGTGAAGATATTCTTGGGCTGCGAGAACTAGTTGGCATTGACTCCTTTGCGGTATATCGAATATCAATCTTCAAAAATAACATCCAGCTTAATTATACCCGAATTTTGATTAGATCCCGTCAAAGCTGTGGTATGGTTCAGGAAGATCAATGGCTGTAAAGGTGCCAACGGGTGGGCCAAGAGGTGATCTTTCGAATATACAAATTATTTTTGCTACTTAGCTGATTACAACTATTTTAATTCATGACAACAGGGAAACCGCTTCCATATCCTCCACCTCCTCCCTTTCCACCTGTTACTGATCCTGAGAGCCAAATAGGATTACTGCGAGATTACTTCCAAAAGAAGCTGGAAGAAAATAACGGAAAACTTATTGAGGACGAATACATGCCTGCGAAATTCCGCATTCGCCCAAGGATCCCGCCCACTGCTACCAAAGCTCTCGCAACAAAAAAGAAAGAAAAGGAACTTGCTGCGGCGCTCGAGGCTAAAAAGAAGAAAAAAGCGGAGATGGAGGCTGCCGCTGCGGAAAAGAAAAAACAGCGCGCAGAGGCCAAAGCTGCGAGGATCGCGGAGCGAGAAGAGAGAAAGAAGATCAAAGAAGAAATTCGTGAGAGGCAAAGGGAGGCTAAAGCTGCGGCAAGAGCAATGAAGAAAAGGAAAGCGAGCTTTTCTGAATCAGACCGTTTGCAACAGCAGTCTATTGAAGGGAATGTCCTCTTAAGTATGGGAGCAGAGGGAAAGGATGACGATTCACTTTCTCCACCAATATCAAGGCGAGTCAGCAGTAGTACAGACTTGGGTGAAGGGATAGTGGTAGAGAGTCGGGGCACGGTTGGGCGGCCCAGGAAAGACGGTTCAACGCCAAAAAAGAAGGCGCAAGGAGCGACTTTGGGTGGAACCTCTCAGCAGTCGGCATCAGGCTCGAGTGGAATGAATCTACCCCACACTCCTAACCTCGACGAACTGATGCCCCCACCACCAACCGCAGCGACCCCTTCGAAAAAGCGAAAATCAGAGGGTCCAACGGGTGACACGCCAACAAAAAAGTAAGGTTCCACTCTACTTGAATAGTGAGTGCATATTAATTTATTGACTATGTATACTTAGAACTAAAAAGGTCAAGGCTTCTAAGAAGAAGCCCCCATCTGACTAAAAGAAGCTCTAATCGTATCATTTTTGCATTTTTTTGTTTTTTTGTTTATTAACACTGAGACGCCTTTCTCTTTTTTCATTCCCTGATTTGCCTTTACCGTGTTACTGGCTTTTCTTTCTCTTTTCCTTCATTTCTTCCTAGTTTTAGCGAACGAGGTGAGGTTGGCTGCTTTTTTGATTATGTATACCATTTGAAAGTGTTTTACGTTTAGATATGTGCACTGTTTTTCTTTTTACAAATATTTATTAATTCCTCGGCCTGCATGAGTACGCGTGGTGGAAGGCGGGATTATGACCTTTTTCAATTTTTTATATATTTTGTAGATATATACTTAATTTACCTTTTTGCGCACTTTTTTTCCTAGTTTTAGGATCTGTAGTTTCTTTTCTTTGGTTTGATTTGAAGTTTTCTGACCCCTCTAATGGTTTGAGCAATTTCAAATATTTTGGTCATAGGATTCGAAAACTTTCTAAATAATGGTAGCACGAGCATCAGTACTTGTGAAGTACATACATGAAATCACAGGTTATATGGATGGGGCGACATTAAATAAAGCCCATACGAACTTGGATCCTTGGGATCTTCACATTATACCCGGTAGTTTATCATACAGTATTTCTTTCACATGCATTTTTCTATAAAATACTTGGGAACTTATATCGAACGTTATCCACATTACTCTTAATTGAGTTCGTCCTTAATACGTATATTTAGCAGTTACGAAGTAATATTACAGTATAATAAAGTAATCAATCAAGTGCAAGCTTGCATGGCACTATAGTACAGCTAAACAATATGGTAATAGGTTAGTGATTCAAATTCTACCCTCGTGCTAATTTTCTCGAGTTGCAAACCCTTGAAAATAAGTTTGACATACATCAGTTAGATTTAATTGATTTGCCATTGAAACTCCAGTGATACAACTGGAATAAACCATATTAAATATAAAATCCAAGTATATGTACGGGGTAATAAATCGATCCAAGACAAAAACCAATACTCGACACTGAGTGTTCTAGGTATATAAATACTCTATTAATTTTCTTTACTCGTTATTTTATTTAAAAAACATAGCTTTATTTTAGCTTTTGTTTATATATATCTTTATATTTATTTTCGCATTTTCTGTATCTAGCCACACGCATTGAATGTCATGTTTGGAATAGAGGGAAAGCTAGTTTCCTTGTTGCCGGAAGTAAACTTGGGCTATATCGCCATCGCACTCCCTGCCCTTTGCCTTGCCTATTGCTTCTATAGCATCTTTATCTACCCCTTTTATTTTTCGCCCCTCCGTAAGCTGCCCACCCCTCCTGCTGACAACAATCCTTTCACTGGTCATTTAATTCAAGCGCTTTCCAAGGAGGTTGTTTTAATTGCTTAATCATGAGCTCGAAATGACATTTACTAATTTCCCATTTCTAAACTAATAGTCCCAAGAACAGCAGCTTGAGTGGGCCAATGAATATGGCGGATTTGTGCGGTTCTTTTACCCCCTCAATTTTGAACGTGTGCTTATCACAGATCCGAAAGCTCTCCAACATATTCTCGTGAAGCGTGCATATGAATTCGTTAAACCGCAGCGAGTGAGGACTTATCTCGGGATGGGAATTGGAAATGGTCTCTTGGTTGCAGAGGTGAATACTCTTTGGTAATAAGGTTCTAAAGATTATCTCATGGGTTAAAAATTCCTGTGAATACATTAGGGGGATGACCACCGCCATCAACGAAAACTTCTTAATAACGCGCTTTCGTACGGGAATATTAAGCAGTTTGTCCCTATCTTCAATGAAGTAGTCACCACTTTAACTGATCAATGGAAAGATGCATTATCTGATCGACATGAGATTGAAATGGATGTGTTCATCCCGATTACAAAAGCTACGCTGGATATTATTGGCCTTACAGGTATATACTAGAGCTGTTTGAATTTCAAAAAAGAGTTGTGATATTGACGCTCCCCTACCTAGGCTTTGGTCATAGATTCGACACATTGACTTCGAAGAAGCAGACCTTGCTCGCAAAAGCTTACGATATTATTCTTGCAGATATGCCTGCTTGGAAGCGAGTGTTTTGGTATCTCATGCCAAAACTAGCTTTATTTGATAGGAAGATGATGAATGGATTAAAGATGTCACGGATAGCAACGAAAGAAATTGTTGAAATGGGAAAATTAAGAATGGAAGACAATAAGAGCAATACTCGAGATATCCTGTATATGATGCTCGAGCACAATAAGAAAGTTATGGAGACCGGTGAAGGCGACCTGTGGACAGATCGAGAATGTAGAGATCAGATCCTGACATTTTTAGCTGCCGGGTAACCATTATGTGCTGACCTATTTATATATTTAAAATTGTCTCTAATATCTTTCTTTTTTTTAGTCATGAAACCACCTCTACTCTCCTTGGCTGGTTGCTGTATACTCTTGCTTTGCATACTGATGTGCAAGAGAAATTGCGGGAAGAAGTTCAGACTATTTTCAAGAGCAATCCGAATCCCTCGTTCGAGGAGATTGATAAACTTACCTATCTCGACTGTGTCTACAGGGAAATCGTCCGGGTACACCCCCCTGTCACCTACACAGTTCGGACAAATAAGGTGGACGAGACATTGCCAACCTCTACTGGAGAGGAAATTTTCTTGCCCAAAGGCTCTCTCTGCGTGATATCTCCTGCGGTTATAAATCGCTGCGTTAAGCATTGGGGTCCTGATGCAGGCGAATTCCGCCCGGAGCGCTGGTTAGACGAGAGCTCCCTTCCAAAAAATCTTAACTATGTTTGCTTGACTTTCTTGGCCGGTGCTCGAGGCTGCATCGGATCCCGTTTCTCTCAAATGGAAACCAAAGTATTTATTGCAAGGCTTATCTCAGAATTCCGGTTCAGACCAGTGGAAGGCTTTCGGGTGCGAAAGCAATTCCATATTACATGTCGACCAGAACCTGGTGTAAAACTCCACATATCAAGAGCATAAACATCATGTTTTTATAGTTTTGTAATTCTATATTTATAATGAGTCTAATATTATATAAAAGAGAAATAAATAATACCACATTTCGTTTACTCATTCCATATATCATGTGGAAGTTGCTTCCAAAATCATAGCAAAATTCAAGTTGAGGCTATAGCCTACTTCTTCAAACCATTTTCCGACCAAGTTGGCAAATGTATCATTGCATCGCGCGCCTGCCCTACACCTATCCATTCAACAGGGACTCCTAAAAACTCTTCAATAAAACGTACATAACGCTGTGCGTTGACAGGTAGATCATCAAACGTGCGGCAGCGACTAATGTCTGTTTGCCACCCAGGAAGTTCTGTGTACTGCACTTCAATGCGGTCAAGAACACCAAGGTCAGCGGGGAAATAGTTCAATGGCTTTCCATCAAGGTGATAAGCCGTTGCAACCTTAATGACTGGGAGTTGATCAAGCACATCAAGTTTTGTCAAGTTGAGACAAGTATAGCCATTGATAAGGGTCGAATGCTTGAGAACCACCATATCCAGCCAGCCACAGCGACGCGGACGCCCGGTGGTAACACCAAATTCGCCACCGACACGCTGAAGGTATTCACCGGTTTCATCAAGAAGCTCAGTAGGGAAAGGGCCGCCTCCAACACGAGTTGTGTACGCTTTGACTACACCAATAACCTTTCCAATCTTTTGTGGAGGAATGCCAAGACCAGTGCAGACACCGCCCACTCCGGTACTGGATGATGTGACGTATGGATAGGTCCCAAAATCGATATCAAGCATTAGTGCATTTGCACCTATGAGCGCACAGGGTTATAATCATAAAAGAAGTTTCAGTCTATATGGTACTTACCCTCGATCAATATCTTCTTTCCATCCTGAATTGCTTGGTGCATGTAGGAAAGACTATCAATGACATATGGCTTAAGCCTTTCGGCATACTCCTATTATAATAAATAAGAATATTAAAATTGGGAACCTTAAGATAAGAGCAAGCTTATTCATATATTCAATAACCTTGTATCGAGCAATCTCACTTTCTATGTCATACTCAAACTCGCCATAACGTCTTTTGCGATTTTTTACAATGGTTGAGAATTTACTTGCAAAAAACTCAGGATCGAAAAGATGATGAACACGAAGGCCCGAACGGGAGGCTTTAGAGGAGTAAGCTGGACCGATACCACGTTTTGTGGTGCCGATACTATTGAAAAAATAGTAATATATGACGTTAAAATATTTAGGTGTGTTACATATTAAAATGTGTCCAAGAATATTTGATATGGCAAATACCTTGATTGTCCGAGTTCAATTTCCTTCAATCCATCGACAATCTGATGAAAATCGAAGACTAAATGGGCACGATCGCTAAGGAAGAGACGACCCTTACAGTCGAGGCCTGTTAGGATAGAGAGTAAAGAAATTGTTGTAAAGCATTATAGAAAATGAAATAAAAATAAACCATACCTTTACTCTCTAAATCTTCCAGCTCCTTGAAAAAGGACGGAATGTGAACGACCAAGCCATTTCCAACGAGTGAAACACAGTTCGGATTGATTAATCCTACAGTTCAACATGGTTGTCAGTCATTATGACTCATTCTGATTAACAGAATAAAGGCGCACCAGAGGGAAGCATGTGGAAGTCATATTTGACTCCATCGACGACAATAGTATGCCCTGCATTATTGCCACCCTTTAATAGTGTAAATTTTAATCGGCATATTCAAGAGCAATGAATCATGATGTTATAAATAATTACCTGGCACCGAGCGCACAACTCAGCCTCCTGAGCAAGAATGTCTACCAATTTGCCTTTTCCTTCATCCCCCCATTGTGAGCCGAGGACGACGGTAACACCATTAGTGGAAAGAGAGGACATAATGATATGAGAGTATGTCAATGCTAATAATTATAGCAGAGAAATAAATGGCTGATAGACGAAGAGCAAACAAAAAGATCCGAAAGATTGCTGCGCCTCGATCATCTATGACAAAGTCACTCGATAAGATGGCAATCGAGCATTCCAAATAACTTATTTAGAGGCCATATTGATGAAGATATCTGGGACATTCTCAGACGTGCAATCTCTTATCATCATTATAAGTTCATTATATCAAAATTAATAATTTTCAATAGCATAAAAATTACTAAAAATCTGATATCAATTAATATATCCTACTAATGAAATTTTTCTACTTTTATGTGTTTTATAACTCGTACTACCTATTTAAGCTCTCTTGAGACTAAAGCGCTGCGATAAATGAAAAAAAAAAAGAAAAATGGAATGGCGATAGTTGTGCAAGAGCTTGGCTGTTTAACTTTAAAAGCAATAATTCTTGATACTATTGCCTGAAATTTACGGCAGTAGTGTCTAATATTGCCAAGGTTTTAGTTAATGCATTCCCACCCTTATCTGTACGAGTGGCTGGCTTAACTTTTGATCTCTGTCAATATGACGATACAAACAATCAAAAACCTAAAAAGCACAACGTAAGGTGGATTTGGTCATCAAGTGCAGCTGCCCCGTGTGAATCTGGGCCATCATATGCAAAAATATAAAATATTTATGTATATGATGGTCTGATATTTTTTTATCCGCAGGGTTATTTATTTATTTATTTTAAGTGTCCGAAAAAGGTTCGAATGAAAATGCCGGTCAGGCTATCATAGACCGAGCACATTTTTTGAACTTCTTTTCTTAGAAGAATACCAGGATAAATCAAAATATCTTCTCCCACATATCACTTCTATATTTTTCGTTGGTATCTTAGTCGGTATATGTTTTTAGATAGTTCAGGAAACTCTTACACGATATAATCAAACCAACCCATCCCATTCCTTAATTTTGCAAAGAGCAATGAGAAGTACCAGCAGCTCTCCAAAAGTGTGCTCCCCCTCCAGTTCGTCGCAAACGCTTGTCAAAGATGGCAAGCAAGTAGAATATTCCTCCGTCGACGGCCACTGCTGGCATGATCACTCTGAGACAACTCCTCTTAAATCCTCACGCTCATCTACTTCCACCTACCTCTCTATTCACGCGGAGAACATTCCTTTTAAATGCCCTCAAAATAATATGACTGATGATCCTAAATCTCGCCGCACAAAACGCCGTCTCACCATTGCCATCTTGGTGTCTTTTATATTCTTTATCGCTGAGCTTGTAGGTGGATATTTCGCAAATTCACTTGCTTTAATGTCAGATGCTTTTCACCTTCTAGCTGGTTAGTAATTAGTACCTACCTTAATTATTCAAATGATCATAAGTAATTTAATTACATATAGATGTTGCGAGTTTCGTCGTTGCTCTTATAGCAATAAAGCTATCTGAAATGCCTGCTACAAAACGCCATTCCTTCGGATATCATAGAGCAGAAGTACTTGCAGCTATCCTTAGTGCGATCTCTATTTGGGCTCTGACAGGTTGGCTAGTTCATGAAGCTATCAACAGGATTCGAAACCCCCAGCCCATCGATGGAAAAACTATGAGCATTGTTTCGGGCATTGGTATTGCTGTAAACGTGATGTAAGCCTTTTATATATAATCAACTCGTTTATGTTTGCAAATAGTAATTTATTTATCCGGTGCTTTCTAGTCTAATGCTTGTTCTTGGTACTGAGCACCACCACCATGGTCATAGTCATTCACACTGTGACAGTAATCATACACATGCCCATGGCGAAAATCACCACTATCATGAGCACTCAGAAGAAGGTAAAATGGCCGAAAATCATCACAAAACCGCCAACCTAAATGTCAGAGCAGCAGTGAGTATTCTTTTTTTCCCTTCGCTATTATCTTTTTCAATGCCTTAAAAAATTTTTCATTACTCAGACGCTGCACGTTATCGGGGATCTGATATTCAGCATTGGCGTCTTTATATCTTCGGTCATAATTCTTCTCGATCCCAGCAAGAATATAATTGATCCTATCTGCACATTTATATTCTCTGTTATTGTCCTCTTTACAACTTATCGACTTGTATCAGACTCACTTTCTATCCTCATGGAAGGTACTCCTGCACACATAAATCCGCAAGATGTCCAAGAAACACTTCAGGGTATCGATGGAGTGCGTTTTGTACATGACCTCCACATCTGGGCGCTTACCGCGGGTAAAACTTCGCTCTCTGTGCATCTGTTAATCGCAGATCGCGATGATCATGGATCCATCCTCGCAGAGGCACAAAAATTACTTTGCGAGCTGTATGATATTCATCATACTGTGATACAAGTTGAGGCCGTGTGCCTTGCTCATTGTATAGGGAGCTGCGCTTCAATTCTGTATTAATTGCAGAATTTGTCTCCTTATTTTGTACATTCATTAGCTGGCATCGTTTTTTTCTACCGAAGGTTTACATCTGTCTTACAACTACTTTTTTCCTCAATTATGTCTACCCTTTTCGAGGTATTACCCAGCGCTTATAAAGTTTTTTTATAGTATTGTATTGTTTTCAAAAATAAAAAATTGATGTTCTTTTAATTTTACTATTTTCCTTCATAAAATCTACCCAAAATTTAATACCTCTTAGATTGTTTACATCGATTTTTCTAAGCACTAGGTTAGGTTTCGCTTACACATTGCCACGTCTCTTCTTCTATTATCACTGATATTCTGTTTGAATGGAGAGGGATTTGGGATGATCACCCGATTCCCCCTCCTCTAGCAATTGTTACAAACGCACGTCGCGACTTATAACGCATATATTCAAAAATAATGAGTCGTAAGAAAGTAGAACCGCCAAAAATCAACGATTTACCCACTGTGCAAAAGCTAGATCTGGCTACAGAGGAAGGGAGCATTTGTCTTGATCCGTAAGCTAGATTGATTCTTTATTTGCTGATTGGATCAAGAAAATTAAACTGATCTCTCTGTTTTTAACAACCTTTCTCTTGGATCGTACGATTGATAGCAATGTGCTTTTACTCTCACTTATACAATCTCGCCAGCAATGGACTTCTACAATCTTCAGCAAATATAAACGCGAGCCTGCACGCACTTTTAACAGGGCCATTGCAAACAAAAAGGCAACAAGCTCTGGGGTACTATATTTAGGAAGTGCATCGCTCTACGTTGGGCCTCATGTTTTCCCGGGAACCAAGTTTTTTGAGGTGACATGGATTGAGCCAGTAACAACAAAAAATGGATCCAATGGAGATATAGAGGCAACTCACCATACAAATCCTACTGCATCTTCTTCTTCCCCTGCTGATCTTGATAACTCAACAGCAACCAATAATAATTCAATGTTTACGAACGGAATTCAATTACCTATATCTCACCCGCAATCTACAGTAAAACCCATGGTAGTGGCTCCATCGGATATATTTACTGCACTCAAACCAACAGCACCCGCTCCTGCTGTTGAGCCTGCGCCTACACCAATTATAGTTCGAGATATTGTAATGGAATTCGCGGAAAACCCCGCAGAGAAATGGTTACTACCAAAGGATATGATACTGGAAGTATTAACTACAGAAGAACCTCTCGAAGTAACAAAACTTGCCTTTTTTTCGGGCTCAAAATGTATATTTACGAGATATATTTATTTTATTTAGATACTTGCTTCATTTTGTGTCAGTTCTACAAATAATCAGCTTCCTCACGGGGGAGCGAAGAAATCTACGCAGCATCAACCTGTTACAATGCGCATCTCCGGAGCAAGCTATGCGATATGGAACACTCTGCAACGAGCTAGTGATGAATCCAATGTGGCACAAGATTCCATTAAATTAAAGGTGTAGTTGGATTATTATTTATAAAAAATGAAATCCTATTATAACGTGTAGGCGATTTGTATTTTAGTTAAAGCAAGTCCCAAATCGAGTCTATTTGCAGTATTATTCGCGATCGAGTGGTTCAACCGATGAGGTCGAGGTATGATATTTGAATTTTATATTTTTCTTAGGACTTTACCATTAATTTTTTTTTGATATTTTGTAATATGAAGGTTACAGAATCCGATCAACATTATAAATTGTCTCAATCGATCGCAAACGAGTATAATGGCATTAAGCGTAAATTAGATACCATAGATCTGCTGGTTTCCAGATCTAAAAAATCCCGCTCGCTTAATCTCGGTATGTTTTTTTTGGCGATTATGATTTTGGCATACTTCTTGAGACTCTATTTATATTGTTTCAGCGTCATCGTTCAGAAAAGAAATACCCACTAAGAAAACAACGATTAAAAAGAGCACACCAAGATCCTTACAAACAAGTTCAGTTGGTATTGCTGGGCCAAAGCGATGCGGATATTGTGGAACTAAAACAACGCCAATGTGGCGACGTGGTCCACTTGGTCCTAGTAAGTTTTCACGCATATCACTTAGTTTCATTTTTGGACACTATAACTTCGATCAAACAATATCTTTATTTTTGAAAACAGGTACGCTGTGTAATGCATGCGGAGTAAAATGGAAGCAGGGTAAAATACTTAAAGATGTGGAGATCGTCTCTGGCACGCTTCAGGCAGACGGTGACTCTCCAATTGGACGGAAATCCTCATCTTCTGGCCCCAAGAGAGCAGTTAAAGACGATGGCACACATACTCTTTCTGGCTCTAAATTTATGGAAACACCCAAACCGGGTAGGCCTCCAAAAACTCCAAAATCGCCAAGCACAAAGCGCACAAAATCAGGGATATTAACTGAAAGTGTGGAGGGAGTAACCGAAGAGGAAACGAAGGAAATTATAGGTAATGGTGGAAAACATGAAACACATCCAGCACGGGAAGATATAGCAACAGCAGCTGATGATGCGAGCCAACCCAAAGTCAAGGGTCAAAGACGAAGATCTTCTACAAAAGGTGATGCTTATTTTCAGCCACTTTTCTTACTTTATCTGAATCAGCTAATTTTGATTAACATTATAGAAAGAAAACCACGGAAGAGTCTTACTAATGCTAACATGATCGATGACAACGCCCCACAAGCTGTGAGAAAGAAAATCCGTAAAAGCTCTATCACTTCAGCATACATCATGCCAACAACCGTATCCGTTCAAGAGAATTCGGCAGATACTATACCTTCTCCTGCACCGCAACCATCGCATTCACCAAATACTTCTGTACAACCCATTAGTTCGGCCTCTAATGTATCCAACTCCGCGGCTGCACCTCTTCCACCGTCTCTAGTTAATGCCGCATGTACTAATTCACCGCAAAAACAACCTTCGCCCACTGGTACTTCACTTCAGTACCCAATAACCCTTCCGACTGTTTCTCTTTCGTTTGAGCAAAAAGTTTTTACACACCCAAATTGCCAGATTATGTTACACTCCGATCATTTCAAGATGCAACTAGGAGAACCAGGTCGAGAGCGTGTTACTGTAGATGTAGCTAAGCGAAATCTGGAAGCACCTCAATTTCAGCTGATGCAGCAAGAGGTATCGGGTACAGAGCTGGTGATGAAGCTCAATATCTCACAGGTCATTACATTATATGGGCGCAAGCTAATTAATCCCGCGAGTGATGAGAAGCATCTAGTATGTCGATTTCGTGAAAAATTACTGGACAATCAGATTGGTGTGGTTCAGAAGCTATTGGAAAGATGGTTTGGGTTTGGAGAGTAAAATACAGATTAATTTTTATTTCATTGGGAATTGGCCTTTATTTCTTCGCGTTTGTATCGATGTAAGTTCTTTTAGTATGCAACAATGGATATTTACATCTTACCCATTTCAATTACTTCCAGTTAAAGGAACATTTTTCACTTTTCTAATAGAAAAGCAAATCAAATATTGACGTTTAAATTGTAATAGAATATTGAAATAGAGTAACAAGAAAATTTAAAGTGAACGGTTATAAAGCGCGCTGGGAATCAGCTAGCAAAACATCCAATAATACACTTCTCTCGATCCGTAGCCGCCGTAACTTAGTCTTTAATGCGGCATACTCTTCGCGCAGTACTTCATTTTCTCTCGATATATATGAGTACTTTAATTTTGCAAGCTTATATTTTTCGAAAGCAGATCGAGGCTTATCTTCACCATTCGCACCACTAACACTATTCCCCATCACGCTTGTTCCTTCAGCAGAGAGAGTTGATAAGGAGTTAATTGCTGTTGCTATATGTTGTTTTTCGGATTCTGTACGTTTTGGGCGGCCACGACGCTTTTTTTCTATTACTTGAGGATTTGAGATTATCGAAGGTTTATTTTTGGTATCATTAGGGTCTTGTGAAGCAGCTGTCACTGTTGCTGAATTTGAAGTGTGTGCTAATTCTGCGGCGGCAGATGTGGATGTAGTTGATAGAAACGCGATAGGGGTTGGTGTGGGAGCGTGTTCATCTACTGGATCGCTTGCTATTTCATTCATCGGATGGTCATTATTGATAACTGATGTAGAGTGGTGTGGTAAAGAGGTTGCGGTGACTGAATCAGGTTCTGTTGTCTCTATATAGTTTTCTGTAGATGGCAAGTCTTCACTGGGCTTTGACATGACTCTTCTAATTGATTAAAAGCGATTTAATGACGGGTAGTAATAGTATTTAATACTCCATGCATATGACGATAGATAAGGCTAGATATTAATGGGATAGTTAGGTGGCGGAGATTTAATTATTAAAGTGTAAACACCCTAAGAAATATAGTGTCTTTGAAAAGAGAGATCTAGAGAAACAATTTCTATACTTCAATCTGATTATATTTATTTGTTTATTTTCATTATTCTCACTTAGATATTAATCATGTCAGCATTACGCTTTTCTCTTCAGCGATTGCGGCCTTCGGCCGATCTTAGTAATTTACTCCCTCTTCCCCGTTTTCAGCCCTCTTCTATCAGAATTGGAGCAATACTTGGACTCTCAGATGTTTTTGGACCTTTTCTGTGGGCTGCACCCAAGAAGAAAACCTCACATTCAAAGAAACGTATGCGGGCATCAAACAAAGGACTTCATGACCGTACAGATATCGTGACCTGCCCAGCATGCGGCCGTGGGAAGCGCATGCATCATATATGTCTGTATTGTTATCGAGAGATAAAGGAGAAGATAAAGCAGGAAGTAACTGCATGAATTATAGTTAAATCTTGAAGGTTCTTTCAAAATTCTTTGCCTTCCTCGGATAAGTCTATTATAAAAGTTCTCTCTATGGTGTGTTTAAGTCGATATTATGATGTCTATCCTTCAATCATATTTTCACTCTTTGTACAGTGTTTTTTTCCCCTAATTCTATTTTTTCAATAATTATTTTTTAGAGTATAAAGGGAAATGTAGCTCACATTTCAAATATCACAATCCTTCAAGTTATAATTAAAGATCAGCGATACAATGGAAGTTGGAATTTATTAGACAATGCAGTTGATACAATGTCATGTAATAATGATATTTACAAATAAAAGAGAGCTAGATGATTAGCTTTACTTCTCGCTTGCATAAATACCAATAAGCATACACTATGGGCTCATGATCGGTTTGTGATAGTATTTCTGACCTAAATATTCCCAAATATTTATAATATACTTGTCATTTTCTAAGGTGTTGATAAATAAATTGATATTATCGAGGTAAATCTCAACTGTGTGTTAATTATATAACGTGATATATGAATATTCTTTATATAAAATTATATTTATATGTGAATCCAAATCCCAATTCTATTGCAAATATTATTGTGGTGTTTGTAACGAGTACTAAATGAATTTTTAAACAAACGAAATAGGATATTTCCCAGTATAGAAACCAGAAATTATCCCTGTATTGAAATCAACTGGAAATCAAAACGAAATGCAATGATGCGAAGGTGATGGAAGATGAACAGCAACACATCAAGGAAATTCCTGTTATGATTTATGTAATCTTATAAAATTATGTGTAATTTATACAAATCCATTATTTTTCTCACCATAACTTACTCAAACTTATACAGGATTCTTCGAATGATGAACGGAGAAACTTCGAGTCTGCATTCACTAGAACAGACGCGTCCGAAATTATGACGAATGAAGCATCTACACGTCTTCAGGATTGCAACTCCCCTAGATTACCGAAGAATTCTTTTCCACACCCGGCTTTCCCTCACAAAGATTCATCGCATCCAAAATTATGGTCTTTTTCTTTAAGCAACAATTCACCTCAGAATTCATCTTGCAATACTTTAAATTTATCTCCTTCCCCTCAAACGTGTCAAGCTCAGTTGTATAGCCCAATAGTGCAGCCTCCCATCTGTTCAATTCACCAATGCCCTCCCGTGCTTCATAAAACTGCCGGTCCTAACGCTACTAGTTGCCCTATAGGGTGTCCTATTCGGTTTAAATCGGAGCTCTTAGCTGATTGCTGGAGCGTTTGGAAGGAAATGCCACCACCAGATATACTCGATGGACTTGCGAAAGTTGCAAATATATCAATTGAAGAAGCGAAGGCATTTTTTGAAGAGCAACAAAGTAGTCAGAAATCAGTGAAATTACAAAGTGAACAAATTATGGAGTTATCGTCGGTAAACCCTGAGCAATTGCCGCCGATACCAGATTTCCATTCAAGTAGAGGAGTTCGCAGAAGAGGTCGATTAAGACGTACTAGTGGAAGATTGGATGCGAAAGATACCAAACATTCCAACCCCTCTATCGTTTTAACATCTAAATCCTCTCGTGGCAGAGGAGGGAGGACTAGTAGGGAAAGCGTTGAAACGAGAAGAACCAGCTCAAATGGACAGGATTTTATGAACTCTGAAAATACTAATGGAGTAGGACCAAGAAAACGAAGAAGAGGCAGGCGCAGCAATAGTCTCTCTGAGAGGTCCGATAAAGAAGAAAAAAAAACTCAGAAATGCAACGCTGAGCATATAGTGAAAGTGAAAACAATCCCTTTTGAGGCGGATCTAGTCAAGAGAGTTATTGTTCAACCATCGACATGTCTGAGTAAAGTGTTTAAGCAATTTGAAAGTTGCCGGGCATGCATCTCAAACGATGGTGATTTGTGTCGTTTTGTTGATTTTCGCGTGTTTAAGTTGAATAAACAAAGGACACTGGTATGGGCTATAAGTTTATTTGAATTTTTTTTTTCAAAAGTCTTAATAATATATTTTTTTTTTTCAAATACAGAGCCCTGACAATCTAATTTATCTACCATCATTTTGCAATAATGAGGAGCCGGAGGATCCTGCGCCAATCCCCAGCTGTGTTGAGCACAGCGATAATGGAGCTGCAGAACGTTATATTCTTGATTCAATGAACGACACATTTAAATTAATTATGCTGCGAGAAGAAGAGCATATGGCCCAAAACCACACTATACGTAAGAAACAGCTATCCAATACACGTCAGCTATGTGATTACTGTATGACGGTAATATTTGGCGGATATTGGATGTGCTGTGTATGTGGTGCAGAGTCTTGTTTTGATTGCTATGAATCACTTCAAACCTCTAATCCAGATTCTTTGCCTCTCGCATCTTTTTGCTCCCGCAATCGCTACCATGGACCAGAACAGATGGTTGCAGTGACCAGATGGTTCGGCCATGAATTACGTGAGGTAATAGATCGTATTGGGCATCAACAAAACATATCTGCAGGACTCCAGGTGGGAATTGATGAACCATATAACGCTATGGTCAAGGATACTCGAATACAAGGCGATAGCAAAAGTGCTAAAGAAAGGGCGACCGTTGTAATGCAGGCGGAAAGCAGCCAAATCATGGAGGAATCAAACGCTAGAATAAACACTAATATCTCACCTAAACACATCAATCTAATCACGCCTTCAGGTGAGATAATTAGCTCCTATCAGGAGCCAGATTTATTCGGCTACACAGAAGATACGCCGCCTTGGGCATCTAAAGGATACCTCAGTAACACCTACGAAAATATTTCCTCTGACTTGTTTCGCAACTACTGGCGCCGTGGAATATGCGTAGTAGTTAACAATTTACAAATTCAAAGTGAACTTTGGACGCCCAGTTATTTCGTGAGGCAATGCGGCAGAGAAAAGATAGATCTGATAGATTGTCGCAATCAAAACGTAGTAAAGGGCACCATTGAAGAATTTTTCCAAGGTTTTGAACATACCACAGAAGCGAGCTATTCTAAGGAAAAAAGCAAGATCCTTAAGTTAAAGGTAGATTCTTTCTTTTCATATTTATGTTTAATCAAATCTTTAATCGAATCTTCATCCCTATTTCTAAATAGGATTGGCCGACGAGCGAGAACTTTCGCGAGAGGTTTCCTAGACACTTTGATGAATTCATGTCTATTATCCCATTTCCGGAATATACAAACTGGAATGGCATTTATAACCTCGCCTGCCGTTTGCCTTCTCGCTTTGTTCCCCCGGATCTTGGGCCTAAATTATATATTGCCTATGGTTCTGACGACGGCGATGGAGGATCCGGAACGACTAATCTCCACTGTGATATGGCCGATGCTGTAAACCTGATGGTATATAGTGCAGATAATGAACCCACTGCTCCTGCTGCTGCCGTCTGGGATATCTATTCGCAATCTGATCTTCCAAAACTTCGAGCATTCCTTAACAAGATTGCAGCTGAAGAATCGTATGATATCCCAGGTGATCCAGTACATTCACAAGTGTTCTACTTAGATGTAAAACTTCGACAGCGACTCTTTGATGAATATGGTGTAAGAAGCTGGCGAATTGAGCAACGTCCAGGCGATGCCGTTTTCATACCTGCAGGCTGTGCCCACCAGGTGTGTAATTACACTTCAGCCATCAAAATTGCAATGGATTTTGTAAGTCCAGAAAATGTGTCTCGATGCCTTGAATTAACACAGGAGTTTCGCAAACTGAGCGAGAACCATGGAAAAAAAGAGGATGTGTTGCAGCTGAAAAATATTTTATTTTACACATGGCTGGACTGTGATACTCACCTAAGAAAGTTGAATGGAGAGGTGGTGAAGGTGAAAAGAAAAAGAGGGAGACCAAAAGTTACCAACTAGGACTGGAGGGCTTATTGGGAAAATTTTGAGCAATGCTAGGAGTGGAGAACAGGCGGCGAGATATTAGTGCTATTCAGATCTGCTTATTCGAAAGTGTTTACATTGTCTAAATATTATTTGCAGCCATGTTTAAAATTTTAACAATTTAGCCGGATATACTCCGTAAATGCACCTTTACTGTCTTTGAGTTTTGCAATTTTCTTCATTTCTCTAAATTACACAATCCTCCCATTTTCCAACTGCACAAAGTATAATAAAAATATGCAAAAGTTCAATTTATATATAATTTCCAAATTTTAGTCATAGTGAGAAAGAGAAAAGGAGGTTTTGGGGCGAATATCAGATGTAAAAGATTTCAAGCCAACGAAAAATCCAAAGAAAATAAAAAAATTTTTCTATAATATTATGTAAATATAAGAAAAAACCACAAAAACTATTCATGATGTCGCTTTTCCTCCGTGTTCTCTCCCTGCTTTTTTAAACCTAGAGGCATATCATCCTCATCGTCAGATGCTGCTCCTCCATTGGCTCCTGGCTGCGCTGGCATTGGACCACTATACCCGAAGCCTTGTCCTCCGACACCACCATACATCATACCCATATTTCCTGCCGGGAACATACCGCTCATTACACTCATCCGGTTGTTCACGGCTCCCCCTTGTGGTCCCGCCATAGGGTTCAGCATCCCACCTCCCGGCTGTTGCATCCCCGCAGGATCAAGATAGGCTCCTTGTGGATATAACATTCCGCGCCCTTGCTGCTGCTGAGGATATGCGTTCATCATTCCCATCCCCATACTCCCCATACCTCCCATGCCCATACCCATGCCCATACCCATACCCATCATCTGTGGAGTCATCATACCCATTCCCATCCCTCCCATCCCCATCATCCCCATTCCACCCATCCCCATCATTCCCATCCCATATCCCATTCCCATCCCCATTCGATTTTGCATCATATACATCTCAGCCATCTGTTGTTGCTCCATCAGTTTCCTTTCACGTTGCTCTCGTTCGAGCAAAAGCATACTGGTGCGCTGTGTATTTCCTGTTCGACGATCCTTTTCTCGCTGCGTAATATGGCCAACCAAACCACGCTGTGGCTCAGGAGGTTTTTCGGGTACCTGGATGAGAGGCATGCCCATTGCTTTGGCGAGCTCGGTTTGCTCTCTTGCTGAAAGTTTTTCTGCTAAGTGGTTGCCTAAAAGCGAATGGCTGCGAATAGCTGAGTTATCGTATACACTTTCGTCATAATATTCTTCATCCATATCTTCTTCGTATTCTTCTTCATCTCCAAATGCATCTTCATAGTACTGCTGTTGTTGCTGTGAAATGCTAGAGTAACGTTGCTGAGCATGCTGAGACGCAAAATTGTCATTAGTAACAATGCGGGGTATTTCATCATGCTCGTAGCCAAGAGGCGAGATAGCTCTGCCCCCCGAGGCATTTCCACGTTTACGCGCGGGATCGGATTGTGCAGATAAAGAGGAGGAGTCGGACACACGAAGTGCCGACTTACCTCCCGCATTCTCACTTGAATCACGCCCTTTACCTTTGCCAGTCCGACCACTATATCCAGAAAACGCTCCTCCACTACTGGGGCGAGAATAATCCGCTGATTCTACTTCATTTCCTTCCTCTTCCAAATCTTCTTCGTCTTCTTCCTCTGTTTCACTTGTAGCTATTGAAGATGGTTTCCGCATTGCTTTTTTCTTTCCTTTATCCAAGGGCTTTTTAGGTTTCTCTTCCTCTGAATCAGATGGCATCAGAGGCGCTTTTTGCTTCTTCTGTTGTTTCGAGCTTGAGGTATTGCCAAAGTTCGCCACGCCAGTTGCCAGCTGAACCGCGGGCTCATTTGCAAGATCAAAGGAGAGTTCTAGTGAAGGATTGGGCTCTTGGTGTTCTGTCTGAGTAGACGCCGGAGGAGAAGGTGGTTTCTCACTTGGCTGCTCATCTGGTTGCTTATCGCTACTTTTTCTCGCAGAGGATGGCACTGATCGAGGTGCCAATACCTCGTTTTCACTCTCTTCTTCTTCCTCTTCCTCCTCTTCCTCGTCATCGTCATCGTCTTCCTCCGAATCGCTTGCTCGCAAATTAGCTTGACGAGCCTTTGCCTTGTTAATTGGAGGGGCGGATTGTTGTACGAGGGAAGATGGCGAGGTAACCCTTCTACCAGTAGATTGCGCGAGTCGTGAAGGGTGACTTGTTCTTGCTTGCTGATGTTGCAGAGATCCAGCACTCGCAGACTCGGCTCGAGTTCGTGCAAATGCATTCCGTAGCTCTCTTGTTGACACAGGAGAGTCTTGTTGATAATGCGAAGGCTGTGGCACCGGAGCAGACGATCTCGCCTGGATTTTGTGCCCCGCAACAGGCGGTGGCCGAGAGCTTTCTACGTGTTGCTTCAAGACATTGTTGAATTTGGACTTAACGTCTGCGAGCGTCTCACCTTGCATGTTCAAATGTCGTATGTCGTCCAAAGCAAGAAACAATTTTTCATACTGCTCAGGAAAGTATGGGCGCGCAAAGCACATCGACGCAGGATCGTTGGGGGTATCAGAAAAGCGCTCGGGTCGACCATAGAGACGGAAGCAGTCGAACATTGCTGTAAGCCATTTAGCCATTTCTGATGGAGTTGAAGCCATCAAAAGCACAAAACTTGGCGCAGAATCCTGAGAAGACTTAGACGGCACGAATAAAGTGCCTTCTACTTTGAGAAGGGTAGCAACATCAGCGAGCTGTGCCTTTTCAGGATAAACTGCATATGCTTGATACACGTTCACAAGTGTCATAACCGGAGTTTTGGATTTTTTGTTTTCATAGAACATGCACTGCCCTCGTGTCACGGTGCCCCTGCGCTTTTTCTCGCCATCACGATGGTCGGTAACAACAACCCAATACTTTTGCCATTCTATTGATCCCGTGAAGCGAACTTGCATGTAGCCTTCAAGTTTCGCTTGAGGCTTACCTTCGAGTAGAGGTGCGTGCGTAGGACGCTTAAGTAGTGCAGCAGTGTAAATTTCTTGGAGTTTGGAATTTTCGAAGCATGACAATCGTACAGCACATGCCCAGCGATTAAGAGCATTTACATCCATGCTTTCTTCCACGCGTAAAGAAAATCGGTTTGCCCCTGCTGAATTCAACGAAATCATATGATCAGCTCCTCTCTCACTCTGCTCCATAACTATGTCTAATGCCGAATCTGTGATGTTTATGTAGCTGGGTTTACTTTGCTCCTTGATTGTTTCAACATCGGCGATGCTTCCTGTTTCCGCGCTCCAAAACGTAAGCACAGGTCCTGTCAACTCAACATAACAGCGCGTCCAGCTCTGTGTAGTGTAAGGTTTACCCTCAGGAGTGAGGTCATTTCTCCGTAGTAGGAATCCTCGCGTATAAGTCTTATGGGAAAACACATCAAACAGCTTAGCGACGTGTGCAATGTCGGGAGGTATACTCGGATCTGAGGGTGGAGGTGGCGGATGGAATGAATTAGAAGTGGCAAATGGTCGCGGCGTGTAGCCAGAGGTAGGCGATGGAGTGTGACGAGTATATGAATGTTCTGTTGATGAAGGGCTACTCCCTGAAAATGATAACCCACCCAACTGCGATGTAACTTCATGCACGTGTGATGTTCTAGGCTCTGACATTTTTACGATATGACTAATCCATGAAATTAATCATTTAGTTAATGCCTAAAGTTTGGAGAGTAAATAGAAGACAAAAATATGAGCTTACCTTCACTTGCACAATTACACAAAATAGAGCGTCGGCTCCCAGAATTCCGGAAAAATATAATTAGTATGATTAGATGAAGAAATGAATGAAGTGATTTCAGCCGAATTGACACCCTCGGCTGCCGTTCCTCTCACTTGAGCACAATGAATAAATAAAAAAAGAGGAGAATTGGAATTAGAGAGGAAAATGAAATAGTCATCAGACTAGCTATTTTCGGTGGCGTTTCACAAAGTTGTACTAAATACATCCCCCCGTTCCCCTTTACAAATAAAAGAAATTTATAGTATGCGAAACTTATTGGTAACTAGGAATGAAAGCTTACAAGTCCTTCTGCACGTAAAACACTTGAAAAGTAGACAGTAGAAACTGTTTGCTGATTAGTTTGCAGTTCATTTTATTTCTTGAAATTCAAAGTGACCCTTAGAATTCAATTTCTAAATTACAATGCTTCTAGAGGTCGAGTACACACTTCGAATAATGGTATCTAAAAATTACGATTTAGAAATAAAATGTGCAGTTTGATAAGACTTAGAAAGGCTGGCCTTGTTCAAATGCTGGCAAAAATACAGTGTGCTCCCTCTCCTTGTTTGGTTGTGGGTTTAGTGTTCTAGTTATAGTAACATGGTTGCTAGATACAGATTACAGTAAATAAAACCCCGTCTCTCGTTGTGCTTCCCAAAGATTGAAGATGCTATTAACCGCGGTAAGCTCGTCGCCTGTACTCTTCAATCCAACGATTGCACACCAGTCGTTGGCAACTAAGCCAGCGGCTACTAGAGCAGATCCACGGTTAATTGTTCCAGCACGTAGAGGCACCTGTATTAGTGAGACCAGTTCGTCTAGATCTTGGGGTTTGACATGCGGATGGATCTATTTAGAGTTAAGTCGAGAGCTTAGATCGGGAATAATAGAGAATGTGCTAAAATATAAGAGATTGAACATACAAGACCACCACGATTACTTAACACGCAATAACTACCCACAAGTTCATTTTGTACTATTGTATGTCGGAATACTTCAACATCCAATGCATCCGCAATTATCTCTTCAGTTTCCTACATTGGGAAGTTGATGAATTCAACTAATCTCTAAAAAAAAATGTGCACTAGACTAACCATATCAATTTCAGGATGTACTAGCGCGACATAGTCATTGCAAGCCACTACATTTCCCAGAGCCGACAATCGTTCTTCCACTTTTTTCACAACAATGCCGTCTGGCAGAGAATTTCTTAAGTGAGATAACTCTTTATCTGTGATAGTGGTAGGAACTACGAGGCCGTGTCGATTCCCAACTGCCAGGCGCCCAATAACGTTAGTACCCGCAATAGAAGTTCGAATTACTGGCAGGACATCACTAAGCTCAGACTCGAATATATTGTAAAAGTTTCCGGCACCGTCTGCCGCCAGCAAACAGTAAGAGTTTGTAAGTAGTGAGAAAGCACCCTATAAGGGAAGAAAATACTGTTGGTCTATATCCTTTAGATGAGCTATTCATATTGCAACAGCTTACGACTTCACTGCTATTCCGGAACTGTGCACCTAAAAATATATGGGAGTCGTGAATAGTGCAAAACGCAAGGAGATGCAAAAATGATGTAGGAACTTACGAACAGCCATATTTCTCTCTTGATAATTTCGCTCGATTTCAGTATAATGGTAGATTATCAACTCGTAATAAAATCGGAGCTTATATATGGTTTTGTGACTTCAATAGAGGATTGCTATATAAAGGTAATAGGCACACCTGAATCATCTTTTATCGAGACCCATTGATTTTTTCAACTACCAACTTTGGCTTTCCAATTGAAAATGACCATTAAAGACAATTTTAAAATTCGCGAAGCTCTTCCTTCCGATATAGAAACTATTCTCACGCTCATCACTGAGCTTGCGACGTATGAGCGAGCAAAGGATTCTGTTAAAGCAACTACTGAGATCCTTGAAAAGAATCTCTTCCCCAAGGATGGATCTCGGCCCTATGCTTTCTGTCTCATAGGCGAATGGGAAGGGGGTAAGATTTCTTATTTTCATCGCATCTTTAGCAGTATAGGCTTACGAAATACTTTTTTTCTCGGAACAAGAAATTGCAAGCTTCTGCGTATATTGCACTAATTTCTCAACCTGGATTGGTAAACCTGGATTATATATCGAAGATATCTATGTACGACCTGAATACCGTGGTCGTGGCATTGGAAAGTTATATTTCCGGGAATTGGCGCGGATTGCTAAGGAAAAAGAGTATGAACGTATTGATTGGGTGGTCCTTAATTGGAACGAGGTAATTATTTATTCAAAAAATGTTTATTGATAGAAAATATATAATTCATACAAATTACTTTTCTACGACAATTAGCCAAGTATCAAGTTCTATGAAAGCCTGGGTGCATTCCCGTTGAGCGAGTGGTCTACTTTCCGCCTTACTGGGAAAGCACTAGAAAATTTGGGAAATCAGTAGAATACCTGTTGCAACTCCAGAATTGTACTTGGGGCTACCTTTGCGATGTTCACCCCATTTATACACATTATTCACATAATTTCTCGTGGAGAATATAGAATAATCATTAACTTATTTCAATCTGACAGATGTCAACTGAGTGTATTTGACTATACGGTTTTTAAGCTGTGAAGAGATGTCTTTTTTTGTGGCTTTTATTCGAAAAGTGGCTGAAGGCAAAAAAAGCGCATAGGTTCGTTCATCTGAGATTGGAAAAGCGAAAAAAGATTTGTTTCCACCTTATTTTTGTATAACGCAAAAGGAGGCTATACTTTTCCGCCTAGATGATTATAGTTCTTATTACTTGACTCTCTTTCGATTACGAATCGTTTAAACTGACGAGCTGATTAGCCAATATTGCACCAATATACTATCTGCTGTATTTTAACTGCTATACCTTAACTTAATCTTGTCCCTTCCCCTTCTCCATCTTTTACTCTCATTTTATTTATCCATCTTCCCCACTTTCCTTATCCTTCCTCCCCCCCCCCCCATATAAATATATATATTGAGATATGTCATTATCAAAAGATCTTCGACTTTTTATTCTATTATTTCTTACCAGTGGACTTTTCTTTGCTGAGATTGTGGGTGGCTACGCAACGGGATCTTTAGCATTGATTGCTGATTCGTTCCACATGTTAAATGATATGATGAGCATGATAATTGCCCTGGTAGCCATAAAAGTAACTCTCTCTTCTTTGGAACCTGAATGCATCAAAGAATGACATTATACCTATTTTAATAGCTGGCAGCAGCGGCCCTTCGTTCCCCAGAAAAATACCGCGGCTGGGAACGTGCGGAACTTGTGGGTGCACTTATCAATGGGGTGTTTTTATTGGCGCTATCATTTTCAATATTCTTAGAGGCAATTGAAAGATTTTTTGCGCCTAGAGGTAAAATATAAAAACATGAGTAGTAACAATGACATTTTTCTAATTAATGCTTTTTTGCTAAAAGAAATAAATGACCCGAAGTTGGTGCTCATTATAGGAAGCATCGGTCTATCTATCAATATTATAGGGCTGTTCTTGTTCCACGGTATCGCCATTTTCTATTTAATTCGGTATTCTAGACAGTAAACTTATCCACTGTACTCTATTCTTTGGTTAGATCACTCGCATCACCACCATCCCCACCACCACCACTCACATGATCTACTTCCTCAGTCAGACGCTGAAACAACAGCTCTCAACGCTGTTGTGGATGATTACAAGCTGGAGACTTCTGTGATTGAAATGCCCTCTGTTGTTAATGGTTCTACAACGACCTGCCCCTCTACTTCAGACTCTCTAAGTTGTGGTGAGGATGAACCGCATATACATCACCATGGATTACATTTACATGCGACTGGCCACACTAATGTGCATGGCCACCACCACCATCACGATGATCTCAATATGAAAGGCGTTTTTCTGCATATCCTTGGTGATGCATTAGGAAATTTAGGCGTTATCGTGACAGCCCTTATTATATGGTTGACACAGTACCCATGGCGATTCTACTGCGATCCAATAATCAGCATGGTAATAGCTGTAATTATGTTCTCGTCGGCAATACCACTAGTAAAAAGTGCAACAATAATGCTGCTCCAATATTCTTCGATTGCTTGTACCGGCAATTCCCAAGCACACTCCCACGAGAACTCGCTTACACCAATCGAGACGTCCGAAGAGCTTCGGACACATGTTGCTTCACTCGAGGGAATTATTGCGGTGCGAGATATCCAAATTTATACGCTGACTGATGGCCGCACCCTTGCATCTGTCTCCATACAGACACAAGCAGAACCGGGTCAATACGAGTCTCTCCACGAAGCAATAGACACCACGTTACGAAAGCGAAAGATAGATGTGGTTATTGTCCAACCTGAATTTGTATTTACTAACGGTTGATTCCCACTCATATTGGTATGAACTGCGAACAATTAATTATTGTTTTCTTTTTGTTTTTATTTGAATTTTGCAATGAATACACCTACGTTGTAAATTATGCATAAAGTATTAATTTAATAGGATCATCAGTATCACGGAACACTTTAGAAATAAATATACAAGTTGAAATGCCTCTTGTATAATTCAGAGTTTGGCTTTGATTTCTGCTGGGTCGACGATCTCAACGACATTCTCTCGAACCCTCTTGACAGTATCAGGTCCCATCCCGCATATCTCTGAAAGATATCGCTCCACTTTGCCATACTTCTTCCAAAATGCATTAATGTTATGATGCATTGATTCATACGGCGTGGAATTGAAACGGGCCGATTTATCATGGATCAACATTCCGCCAGTATTCTGTGTCGACTCGGAGTTTTCATATACATTCTTATTGATAGCTGAAATAATAGGGGTAGTAAAAAATGTAGTTGAGTGAGATTTGCTTAGTAACAGTATGGGAAAGCTAATCTCCTACCTGCGCTTGTTCCCAGTCCAATTGCGTACTCTCCAGAAATTGACTCCGGATCTACGCCAGCCACCATTAGCAGCAACATGATAAATATTCCAACTTGATCTTTGCCTTGAGCACTAAATACAAGTATAGGATCATAAGGATTAGAGGCGATGTGTTCCATTACTGTTCGAAAGGCATTGGCCCCGGATTCGAGAAAAGTCATATAATCTAATACAAAAAAAACCGAGGTAAAATGCCTTGTCAGCAATAGAAACTATCGATGAAAGCATAAAAAAGGTGATGCCCACCTTGTTCGTGGCCCTCAGGTCCCTTTGTATAGCATTGGGGCTCTTCTATTACAACACTCCGTGAGTATTCGGCTGAAGGGATGGGTAGTTGGTGGATTTGTATTCCTGAGATAATTCTGTAATGCAACCTCAACACAATGCTGTTATCGGATATGGTTCAACAATCATTACGTGCTACTTACTTCTAAGGCACTTCTTTCCTCTCTACATCTGACCGAAAATCAAAAATATGCCTTACACCAAGTTTACGTGAAGACTCGATTTCTCTTTCCGTTATTTGGGAAATGCTAAAGAGATTGGGAACGAAACAAATGTGTTTCTTACCACATAAAAATACGCAAACAACTCACTCTCCAGATCTATGTATAAACCTCGCTCTCACAATGCCTTCATTACGCGTAATCCAACCTTCTATATCCCGGAAATTTGAAACACCTTCTACTGCAATGCGCCTCTTCATCACGCCCAACCCTAGTGCTCTCTCTCAGCTATCTCTTTTTGCCCTTCTTCCATAAAATAAGCGACCACCCTATCTATCAACTGCCTCTTATACTTCCCATGAGAACCATGGTTTGCCCCATATATAAACCGGATAGTATGCGTGGGGATTCGGTTAGCGAAATTCCATAACTTCCGCCACTGGAGTCACGGTGTCGCCAGTTCCATGGCACGTAAGCACAGAGGTTGTGGGAGGGAAAGATGAAATAAAATTCATATCCCATCGAGTTATATTATCAATTTGTTGTTTGGACACCTGGTATCCTTTTTCATAACGACGATAAGTCGCGATCAATTTGTAGTATCCCTAGATCCAGGGGGGACATAAATACAATTTAATTCACATCCTTGTGGAGTTAAACTCGCCAACTTTACCAAGTTTTCAATTTCTTCCATCCACAGCTCGTTCTGTTGAACCGCTAGCCATAACCACTGATTGTTAAACGAGCCTGCCAAGTTGATGACATGCGGGATATCGCGTTTGAAGACACCTGCATATTTAAACAGATGTTGGAAGCCCGAGAATGGCCGATAAGTGCATATATAATGTATCCTTATCATTCAAAATGTTGAATCACAGTGTTTAGGTCCTCTACGTCCTCCTGTTAGCCATTGAGCGGGATTAAATCATTTGTGTATCCACGAGGAGGACGGAAAAATTACAGCCACCTACATCCCAAATGTCAAATCTTGTTTTCCCATCGCTTTCTCCGCAACCTCGGAAATCGAATCGAAAGCTCTCGAAAGGCAGTTTCTTTGCAAGTGGAGAGAGAAATAAATAATCTCTATGGCTGAAGACCCCATGGCACAGAATAGCGAGCTTTTTTCGCCCTGTAAGTAAATCAACTGCCGGGGCTATATCTTGGCGTGTTTCGAGGGTACCGACTATGCGCTCATCGTGATGGTTGCGAATAGTGATATGTTTGGAAGGCATAGCGGATGTTTTATGTATGAGTATCTAAGTGAAATAATAAACAATCTCCAGAGGTTTTAAAGTATTTAGACTCTTTAATGTCGAAAGCTATATTTGCGAGCCTAATGCCTTCCGTCAAGAGGTTATTTATAGCGATAATTTTCTCCATATATTTCGAAATTGGATTTAGAAGTATCATACAAGGATATTGAACTTGTCACACTTGAAATCCAGAGGAGAAAGCGGTCTGATGAATTATTTCATTTGACTATTTTTGACCAAAAGCCGAGTTTCAATGCGCTACAGAGCTGAATTAAGTCATACTCGACATAAAGAGTTTGCTGGTAACGAATGGTCTTGCAGCGTTTAGACCAGGGTTGTCGGAGGCCTTAACCCTTTCGGCTCCGGGCAGGCTTGAGAAATTCGGGGATATTGACCAAATCGGTTCGACCTCCCATAATAGGATTTAAATATTTATTTACTTTCATAACACACTCAGCATTTTACAGATAAGGTATATTTCTACAACTGGATGTGTTATTGTATTTCTCTTGAATATAGTAAATTAGCTATTAATGGCGCATTGAGTTATATATTGAGGATGCAGTTGGTGCTAATAAACTCGGAGAATCTCAGAGGATGAGGATGCTGCCCATCGGCCATTGCTTGATTAGGTGGTTTTATTTTCTGAATAGATCTAAAATGGTATATTCTGTTATTAACCTAACCTATCTACAATATTAAGCTAGCGATAGAAAATAGTCTTGAGACTAGAATGATACAAAAATATTTGCCGACCCATAATTAAATGTAAAGCATAATATGAATGATATTCTCTCAAAAGAACTTAATTTCACTGATTATAGAGAAATTTTATTCGCAAATGAATGGAAATTCCATACTAGTATACCTATGAAAAAGGATTTTAAACCTCATGCTCTAGTCATTTTATGGCTTTGAATTTAGAGCTTTCTTTGAGTTCGTTGGTTCGATAACACCTCGTTCATGTATTGTGCATTAACACTTACTCTAGTTTATAACTCGCTTCTGGCGGATCTGACTTCACCATACCTTTGCTGAGATGGCCTAACCATGCCTTGGGTGAAGTTGTGTCAGACTCAGAATTGTTCATTGCTCTCATTTCTTGCCAACCTATCAAGCATGGACTCAAATTTGTTGAACTTGAAATGGTAATTGCCGCTTCTCTGTTTCCCACGACAAACTCTACAGGATGATTGAGCACCTCCTTGGCGCTACCTTGGAGCTGTATTGTTCCTTCAGACGGAGTCATGCCTTCCTCATCTCCTGGCACTCCTACGTATAAATGCCGCTCAATGACGCGCAGACGCATCCCTTCTCGCCACACGGCACTAGTCTCTTGACACGCGCCACTTTGAATGGTTTTGCTCTGGGGTGCTAACCCCGCTCCAGCCGCCCAGCTAGGATACATCATCACATTAAGGCAGTTGCGTATGCGCACTCCACCACTCAAGTACGCAATAAGTGCCATTATCCATAACAATAGGGTTGTGCAAGATGTCACGAGAATAGCCTGCCCGTATGGTTTTCCAAAGACACCCTCCTTCTCACCGACTACATATAAAGGCACTTTGGAGGAACCGCAAGGCCCCGGGAAATCCGGGGATACACCACTAATTATTCTAAGAAGTCCACCCGCGGTGCCAAAAACATCGCGCCCGAACACATCCACATCAATAATAGTCCTCTGAATACTCTGCATTTATATCTAAATCTCTATAGCTATCTAGTTGAGTAGGGTTGTCACGAGCGAGTTTAATTATACCGAAGTGAGCTGCCACGAAATGCAAGATGAAATTCGTGCATAAACAAGAGCGGACCAGCCATAGATGCCCGCTCTTGTGGTGGGCGGGCTGTAAGCAAATTAAAGCTTTCTTCCTTACAACAAGCAGCGTATTTTTAGTGTATTTTTCACTCGATGGTGCACTTATTTTATTCTTCTTATTTGTAGAAAAGGATACTCGAGAAGTGCAAATCTTTAAAGGATCACAGTTATCTTTTCACATATCCAAAATGAATTAAAATCAGGTACAATGAAACATATATCAATACAAAAAAGGTGTGGATTGATATGATAAGACATTCCTCCGTTCATTGTGGCACAGATAAAAGTAACAGAGAGACTTGCTCCCACGCCATATTATGGGATGGAAAGCTTATAATGGTTAAAAATATGCATACGCCTATAATCATATAGTATACTTTGAGTTTACAGGTGGAATCCATCCTGCTCTTCTTAATCTGCCGCTGCACCACGTTGTTGGCTCACTCCTGGAAAGCAAATAAAGCTGCTCCCTTGTGGCTATATACAAACCACATTGTACCGACTAGCTTTGTTTCTGTGGATTACTGAATCCTATCCTGAATTAACTAATATTTTAGTTTCTATTTTTTTTGTTCAAACTGAAGTGTTTTATTTGCTGTGGCTCTAGTCAATTTTTACTATGCATCGGGATAGGCTTGCAGCGCAAAAGGAAACCGTAAAAGGCATTTCAAGAATAAAGGAGAATAGGCAAACGTAAGAAGAAGTCACCAGGAAAGGATCATCAGATAATGCGACAAGTTGACCTTCGTTGTAGCATCTTCCGCCGCTCATATCAGCTGGAGAATATGCCAATGTAGACTGAGAGGAAAATACACGGGTAGCTCAATAGAACGTCCAACTATAATGCAATTCATTTTTTATCATGGATTCTGATCATTCACGAGTATCTTGGTGTTACCACTTATAGAGATAGGCCAAAAAATGCATGAGAGAGCGGTTGTTGAATGCGGAAAACGATGGAAAATGAATTGTATATCTGTCGGCGGAATTTGCTCGACAGTCGTCAATGCTTTCGCATTTTACTTTTATCAGTAATATAGGAGGATAATACAAAAAATGACAGATTTCAAACAGAATAAGCAATAAGATATAGGTGTATATATGATATAGAATTATATTGCAATCGCAAGCTTTGTATCTTTTGAGAAGGGTTAAGAAATATTTACGGAATTCATGGGATGAAGCAGGGAAAGTTGCTCAAAATGAGGGGGTGCCTATTCAGGGTAATTACATGTTCAAACAAAAAAGAAATTTACTGCGTGGTGACGCCGCTCTCTAACGTCTTTGGATTTGCTTCACTCTCTTGGACCGTGTAGGTCCCGCTCCTCCTCCATACGCTCATCCGCCTTAACACGCGGCCCCATCCTGCGCCCTCTTCGCCGGTCGCCACCGTATTCGATTTTCTATAAGAGGCGCCCGTCACGGTGTTATGTCTGCGCAAGTGAGCACTCCCGCCGCGGGCATTCTCCGTCGAATGCTGAGAGGGGATATTGGTTGAGGCGGGAGGATGTGATCCCATTGTATTTGGAGAGCCGCTATTCTGATGTGTAGCGGTGGGGTTCTCTACCACCTCGACTCTTTCCTGCTCTTCAGCAACTAAATCAGACTCGTGCTTGTTAGTCAACCATAGGCCCATGCTCCGTGGCCGACCCTCCCTCTTTTTTGGCGGAGAGGGGTCCGTCTTCGGGGTAGAGGCCGGCCGTGGGTCGTCGATGGAAAGCACGTCCACGAGCTGCTTGTTCTCCATGATACGGAGCAGAATCTTGTTGACATATAAAGCCATTGCCTTATTCTCGTCCTTGAGCTTCCGGATTTCTTCGCTCATTTCTATCATTGAGTATAAATCAAACAGATGTCATTTATCAGTGACGTTGGTAAGAGTCATTTTCGAGGAAAGACGGTATGCATACTCTCGAACGTTCTGCTTGAGTCCTTTTCGTCACCCACTTTGACTGGTCGTCCAGAAGTCTGGGATGCACGATCCAGCTCCGCCGCTAGATCCAAACCGCCTCCGTTCTCGGGCTCGCTGCCGTTGTGCACCTCCTCGTACTCGATGGAGTGAGCGTCCTCCGCGCTCCGCTCCATCACAGACGGGGACTGATTCAAATGGCGGTTTTGCTAAATAAAGTTTAATTGCGATACACAGTGAATTAATTAAGCCCCAAGAAAAAAACGGTGACTCAAAACATGACAGCAAGCAATTACCTGAAGAATAGGATTCAGCATAAATTCTCCGCTCACCGTCTTCTCGTGCAGCAGGATCTGGTAGCTTTCGTTATCTTCCATAAGGCTGCGGTTCAGCTGGGTCATTTGCGCAACTTCGTGTTCAAGCGCTGCCAGTCGGGCGCTCTGCTGTTGGGAGCGCGTGGAATAGTCTTGTGTGAGGTGGCGCGCCTTTTCTAGCTCGGCCATCAAGTCGGCAACTCGGCGCTCGAGAGCCTTGACTCTTCGTTCAGAGGCCCGAGCCTCTTGCAGGCTCTTTTTGTTATTTTCAGAGGTATATTCGCTAGGTGAGGAGATGCTGGTGGGGCCGGGCGAGTGTGCAGGGGTAAGAGGCTCGTCGTTTGAGTTGGCGTTTGTGGAACGCCGAACGGAGGCTCGTCTTGAAAGTTTTTCTGAGCCCGCTTGGGCATTGGCAGCCCTCAAGGATGCCATCAGCTCCACCTCACGTTTTTGCCATGCTGCTCTTTCTTCTTCAAATATATTTACCTAATGATGGCAGGGTTAGTGGTGTGCATCATGGGCGCTTGACCCCTTCGATTTCGCATTACCTCTTCCGCCAAACGCTTTTCCAATTCCCGCTTTTCCTTCGTGGTATGCAATGCCTCCTTCTTTAACTCTGCAACATCTTGGTTTTGTGCAAATAGTTGCGCCTCCATTCGTTCATGGTCACTTCGAGCCGTGGCTAGCTCATGTTGAAGGGATGCCGATTTCTAGCAGGGGTGAAGCAGAGAAAAAAATTAGAAAAACTGGTGGGGATCGAGAATTGGCTGTGCATTCATGCACACCTTGCGTATATACTCATTCTCGTCCGCCAACAATCGGTTTGATTCTTTGAGGGATTCTAATTGCGTCAAAAGCTGGATATTCAATGAGAAAAGGAAATAATGCGTGAGATCCCCATTCTTAATAGGACGGCCTGATAATTCTGGCTCATTTCAGTCATATTGGCTACTTACGTTAATGTTCTGGTCCTGTAGGATTTTCATATCTCTATCGAGACGAGAAACGAGCGCGGCGATGTCTGATGTCATTCTGAGTTTATACGACCGTTCTAAGGGAGATGGGCAATGAAAGGAGAGGCGAGAGGAAGTGGTAAAAATAGATTGAAACATTAATGTTAACTAAAAGTTGTCTAAGCCACAATGTGGCTTACTCCTCCATTTATGTTGATATTCGAGAGATGAATAGAGGACATCCGATCTGACAAAGGGCGCCGCGAGATCTCTTTGGAAAATGAATGAAAAAATTAGCAGCCTTGAAATGTGTAAAAGATGGCAGGTTTGGGCCGTATTACATAGTCCGTGGTATTAAAGACGAGCCCCGTCCATCTCCTATCGTAAGTTGGGCTAAAATAAGAAAGAGAGACAATGTAAGACACCATACTCCATCTGATACCTGTATATAGAATCCATAGCCTTTAGGAAGAACAATTTAGTCGATGATAGCATTCGTCTCCCCTCCGAACGCTTCAGTAGCATGGAAGGCGCTTTGCAAATCGCTGTAGGAAGGTGTTCTATATCGAAAGATAGCGCTTTGGGCTGACAAGTTGTCATGAAGGACGTCAGCTCTACGAATAAAAACAATAGGTTATTAACATTATTTTCCAATAATGTCGCATGAAAAAGTTCCTTTTAAGCTTGTTAGGATATAAAGATTTGTAATATGAGGACCAATCCAGGGTGCTGCGTTGAAATTATAGTTTTCTTAGCAAAGCTAAGTTGGATCACAGCCTACTACGAGTATGCACCCTCTTTAAATTCTGATCAATAGCATCTTGGATCATAGACCCGCGATAGTTATTCGAAAGAGAAATTTAGCCCTTAGATGATTTTGCCTCGCTTTCATCCTTCAGGCTAGAGTGGTGAGCGGATGAACGGCCCGAAATCCAAGGGCTATCTCGACTAAATTACTTGGTTAAGTAATTTAGTCGATTCTATTTCACAGTCAGTGGATGAGCAGCCGGAAAATCAAGGGGCTGCCTCGACTAAATTGCTTTGTTAAGTAATTTAGTCGATTCTATTTCACAGTCACTTAGGATATATTCACGTAACTCAATACGTCTAACGAACTTAAACGACTGGGACACTTCAGGATGCAGACTCGAGCAGCTAGGACATCATTGACACTATGATACCTAATTTTGTCTTCAGCCAGCTAGCAGAATCGCCGTTGCCGGCACTGCAGCCATATGGAATGCCCATCGAATTTAAAGGATGCAGAAGGCCGATGACTCATCTGTCTGACAATTCCAGGGCCACATCGACCACCAATTCAACCCCCGGAGATGACAGGGTCACCCAATGCACGCAGGATAAGCGCCTTTCGTGCATGGCTCATTCCACCGTGGGTGGACTACGAATTCAACTCCAGCTCAATTCCTTGACGGATCTTCACCGGCTCCTTGGTGCCGAATTTCGGATGGAGGGCAAATTTGTGCCCGACTTGCACCCCCACATTCAGCTGCCCGAATTCACTCGGGAGGGCGTGCCGATTCGTCGTTGCACCATTTTCAGGTTGACGCGCTATCCGAAGCCGCTTAAGAGCAGCTTGCTCAACTGGCTTAGTAAACCCATTGCCCTTAATCGTAAGCTGACGGATATCCTTTTTCATGTGTATGCGAGCGATTGCTTTCCCTGGATAAAGCACCCTGACCGCGCCGTCTTCCTTGAGTGCTACTTCGCTAATGAGCTTGAGCCTGCACTGCTCCATTCGGCCCTGGCCTTCTCCGCCCTCCACCTGCTCCTGACCCACCCGCAAACAAACACGAGCAATAAAAAGAGGCTGCATGCGGCGGCAGGAGAGTTGCTTGAGCGGGCACGGCTGCAGTTGGAGGAGGTGTTCGATGCACCCACTCCGCAAACGGTGCTTGCATTCATGAATATGTCGAACTGCATGATGTTACTTGCGCGGTACCAGGAGGCGTATGGGTATTTCTCCCAGGCGGCGCTGCTAGCGCTTTCGCTGCAAATGCACCAGGACGACCCGGCAGAGGACGACTCGGTAGAGCGAGAGTTTAGGCGGAGAATCTGGTAGGTGAAATGGAGTGCTTTTGGTTCGTTGGATGGCATTTTGGGCTCTTGTGCTCTCGACACCCACAGAACCTCCCCATGCCCAGGCTAGTTAATCTCTTGCCTTTAGGTGTTTTGTATGTCAGCGCGAGCTCTGGTATGTATATATTGGCAACCAATCATCTTTGATCCCACTGGAGATGATCCGGGCCTCGCCCAAACCGACCCTCACCCCGGACGACAACGAGAACTATAAGCTGTTAGTGGTAAGAACGGATTGATGTGGAGTTTGCTGAGAAGCTAAGGGTGTATTGATCCGTGTCGCTCCCCCTTGGATTAGGTTTTCTTCCTGATGGATGTGGTTTTCTGTTCCCAGATCGACAAATACCTCAACTTCGACTGGACCTTGTCCGATAACACGATCGCCCAGAACCTCATCGGCGTGGCTGCGTACCTGCAGCAGGAGCTGACCAACATCTATAGCACGTGTGGCGGAGACAAGCTGCAAATCCGCCTCGACTACGAAATCGACTCCAACTTCTGGATCCATTGGTGTGGCCTGTGGATGCCGTTTCTCTCGGCCGATGCTCCCCCGCAAAGATTGGAGACCGAGCTGATGAAGCAGCTGCGAGATAGAGCGCTAAAAGAGCTTGCAAAGGTAGGGACGAAGGGATGTTTCATTGTTCGTATGCTTTGAGTTGGCTCATCCGCTCCGGCTTGCTCTCCGACCTAGGGCCTGTCCTTTTGTAATCGCATTGCGTACAATGCCATTCGAGATCGAAACTGGTGCCTGTTTGCTCCGTATATATTTCTACACCGGGTCTGCGACCTCAACCAGTTCCTTGCTCGGGTGCACCCCAGTCGCACGGTGCGGTACAAGCTCTTCCGGGAGATTTATCAAATGCTTGCTTTGCTGCGCACCTTTGAAGATCGAGGGATGATTGAGCAGTGGATAACGGACCAACTCATTGACACGCTGAACGTGATAAAGCCGATGGTCTTCTCGAAAGCGGAGCTGGAGACGTTGTACCCAGGCAATCCAAGACCCCTAGCCATGAAATAGTGCTAGAGAATAGGTGCTTCTATCTTCTTCGCCCCTATTCCCCTCCCCTCCCCCCCCCACCCTCACTCTCTCTCCTCCCACCCCAGACTAGCCCAGCGCCTTCATCGCTCTCATCCTCTGTTGTATTTTTTTTTGCCTTTACCCATAATCCCCCTATCCTTTGTATTTTGACTGTTCCTGTTTGTACCTTTCTCTCTAATCAAGTGAATTAGGCTTTTCCAGGGCTGGGCGTGGAGTGCCCGAAAGGTGCAAATCTTTCGGAAAAACAAGCCATCCCACTTCGACATCCCCTCGAGTGGATTGATCTTGGAGGAAGAGGTCTCTCCAGGACCTGGAGGCGTACAGACGGCCATCCCGCTATTACTCAGCTAGTTAGAGTCACAGCGGGAGTACGCCCACACAACTCCTAGGCGATGCACTCTTAACCTTATCCGCCGGTTCTGGCATGGGTGGCGACGCGGTGATGCAGACCCGACCGCCCCATTCATTGTGACATGCTATCCTACGAGACAGCGAGCCAGGTCAGAGCCCATTCTCCCGCTTCCATTGCTAATGGAACCCCCCTCGTTCGTTTGTCCGTCTGGCCGGGCCAGCATCCTGTCAACGTAAAAAAAAAGTTTATTTTTAACAACAAAAACAAATAGCCATAGAGATAAATAAAAGGTGGTATAAGATTGATCCTTGATACGTAAGGGGAAAAAAAAAGATAAAATGAGAAAAAAAAAGAGTAGATTGCGGAAAAATAAGACACAGACCGATGCAAAGGAGAAGAATAAGAGACAGAATGAATAGAGGTAAGGTATCAAAGATCAATGAATTATTTGCACAAAATAATAGTTACCTTTTATGTGAGAGAAAAGAAAAAAAAACTAAATACAGAAAAAAGGTGGCTATATTAAAGAATAATAGTAATAGGATTCGGCATAGAGCCGAGGCAAGCCGGGTTCATTCCTGAGGGACCATGTACAGCCGCTGGCTGTCGAAGATGGTCCGCATGGGGTGCTGGCGGTGTTGCAGCGGCTGCAGCGACTGCGTTTGCTGTTGAAGATGCGGGTGGTGATGAGACGGCTGGTGCTGTTGTTGATGCTGCTGCTGGGGTTGAGGGTGCTGGGGCTGTGGTGAGGGTGCGAAGGGGTTGAGCGGGAAGGAGGCCGCGTTGGGGATACAGGCGTTGGCGGCGGGGTGGGCGGGCGAGGTGAGAGGGGGGGATGTGTAGAGGGGGGTGAAGGACGACCAGCAGTACGACGGCGAGGGGCGCATCACGTTGTTCATCAGGCCGAAGTTGGAGGTGGCGAGGCCGCTCGACTCGGCGGCGAAGTCGGCCGTGGGGTCGCGCTCGCCGCCCTCGTCTTCGGAACGGGTGCGCCGCTTTGCGTCGCCCCGCTTCTTGCGCTTCGGGACCTCCGGGCTCTCAAGCTGCTCCCGCGCCGACAGATCGATGCACCAGTACGAGCCCTTACCCTGCTCGCCGCGAGCCCTGCCGTCACGCACGAAGAGCTTCTTCATGGTCAGGTTGTGGCGGATCGAGTTCTAATGGGGGCCAGAGCAGCAGAGGTTAGTTACCCAGCCTGAGGGGGGGGGGGAGGGAGGGAGAAGCTGGATGGAGACATGTACCGCCACGTGCACACGTGCGCATCCACGTCCATCCCTTTGCAAGGGGAGTCCAGCTAATTACCTTCCAAGGGCACCGAGCGGTGCGAAAGTACGGATAGTGGCACAGGAACCAGTCGTAGATTTCCGACACGGTCATGCGCTGGTCGGGGCTGGACTCGATGGCATCGCGGATCAGGCGGGCGTAGGAGCCGGGGGGGCGGCCATCGGTGCGGTGCTTGCGCGGGCGGCCGGGCGGCGGGATTGGCGGCGCGCGGTCCAGCACGTCCTCGGACGATTCGCGGTGGAGTAGGGCGGCGGGATCGTCGTCGCGGGCGTAGGGCTTGATGTTCTGGGGGAGCGGGGATTGGGGCGGCGGCTGCGGCTGCTGGTAGTGTGGATGGAAGGGGTGCGAATGGAGCGCCTGCGGCGGGGCCGGGGAGGGGGCGGGTGCATCGGGGCTCCATCGCGGGGGCGAGGCGCGCAGGAATTGGTAGTAGGGATCAAAGCCCAGCGGGCGCATGTCCTGCCAGCCCGCGCCGGAGGCCAGCGATATGGAGAGGGGGTTGGACATGGGGAGCGGAGGGGGGCTGAGCGGCGGGGGGGATGGAGACGCCGGCCGCGAGATTAGTTAGGGGATTGCGTTTCTCTTGTGCGGATGGAGAGGGGATGGCGTGAGAGGGGGCGGGGGAGGGCGGGGGAGGAGAGAAGCAAGAGGAGATAAGCACGCGCGCTCACTCGTCTTTTGTGGCCCTTGCAGCTTACATGCAGCTTTGGGGTGGGGGGCGGGAGTGGGTGAGGGCGCGGGGGGAAAGCGGGGAGAGGGTTTCTGGAGCGTCGTTTGCAGGCCGGGCCGTGAGTGGGGTTTCGGCGGGGTGGAACAGGGGGTGGAGAGTGGGGGGAGGAGGGGGAGAGGGGGAGACTCAGCGCGAGGGGAGAAAAACCAGAGTGCGGGGGAGTCGCGGCTGCTCCTTCTTATATCGGGCGGACGCGGGCGAGATTGGATGGGAGCCAGGGGAGGCAGGGGGGCAGCAGCACGCAAAGGAAAAAGGGGGAAAAAAAGGCTGCACGCCACTAACGGGTCGAGAAGAACTATGCTCAACCCGCAGCCTCTCCTGCCCATATGGAGAAAATTAAAAGAGCAGAGCGCATGGAAATCCCAGCAACCAGGGAAACGTGTGAAACAGACTTCGAGCCGTCTTGTTTCTGGCGAGTTTTTGATTTCATTTATTTCATTTATTAGGCGACGGCGACCGCGATTCGCCCTGCAGCCCCGGGGCCGCAGCCTGCGGGGAAAGGGCCGGCGGGCGGACCCGGCGAGCTGGCTCTCTGCAGCAGCCGGGCTGGCCCTGGGCACGGAGAGTGAGGCCTCGGCAAATGAGCACGATTGCGCGCTGAAATTGCACCGCAGAAAATTAAACATAGGCAAGCAGCTGCAAACAATGCAAACAACAAACAAAACACAGCAGGCGTGTGCCTGTTTAAGCTCTCGTTACCCCTGCCCCGCCCGCCCGTCCGTTTTTTGAAGGATGTCAGGGTTGCGTGCCAGCGCCTGTGATCGAGCGGGAGGGAACGAAAAAAAAAGCGGCCCACCGATGCATGCCAACCGGATGCCTGCGGCCTCTGCCCCTGTGCTTTCATTCATTTCCTGCGGCCGCGCGCTTCGCCCCTCACCGCGCAATTGCGCGGATGTTGCTTGATGAGCTCATTTATTTCGCCCTGCGCACGGTGATCCCTCATGCACTGCCCTCATGCCCTCATACATCCGCGCATTCATATACGCGCGCCCCCCTATCCTCCCCAAGGCCCCGCTCCCCCAACATCGCCCCCCGCCTGCCCAGATCGGCCAATCACCCCCCCTCCCTCCTCTGATCCTATCTAAGAATGACGAAGATCGCAGGCCAGAACCGGATCCATCCTCCATGCTTGCCTTCTTTGGGCGAATTGAATTACACCCGCCCAATCAGCGCCCCGCCCCGCGCTTGGTGAGAAATGGGACCGGCGATTTAGAGTTGGGGGGAGGGTGGCGCAGCAAGCCCGAGATGGCCAGGATCCAGCAAACCTTCTTCCTCGACGTGCGCGCCTGTGCTTGCCCTCCCCCCCTTGACCGCCCCGCCCTCGATACGCCCGAACGCCAGGCAGAACCACGCAAATCATCGGGCTCACGTGGTGGGAGGTCCTTCAGCACCCCGCAAAGACCAATGGCGGCCGCCGCCCCTCGATTCTCCCACTAAGCCTTCAAGCCATCGTCGGTGGGGATCCTTTGGGAGTCTCACCTCCTCACCCCCCCCCCCCTCCCCTGGTGGCGTGCTAAAACAATGGAGAGATGCTCTCATTCACAGTGGCCGGTGTCGGTGATGTCATCGCTCTTCCGCATTGACAGCTCGATTTGTGCTCTCGCCGGCGTCCCTTCAATCCTGCGCGAGCATTTGGGAATGGGGGTGCGATTGAGCCCAAGCCACCCTCTTCTCTGCCGGCTCCCGCTCCCGTCTCAAAATCCAAGCCACCCTTCTCTCTTGAGGCTCAAAAATAAATACCTTTTCCGAGCAAAATCCGAGATAAGATCCCCCCCCGCCTATATCCTCGCTACTCCCCTCCCCCCTTTCTATTCTTTTTGCTATTGCTATTAGTTTTTTTCTTTTTTCTTTTTTAAACATGACTTTACATTCCCTTCTCTCTACAATACACAAATACTGTGAATCCTCGCTCCGCTCATTAATCATCTCGGCCCTCAAGCAGGGCCCGATCCCAAGGCATATCTCCTTCGTCATGGATGGAAATCGCCGCTTTGCCCGCAAAATCAACGTCAAAACGCAGATGGGGCACTCGATGGGATTCACCAAGCTAAAAGAGGTTTTTGCGCCGCTGCTGGCTGAACCACGCGTGCTCAAGCCCCTGCCGCTGACAAGTCTCTATTTGGATATATAGGTTCTGGAAATTTGCATGGATCTAGGGGTGGAGGTGGTGACGGTGTACGCCTTCAGCATCGAGAACTTCAAACGTCCCAGAGAGGAGGTCGACTTCTTGATGGGGCTGGCACGCACAAAACTGCTGGAGCTATGCGAGCAGAAGTGAGTGGATTCGATGGCCGGAACATCCCCTCCCCCGCCCCACTGACACTTTTCTGCTTTTGTTTGTCTTTAGCGAGGTCGTGCATAAGCACGGGATACGAATACGCGTTCTAGGGAATCGGAGCTATATTCCATCGGACGTGCTAGAGGTCATTGACAAGGTGTCGAAGCTGACGGAAAATAACACGGGGTAGGGATCTTGCTTTCGTGCTTGGTTGTCCTTGGTTCTCTTCCTAAATCGTTTCTCTTTCGGGTCTCGGCGTGTAGGCCCACGTTAAATATATGCTTTCCGTATACGTCACGCGATGAGATCACCGCAGCGATCCAAAAGGTGGCAGGAAGAGTGAAGGACGGAGAGCTGAAGGAAAGGTAAGCCCCCACCCCCATGCCATGTTCCTCCCTGCCCGGCTTCTGGCGGCACCCTTCTCAATGGCAATGCATTACTCTAGCGATATCTCGCAGCAATTGCTGGAAGAGCACCTCTATACCGCCGGCTGCCCGAAGCTCGATGTATGGGTTCGCACCTCGGGAGAGATCCGGCTGAGCGACTTTCTGCTGTGGCAGGTAAGCTGACAGAGAGCACCGTTCTGCTTATGGACGACCAAACTGAACCCTTAACATATTTTGCGTGTGTGTGTGCTTGCGCGTGGGATTAGGCCGCAAACAACTGCCAAATCCACTTTGTGGACTGCTACTGGCCCGAGTTTTCCATCTGGCAATTGTTGCCCATTATCCTTAATTATCAGCTTGCTCGATGACCCCTGATATATATATTATTTTGTACATATACAATAAATACATACTGGAATATCCAACCTCTCCCCCCCCCCATCCCCAAGAAAAGGAGGATGAGCAAGGCCGCTTGCAGAGTCCGAGGCTGTTTCTTTATTTTTAAATAGATGAGGTCTAGGAGAATAGAGTTGGCTGGGGCAAGCAAATGGGAGAAAACACATGCGATATTAAAAAAAAAACAGTCAAACGCAAGGTCAAAGACACGAGAAAAAAGCAAGGGGAAATAAAAAGAAGCTACTGGAAAGCCATGCCATACTGTTTGTCGCAATCTATAATCGGATGTTGTTCCGCTCACGTCGTCGCTGGACAGTGAGCTGCACCAATTCACCGATGGTATTCAAATGAGCATGATTCAGTAGGAAAAAAAAAATAAAGCCATCAACCCCACTCACCATAATAAGACAGATAACCAACACAACTCCGTACACGCCAGCCGCCGTGTAACAGTTGCGAGCCACAGCGTGGGGATCGTCGGGATCCTCTGTTGAGTGGGTCAACGCTCCGGCATCAAACAGTGCTCCGAGCGCGAGCTGCCGATGGAAAAAGGATGGCGGAGTCAAGATCAATTCTTACCTGGCCCATAAAGAAGAAGTCGGGCACTTACCAAGAAAATGATTCCCATTACAGAGAGAATAGAGCAGCAGGCTGGAAACGCGGACATGACTGAGTAGAGCAGCGATGAATAGGGCTTCAAAGACCGGCAGTGAGTTAGAGAGATGTCTGGATAGGAGTGTCGGCCTTTGGTACTGGATGACGTTTAGATTTCAGATTGTCTGCAAGTTTCTGGTTTTTTGAAACGCGACACTAGTTGGTTGCACGCGGTCGGACAAAGAGGAGGAAAGGAACAATAGTCAGTTTCCAAAAGCATTAGGAGAATTCAAAAAATAAATCCTTTCCCATTTTGCTTTTTTTTTTTCTTTCCCTCCACTTCCTCATCCCCTCTCCCTCCCCCTCCCCACCTCATCTGGCATACCCTCGCACCTCTGTCCATTAGTGACTCTTGGCATCTTGGATACGATTCCGTCCCATCCTGCCATTGGTGAACAAACGTCACAACCAGTCAGACAAATAAACGAGGAGCCCTCCACACCATGAATACCAATGGGCCCTCGCTAGGAAAATGGCCCGTTCTCTCTATAAAAGATCCATCTCGATGTAAGTTGACACGCCCACTTTGTCCCTCTCTGATGTCCCGCCGACTCTCGCCCATCCATGGAGAGTCACGAATTCGCCATGGAGCTGATATCTCTCGTTTCTCTTCTTAATAGTCTCCATCTCGCAGATCCTCGTCTCCAATAAAACCAGCAATGCGTACCTATGCCTGTCCCTCAGCAACGGCCACATTGCAGCGGTCCCCAAATGCTCTGATATGCTTGAATTCGTGGTGGATCCTAGTACGCTTCAGCCTATGCTTAAGCTGACACGCGATGATGCGCTAGGATTCCACTTCAAATTCCATGTGGAGCGTGCTCGCCTTGGCGAGCTCTTCTTTGTGTGCGCGTTGACAGCGGAGGATATGGGAAGGGCTCTCGAAGGTGATCTGGAGACGCTCAAGCGTAAGGCGCTGCTCGCCATGGTCTATGTGGACGGAATATCCAACGGCGCATTGGAATGGAGTTGGAAGTGGGACGTCCATGCCGAGAGCAGACGAAATCATTGCGCGGTAAGGGCGTGGGGGATCCCATCTCTTTTATGATGGAGAATGAGTGACTAATGGTGCCTCTCGAGAATAGTTTGTACAACATTTGCCGGGGGCGGGTCGCTACGAGGTCCTGGCGTCTTTCGATGTTTGGTTTACAAGTTAGTATCCCCCTTTTGTTGTTGTTTCTTCCCCAGGATGGGGGTGGGACTGACTCCTCAACCTCTCTAGATCCACCCGTATCCGAAACATGCGACGCCTCCTCGCTCAACACCAACGGCTCACCCAGTTCCCCTTACGATTCCAGCCCATTGAGTAACGCCTCGCCTCACAGCATCTCCATGGGCCCCTCGCAATCCTCTCCAAACCACCTCCCGTGCCACCGCCTCTCCTCCCCGCCCGATCTGAGCATCATCCCCAGCTCCTTCCCCGGAGCCACCGCAGCACCCCCCTCCAACACCGGCCCCTCTCGCTCCCTCTCCGTCTCCGCGGCAGCCCCCCGCCATCTCGAGCGAGGCCGTGAGCACGACGCCGACCAGCAGGAGCCCGAGGATGGGCCTCTGTTCCGCGCCACCCTCAACCAGCTCGAGAAGAAAACGGCCACCCTGCGCCAGCAACTCAAGCGCGTCCTGAAGGGGGCCGACGCCTTTCTAGCCCAGGGCCTGGCCTACCGCGAGGCCGAGGACGCTTTTCTGCAGGCCCTCCACGGGCTCCCCGCCGCCGAGCCCATCATGGCGGCCTATCTCAGCGACTCGTTTCGGGCCCTCCAGGAGTACCGCACCAACCGTCTTGAGCAGATGCAAGCGCTGCTGATCGACCCTCTGCGGAACATGTACGACAAGGAGGTGAAGACGGTGGAGACGCGGAAGCGTGAGTTCGACGAGGAGAGCCGCGAATACTACGCCTCGCTTGCCAAGTACCTCGCCATCAAGAACGACAAGGCCAACCTCAAGAAGCACGCAGGGTCCGAGGCCCGATACCAGGCTCGGCGGGCCAAATTCGAGCTGCATCGCCTCCGCTACTACCACTTCCTGCAGGAGCTCGAGAACGGCCGTGGCGAGCAGGAGATCCGCTTCCACCTGCTCAACTATGCCGAGAAGCACCACCAGTTTTACCAGCAGGCGGCGCTGGAGCTGCAGCAGCTGAAGCAGGCGCTGGACGCGACACGCTTGCAGAACAAGTGCGAGGCACAGGCCGCGCAGCAGGTCAGCAGGGACCGGGAGGAGAGGCGGCGAGCGCTGGAAAAGCAGATAGCCGTGGTGGACTATAGCAAGGGCATCTCGAGCGAGAGTTACCCCAACTACACGGGAGAGTCCCCCGCCGCCGGGGGCACGGGCACCCCGGCGGGAGGGCTGGTCGCGGCGACCGCGGGGGAACCCCTTGATTCCCCGCGGTCAAACGCACTCGCCCCCACCGCGCCAACCCCAAGTGGCCATGCCTCCCATGACGCGACCTCAGACACCCCGTCGAACACGTTGTCCGAAGGCCGCCTTTCTCGCGACCCCGAGAGCATGGGCTTCCTTCGAAAAAAGGAGGGCTTCCTGTTCGCAACCTCTCGGCCCAACCACCACACGAGCTCTTTCGGCGCTAGCGCCGCCAAGCCCTCTCAGCAGACATGGCACAAGTACTGGTGCGTTGTGTCGGGCGGCCAGCTGCAGGAATACAGCAACTGGAAGCGGCAGCCCGAGACGCACAACGAGCCCATCAACCTGCGGTTTGCGACGGTGCGCGAGGCTCGGAATGCGGAGCGGCGGTTCTGCTTCGAGGTCATCACGCCGCACTACAAGAGGACGTATCAGGCGGTGAGCGACGAGGACATGCAGGCGTGGATTCAGACCATTTCAAACGGTGAGATTCCCCCCCCCCCCGTCCCTCCTTTTATCCCTTTTTTTTTGCTGCTTCTCTCGATTTCAAACCTAACGCGTGCTTCCACCTTCCCGCCCCATAGCCATCGAGAGTTTACTGAATGGGACCTGTGTCTCGAACCTCGACCTGACCAAAGACACAACCTCCCACGACGGCGATGTCAATGCGGCCCATGCGATTAGTGGGCTGACTCGCCCCCGCTCGCAGCACTTCACCAAGCGCCTCAGCCGCCAGTCCAACAAGCTGCCCGAGCTCCCGTCGGAGGGCAAGGACCTCAGCCGACCCTCCATCGAGTCCAAGGCATCGTTCATGAAACCCATACCAAAGACCCATGCGACCGTGGCCGCCGCGGCGCCCGCGGCGGACACCTCGGGGGCCATGCAGCTGGTGCAGCGCCTTTGGAAGAAACCGGGCAATAGTGTGTGTGCAGACTGTGGCACGGTCGGCCCCAAGTGGTGTAGCGTCAACCTGGGCATCCTGCTGTGCATCGAATGCTCAGGCATTCATCGCAGCCTTGGGACCCACCTCTCCAAGGTGCGCAGCCTGACCCTCGACACGTATCAGCCGGAGCTCTACGAGTTTCTGAACGAACTGGGCAACGAGAGGTCGAACGAGATCTGGGAGGCCTTGCTGCGGCCCGCCCCCCCGCTCGAGAAGATCGGCCTCGGCATCCGAACACCCTCTCCCGCGGCGTGGTCTCCCGCGACCCCCCGCACCAAACCCACCCCCGACACTCTCCAGGATAAAAAACGCCAGTTCATCCTCGCCAAATACGTGGAGCGCGAATATGCCCTACCCAATCCGGACGCGAACAGGCAGTTGTCCGAGGCGCTGGCCGCTCTCGACCCCGTAGAGGCCATGAGGGCCGTTGCGTCTGGAGCGGTGCCCAGGACAGAGGACCTGCTGGCCACAGGCGTGGTGACCGCCGACGCGAATGGCGACGAAGTCTTGGCGAACGGATTCATGATACCCCTCCAAATAGCGATGGCGCGCTACCGCGAGCAGTCCACCTCGTCGGTACCCCCTCTGGGCGCCGCCTCCGCCACCCTGCCCGGTGAAGCGCCACCTCCATTGCCCCCAAAAGACTTTGAGAGCAAGGAATCCCTTCTCTACTTTGCTTCAACAACTAAGAGCACCTCGAGTGGAGAGGGCTCCTAGTCCACTTCTGTTGCATATTTATGTCTCTTCTCTCTTCCCGCTTTATTTTGTCCTCTTCTGTGATGTACTTTAAAAAAAAATTCGCCCTCATTCGTTTTTTTTTTTCAGCTTCTGCGCTCCAACCTCTTCACCTCCTAAATTACTTCCCTATTTTTACCCCTTCCCTGTTAATGTTCCTTTTAATAGTTACTCCGTACTCTTTATATCTTAATACTACTTACTTATTAGTTTTTGTGTGCTTTTCTTTTGTTTTTTTTGTTTTTTTTCTTACCTATATCCCCTGGATTGTCTATCTCCCTTTTTTTTGTCTTCTTCCCCAAAATAATATCAAGAGTGGTTTTTCTTTTGGTCACTTTATAACCTCGGGTTGGGATTCGAAATGGGGTTTGAGTTTCAGAGTCTGATACCTAATACTCACTCGAACGCGAAAAAAAAACATACCTACGAGACAAACACCTTAGTTCACCCTTTTTCTCATGAGGAGACGCTGAAATCCCGATTCCCCCCATCCTCCACTCTAATTTTAGCCTTGTCCTTTTATCATTGTTTATAGCCTGGTCAAGCAACCATAATCTTTTATTTGAAGAGGGCTTTTTTGAGATTGTTTTTTTTTTATTTGACATCATTTTCTCCTGCCTGACACCCTAATCTCCCATTCGAATAAGGAAGTAATTAGGAGGAGGTAAAAATATCGCAGCCATCTATTTATTTTTCTCCCTTTGCAATTGCCTTTGAATTGCTTCCCAATTCCTTATGGAAACATTTTAGTTTTTTCCATTGTGGTAATCGATTCACGGTTTATTCCATTTCTATCCGGAGTTTCTTTTTGTTGACGAAATTCTCACTCACCACGCCCTGTCTTCTATTTAGTGTGCCCTCGTAATCTTGTTACCCCAAAACAAAAATCAGAGAAGAAAAAAAAAAGCTTAAAAATACTCGCTGCTGGGCATTGATCTTTCTTTCCCTTCTCATTGATTCTTCCCAGTCATCTTCATTTTTCTGTGCCCTCGCTTCCCATCTTCACTGATCAACACCATATGATGATGAAACATTCGTCACCGCCACCCGCGCAGCTCGATGCCGCGTCTACCCGACATTCCGAAGAAAAGTACAAGCAACTAAAGCGGAAATTAAAGGAGGTGCTAATGGTAATGTATTGCAGCGGTCGGGCGAATGCCTCCCCCCCTCCCGACTAATGCCGCTCCATTTCGTCTTACATCAGTGGATGCTAAGATTTTGTTTTGATTTCTTATCCATTAGCAAAATGATAAATTGTCCCAAGATGTAACGCGTGCGAAGATCAAGGTCCGGGAGCTGCGCAAGGAGAAGGGGTAGGTTTGAGAGAGGCCGGATGGCGCCAGATGCTGTCGTAGGAGAAGTGGGAGGGGGAGAGAAAGTAATACTTAGGCTAACACTATGGTATGTTGCGGATGCTAGGCTGTTGCTGGACCGGTTGGGCGAGCTCGAGGGATGGGATTCGGATTCGTCGGAATCGTCTGCTTCCGAAGAGGAGCCCGAAACGGCGCTTTCTCCGCTGGCCAACATTGCGCCTCCGTCGTCGAGCGCTATCAATAAGGCTCGTAAGCGGCCGCATTCGTCACCGGCCGTTGAGGACAAACGACAAAAGCGGCAGAAGCAGCCCATTGCCGCACGGATTCGGCGGGTGCACCCCGTGGAGCGCGATGAGAACGGCAACTACAAGCTACCGGTGCGGGTGGGGATCGTCACGGTCTTGAATCTGGGGCACATTGTGTATGACCGCGAAGCCTACCACAACGCCCGGTACATTTTTCCCGTTGGATACCAGGTGCTGCGCCCCTTCATGTCCACGGTGGATCCGGACAAGCAAGTGAACTACCACTGCGAGGTGCTGGATGGCGGCGAGGCCCCATTGGTAAGTAAGGCTGGCTCTTTGTGCAGAGGCGGAGAACTGACCCCCTCTCTTTCTCAACAGTTTAAAATCACGCCCGAGGATCGAAAGGACCGCCCGATCATTGCGCAGTCCGCCACCGGGGCATGGACGACCGTGGTGCGGGAGGCGAATACGCTGCGCAAGCGCGACCACTCCAACTCGGCGTCGGGGCCTGACTACTACGGGTTCACGCACCCGACGGTGGCCAAGATGATCCAGGATCTGCCGGGGGCAAGGCAGTGCGCAAACTACGTGTGGCAAGAGTTTGAGGAGATGGAGCCCGAGAAGGCCAACGGGCTGCTGGTGCGGGCAAACAAAAAGGTGAACAAGCTGCTGCATGGGCCGCAGCAAGCCGGGGGCGGGGCGGGCGCGAATGGGAGCGGCCACGCGGCAAGCAACGAGGGGCAGGCCGAGGAGAAGCTTGGGCAGCCCTTGTCGTCCCCGGTCGAGGAGGACGAGCTGGAGAATGACGAGGAGGAGCAGGGCCTGAAGCAGGAGCAGGATGACGAGGCGGCCATGAAGCGCGACCCCTATCCGCCGGAGGAGGGGGTGGAGGGCGAGGGTCCATCCTGGACCGGATCATAGAAGTATAGGCCCTCCCTCCACATTTTTTTATGATTTTTCTCCATATCTTTGTGGTTAAGTGCGGTTTTGTTTTTGTTTTTCTGCCCGTTTCCATCTTCCACGTAGGAAAAAGCTGGCAAAACAAGCTGGAAGTTCTATAGGGAACAAAAAAAAAAGTCGGTAGTTTTGTTTGTTATTATCTCTGCTTGCATGAATATTCTTTTAGAGCTATCTTTTTTTCTTTTCATCCAATTTTTTCCTACTGTTTTATTTTTTTTTCCCTTTTTATATATATATTCTTAACTTGTAGCAATATTCGTTTGATCAATGACGTTATAAATTCCTGTTTTGCATCATCTGCGGGCACTATCTCCACCATTCGATCTAAGATCCACACAGACACGAGTGGCGGCATGGGGTAGCAAGGAAAACCCTCCAGTCGTTCAAGCCGGTAACCGACGGTCCCCCCCCTCCCTTTCCTTGCGGTTTCTGTGCTTGCAGCGTCGGAGGGCAAAGAGGGTGGAGACGATGCAAGCCACAGGAGCTTGTCTCTGCCCAACCAAAACAGGCCTAATGTGGGGATGACGTGATCGGCAAGGAATCGCGAGACATTTTGAAGCTGCTTATGCACGGGCACGAGTCGTTGGGTGGCTTGCGCTCACGAGGCTGCTCGCGCGCGGTGCAGGTCCCGCCCGGGCTGATGCCACGCGATCCGGCCGCAGGCAGCTCATCTCTCCTCCCGTGTGGATGAGGCTATTCCCCTGCGCTATTACACAAACGCTTGAAGCTTAATTCTGTGCTGGGCTTGTTTAGCGCGGGCGGAGTGCGAACCCGGCTCTGCAACCTGCCTATTTAAAGCCGATGTTCCAGAAGCGGTTTCGCCATTCGCCGATAACCCCTCCTCTGGTAACCGCCACCCATTGGACCATCGCCAACGGTGTAAATATATACAAATAAATACACCACGGGATATTAAGTTTCTTAGCAGTGCGGTGAAATTGAACTTATCGACGGGCCATTCTATTTATTTGGTTTTCTCGCCGCTCTCCTCCTCTCCCGCCCCTTCCTGCCGATCTAGCCTCTCTTTCTCCACAGCCCATCCCAGCCGTGCCGCGGATATCTCTTTCCCTGCGACAGACTCATCTAAGCTTTCTCTGATTCTCCAGTATGGGTGAGGGAAGGTAAGTGGCCGAATCTCCCCTTCTGCTCGTCTCCCTCCGCTCTAACCCGGCGTTTTTCTGGCGGCTCTGGCCCACAGTATTATCAGCGGGCGCAACCCCCTGACGGTGGATCCCACCAATCCGCTGCCGCTCTTTATCGTGCAGATGGTGATCATCGTTGTCACCACCCGCCTGCTTAGCATCCCGCTCGCGTATATCAAACAGCCGAGGGTCATAGCTGAAGTCATTGGTAACTATTTCTTCCTCCTACCGCGTCATCTCCCGCTTCCCCCTCCTTCTCCGCCTCTTTTCCCTCATCCCTCCCCTTCGTCGTCATCGCCGCCCTGTACTGAGCCCGCCCTTTGTCTTCCTAATTGTGTATAGGTGGTATCATCTTGGGTCCTTCAGTGCTTGGCCAGATTCCTGGTTTCCGAGATACCATTTTCCCCAGCGCTTCGTTGCCTTTCCTCAACATCATGGCCAACTTTGGGCTTGTGCTTTATCTCTTCATAGTTGGGCTCGAGCTTGATCTGAGCGTGCTCGCCAAACGCTTGCGATACAGCTTGTCTATCTCCGTGTGCGGAATGGGCCTCTCTTTCAGCATTGGCGCCGCAATATCCTTCCTGCTCTACAACTCGCTCACGGACAAGACGACCCAGTTTGGAAGCTTTCTGTTATTCACTGGTGTATCCTTCACCGTCACCGTAAGTGGACTAATTCGCCGAGGACACACGGACCTTGATATCCCATGGGCTAATCTGCCTTCGCTCTGGCATTGCCCCCCCCCCCCACCTCCCCCTTGTAGGCTTTCCCCGTGCTGGCACGTATCCTGACCGAGAAAAAACTTCTCACCACGCCGGTCGGTTCTATCGTGATTGCCTCGGCCGCAGTGGACGACGTGGTCTCCTGGATCCTGCTGGCTCTCACCGTGTCCATCGCCAACAGCTCCTCGAACTGGTCCACCGCCATCTACATCCTTCTCTGCACCCTCGGCTGGGCACTCCTCTTGCTCTTTGCCGTGCGCCCGCTCTTCATCCTCTTCCTCCGCCGTTGTAACGCGTTTGAGAACGGCCCCTCGCCCTTCGTCACCTCCATCACGCTGATCCTCTGCCTTGTGAGTGCGTTCTACACCGAGATCATCGGGGTCCATCCGATCTTCGGCGGCTTTCTCGTGGGCATCATTATGCCCCACGAGGGCGGGTTCGCCCTCGCCATCACGGAGAAGCTCGAGGATTTGGTCAACCTGCTCTTCCTCCCGCTGTACTTCACCCTCTCCGGTCTCAAGACTCAGATTGGCCTGCTGAACGACGGGATCTCGTGGGGCTTTGTGATCCTCGTCATCCTGGGCGCCACCACGGGCAAGGTGACGGCGTGCACGCTCGCCGCCCGTGCCAACCGGCTCTCCTGGCGCGAGTCGTTCACCATCGGGTGCCTGATGAACACCAAGGGGCTGGTCGAGCTGATCGTGCTGAACCTGGGTTTGGACGCGGGGGTGATCAACGGCCGCATCTTCGCCATCCTGGTGCTCATGGCCATCGTCACCACCTGCATGACCTCTCCGCTCGTCAGCTGGCTGTACTCGCCCGAGCACCAGCGGCGCATCGAACAAGGCCGCGACGAAAAGCAGAAGGAGCGGCTCGGTCTCGCCGTACCCTCGGACCGCGAACCGGCGGCCACGCTGGCCGGCAGCGAGGAAAAACTGCAGATCGTCGTATGCCTGAAGCAGGACATGCACCACATCCCTGCCCTCATGTCGCTGATCCGCCTGCTCGGCGAACGCGCCATGCCCTCGACTCCGCCGTCGCAGCCGCCCGCCACCCAGCGCCTCGATCTTCGCCTGGGCGTGCTCCGAATCATGGAACTCACCCAGCGCACCTCCTCCATCCTCATGATTTCAGACTCGGCCGAGGTCGCCAACCACGACCCCGTGCTGAACGTGTTCCGCGCGTTTGGCTCGCTGCAGGGGCTGCCGGTGCAGGGCGCGGTAAGCGTGCTCGAGCCCCACGACTACGCCTCGAATGCCGCGGAGCACGCCGAGCGGCTCTACGCCGACCTGCTGCTGGTGCCATGGGGCGGAGTGGGCGCCATGGCCGATCTGCACCAGGTGGCCGAGCTGAAGAACCAGCTGCAGGGGCCCCGGTTCCTGACCCACACCCCGCCGCAGCACCTGCAATTCGTCGCCAACCTGTTCCTGAAGGCTACGTGCTCGGTCGGGTTGTTGGTCGACCGCGGGTTCGGACGGGGCTCCTTCCACCGCAGCCGCGCCCAGGTCAACCAGGAGGACGGCACCAAGCTGCTGCTGCCATTCTTCGGCGGGCCGGACGACCGCGAGGCGCTGCTGCTGGTCGTGAAGCTGTGCGCTGACGTCGGCGTCTCCGCCACGGTCATCCGCATGCGCAAGGGCACGAAGACGGTGCAGTCCATGGACAAGCTCTCTGTGCCGGATGCTGACGCCAAGCCGCCGCTGGACCGCCGCCCCAGCGCGTGTTCCGTCGCGAGCGTCACGTCCTCCGTTTCGCTGGGCAGCATGCCCGACCCTGCGAACCCGCAGGCCAGCGAGGAGGACGACAAGCTGCTGGAGGAGTGGTTCGGCTCCGGTGCGGCCGAGGCGAAGCGCAGCAAGTATCCGCAGCTGGAGCGGGTGCACTTCTTCGAGCTCAACACCAGCACCCCGATCCGCACGGTGGTGCAGCGCGCTCGCGGCCTCAGCCCCCGCGACCTGGTCGTGGTGGGCCGAGCGTTCCGCCAGGAGATCAAGGAAGAGGCGGACGGAGACGGCGCCGGGCCCCTCAAGGGCGAGGAGGAGGACGTCGTCGTCGCCGCCTCGGACAAGGAGGAGCCCGATCAGGGCCACCAGTCGCGCTCGCGCCCCAAGCGCCAGGGCAGCGCGCTGAGTATCCGCTCGCTCCGTGAACAGAGCGACCAGGTGGCGCGCAAGGAGTCTTTGCGCGAGCACCGGCGTGTGCTGGGAGTGGTGGCCCAAAACCTGCTGAATGCCGACATCTCAGCCAGTTTGCTGGTGGTGCAGGCCGGGAAGGAGAGCAAGAAGCAGGTGTAGCGGGAAGGGGAGTAAAGAGGGGGTCTAACTCTGGTGCGCTCTATGCTAACGCTCTGGGAGCCCATGGAGGCTGCTGCTCGAATGTATTTTCGTTTTTATTTTGTTATATTTTGATATTTATTCTGTTATACATGGTATACTTTGGAATTTTTCTTTTTTCTTTTTTCTTTTTTCTTTTTTCTTTCTTTGAAGCCTCAAAACGTACAATTAGCCATATCCTATCTTTCATGGACCAGCTTTCTATAATATTTGTTTATTTCATTTCTTTTTATATTTTATTTTATTTTATTTCATTCCACTTTTCTTTATATGAGAGATTGTTAATGTAGTGTTCAAACAGAATTTTTTATTTGTATGGGAAGAATTAAAAATCTGGATTCTATGATGGAAAAGGAGTCATTTACTATCGGACAAAGTATACTCCCATAGATCGCTCTGAGAGGGAGGCAATACCATTGCCTTCTATATCACACGGATCCGCCTCTCTCTGAAAGCAATGCAAATGCCCCTTAATATCATGCCCGGGCCAGAGATTTTCTTTCCTGGCTCACGGATGAAGGGAAGTTAAACATTTTTGACGAGTAGGAGCAAACTGAACGCGAGTTGTTCAAACTGGAGGGCGATTCTCAGGGGGTGTGACTGTGGGCCTAAGAGGCCCTCTCATAATTCTCGCAATCCAATTCCCACAATTCCGTCCCTGTTTATTCAAAATCCTCAAATTACTCCGCTGGGCTGGTCAGAGTGGATGGCCTTAACCACTTTTTTAGCCGACGTCTAGGGGAACAACACACGGAAGGAGGGCTCCGGCCACACCTTCTACTCCTTTCCCTTGGGAGGGTCCGCGAAAAGCCTGTGTAGCCTTTCTCGCAAGAGGACGGCGAGGCCCTTGCTGGGCGCCCTTCGCATAGAGGGGAGGCTCTCACCAGAAAGCATACCCTGCCGACGGGACCTCTCTAGAGGAAAGAACGTTGGATCAGGGTTGAAATGGGGAGCTTCGGGGCGGGAATTTCGCAGTACAATACGTTGGGACGGACCCGTCACAAGGTCTGTTAACTCAATGCGGACTACTCAAAAAGGTGGTTCTCCTTTATGAAAAGAGAAAGAAAATCGCTGGAGGATGAAAATTGGATGGCATCGAGGGGTTATTGTTTCTAGTGCTAGTGAAAAAAGTTGCACTACCCTAGATGTCATTGCTTCTTTATAAATTTTCCAATGCCCATCCACTTGCATTACTGGGACAAGAGAGTTTGATGTGTCCAGTCTTTGCTTTCATTGCTTTTGATTGTGTTCGAGCAGTAGGCTGCTCCTACAAATTAGCAAGACGCCACTTGATTAGATTGGAGGGGAGAAAGGTACTGTTGAATGACAGTTTGGGCGGAGGCCGGCTTATCCAAAATGTCATTGATTTGAACGTACTAAACAAATTCGGTGATAAAATGGATTACATATATCCAATGTGATACCCCGCGTCCAACAATGATTACCTGCGATACAATCTCCGTAGCATGAAGCTTTCTTCGGGGATACCTTTTAAGTATGCCTCCAAAAAATAGGGTTTGCCCACGCGATATGCTGGCAGTGCTCCCCGAGGGAAAAATGTTGGGAGGGTGCAGAAGTTGCCTGTTCTTTTCTTTTCTTTTTCGCCCTCTGTTCGCTAGTTTCCCCCGGCAAAGATTATCCCCTGATCTTTACGCACTACGATTGATTGTATCCTTTGATATAAACAGTACGTCACCACTCTATTCGTTTGGGTCTTTCTGCACCCTGTCACTAATAAACATGAAATTGCCTTGCTATGTTATGAGTAGCTGTCGATACGAAAACCAATGAAACTATCAGCGCTGTTCCTAGTTTTTTCGGTGTTTTGCTCCAGCTTTTATCGCGGGGCTAGGTTGGTGTGCTCTCCCTACGTTCCTCTTTCCTTTCACGATCTAAACGGTCTTTTCTAGTGTAGTGGTCAAGACATCTTAATAATAACCAACGCGAATGTATATACAATGTCCTCTACACAAAAGGCGGAGGGGTTTGTGGTGCAATCGGGGAAAATAGTGGACGTCGACCGCAGTGAAGTGCTACTGGAAAGATGGAGCGGAGATAACGTAAGATAAAATCTTTGGATGATGGGGGAAAAGAGATAAATGCAATCGAGAATTCACTTGTTTTTTTCGGTCTCTCTTCGTTAAGGCGAAAGTCATTGATATGAAGAATAGGACCATCATTCCTGGGCTAATCGATGCACACGTCGTACGTGGTTTCCAGATATTTTTGAAAGAGCACCTTTGATTTTGATTATTCTGGTAGTAGCTCATTTTATTCGCTTATTTAATAGCATTTGATGAGACTTGGAATCCAACGCGCTCAAGCGAACCTTCGTGGGACTCGGTCAGTAGAAGGTAAGTGGCTCTGTGCTAAAGTATCCATAGACAAGTTGTGTCAAACATTTGCATTAATATAGAGGTTCGAGCTCGCCTCCGCGAATATATTTCTCGTTCTAACCAGACTTTTGGCGACAACCTTTGGGTCCGAGGAAATGGTTGGGACCAGACAGAGTGGCCAGGGGGCCAATTTCCCACTGCAGCGGATCTCGATGCAGATCCGATGCTTGCTGCAGTGCCTATTATGCTACTTCGCATAGACAACCATGCGCAGTGGGTCAACACGAGAGTCCTCAAGATGATGGAGGCCAAGTACATCAATTTGACAGACATCAAGGTTGAGGGCGGGGAAGTGATCAAGAGCCCGGGGTTGGGGGTGTTTACCGACCAAGCCATGTCGCTCCTAGGTAATCGATCCGCCTCATTCTACGGTATGGCGGAGCTACTAAACATGCCCTGTTGCCAACCTTGATAGCTCCCCTGGTGCCGCCAGTTTCCGAGGCAGAGAAGTTCGACGCTCTCGATATAGCGCTCAAGGAGATCCATTCCTTTGGAATAACAGGTGTCCATGATGCTGGAGTAGTCCCCGATGACCTCGCCTTTTACAAAAAGTATATGTCCATTATATAAACTTTCATACGCCGGTCATGGTTCTAAAGTAAGAGCTAATGCCCTGCTTAATAAAGGGCAGTGGATGCTGGCAAGTTCCAAATTCGCAACTATGCAATGGTCTCATGCCCGAATCGAAACGATTATTGCGGAGACAGGCTCAACATCACGGCGTTTGAGCACGGGTTCTTGATCATGCGTAGCGTAAAGCTCTATGTGGATGGAGCGCTAGGGAGCTGGGGTGCAGGTATATTATTCTCCGCTTCTAAAGAGGTTGGCTCATCTACTAAGACTGCCTTTGATAGCCATGATTCAGCCCTATACTGGTGAGCTGAGCATTTGGCATTTCCTCTTCCAGCAGGACTCATTTGACACTTTAAGATTTTATTTTGACTATGGGTTACAGACGATCCATCCAAGCCAGGTAATCTCCTCATTAGCGAGAGGAATTTTACGGAGCAGGTAGCAAAATGGATGGAGAGAGTAAGGATATATCTAGAACTCTCTCCCTGCCCCAAGCTTATTATCTCATATTGTATAAAGGGCCTACAAGTCAATGCTCACTGCATTGGGGATCTTGCCAACCACATCGCCGTCAATGGATTTGAGGAGAATCTAAGAAATCGAACTCAGGGAGAGCTTACTGCTGAGAGAAGGCTTAATGACAAGTATCGACTGAGAATCGAACATGCTCAGATATTGGTGGAGTATTCTCGCGATTGACGAGGTCGCTTTTCAAATATCCTAACCCAACTTCTCTTCCTAAAGACGCAGGAAGATATCCAACGCGTTGGAAAACTTGGGATAATCCCCTCCATGCAACCAACACACGGTAGGAATGGATATTTAAGGGCGTGTTTGTCTTGGATACCCCTCGAAAATTCACTAATGACTCTTCATTGATAGCAACTAGCGACATGAATTTTGCTGAAACTCGCGTCGGACCCGACCGGATTAAGGGGGCATATGCTTGGAGATCCTTTTTAAATGTTAGGTAACCCCCTTGTAGTCCAAAGTGAATCGATTGGTCCGAAAATAGTATGCTCAACTGGGTGCTTATTGTAGTGTGCCGGCACTTCCCCTTGGATCAGACTTTCCGGTCGAGAGCGCCAACCCTTTGCTTGGCTTTTATGCGGCTGTGACGCGTTTAACGGTCAATGGCACTTCACCTCAAGGTGACAATGGATGGTATCCTGAGCAGAAGTTAACGAGAGCAGAGGCTCTGAAAGGATTTACCAGGGACGCAGCTTATGCCAGTTTCCAGGAGGAGAAAGTGAGAGAAAGGATTGAAGCATGCATAAACTGAGCTTATTCTTCTTTTCTTTTTCCATCAACAGGTGGGTTCGATTGAGCCCGAGAAAGTCGCAGACTTTGTCGTGCTGTCGCAGGATATAATGGAGGTACCGCGGGAAGAAATTCTGAACACAAAGGTGTTAGCCACCGTTCTCAACGGCACCGTGGTTTACGGCAACTTGACATTATAATAAGCTGCATTTGCACCACCCTTGACGAGCATCTCTGGGCAATACTTATTTGAATTGAATTATCTCAATAAATAGCTATTCTAAGCTGCATATAAACCTAGAGTGATAAAGCTGTGAACAAAGAGCACCAATGGTAAATGCTCCCATCGCTATTTCAATTGGTACTAAACACCACTGCTATGGTACAACCTCCTCGCCTCATCAGCCTGCTTGTTTTGCGCTATTATAGGTTTAATGGAGATATCACTCTCTGTACAACAATTTATTCTTATCTATTATAGTATGTTGAGAATCCACCCTAGTGAATAGAATAAACACATGATGTCCAACCAATCATGACAAGCTTGGAGAACGACTTCGAGTAGGCGATATTTGAATACGAAGGATAATCATCTTCAATTATAACTATGTTTGGTATTTGCTATTCCTCTTACGCGTCTAATACGCGTAATGATGTCCCCGACTGAACTTGTCCTCGATTTCTGTAATACTGCGGCAAATTGTGGGTAAAAGTTTGGTGAGACCTTCTAGCTCTCAAGATAATGAGAGGCTGACGGATGTTCCTTATCAACTCAACCCAATTAGAGTATCAAAGTTTGTTAGGAGAGAAGGATGTTTCTTGTCATTTTGCTTGATCACAATTTTTTAAGCACGCCTAATTGGTCGATTCCTTGTCTCCTATTCGGTCTAATACTGCGGCTGAATAAGAAAAATTGCCAAGAGTGGCAAATGGTTTGCGTCATAATCTATGTTCCAAGAAACAAAGTACAAAAAAAGAAATAAGATAATAAGCTTTCACTGGTGCCCACCCTTCCCCTCATTACTATTCATGAGCAATTTTTGCATTGCCAACCGCCTTTTTCCAACAAGGTTCCTATTCCTTTGAATCCGAGGGCGATGATATTGCATTTCAATGTGTTTGTCCTCCTTTTGGTGCGTACTTTAGATACTCATCCCATATTAAGTTTGTCACGTATTGTCATAAGTTGATGATTGAAGCTTGTAATATTTCCGAATTTTTCTTATGGGCTCGACCAATCTTGTAGCAGCCAAATCAGGATATAAATATGTGGGGTATTAAATGAGGAAACAAACAAAAAAAAAATTCGCCCGGATCCTTTTACATACACAATTGCGCCGTTTTCACTTCATTTCCCTTCCACCCCTCATCTATTCCTGAAGATGGATAAAGCACCGATGAACAAGTTACTCCAAGGTATTCAAAGCCTTCGCGATAGCAAATATATTCCACTCTCGTCGGGGGATGAAGCAAAACACGAACCTGGAGATGCAAAGCAATCGGCAGGCACGAATCCACCTGCATCCGGTCAGAGAAAGAAGCCAAAATTGATGCAGACACCTGTGCGCTATGGACTCCAGAATCATATATGATCCACTCCTCATGACGCATCCTCATTACCCACATGTAGTGAATTAATTTTATGTAGTATTATCATTCAGGTTGCATTCAAGTTAACTTATGCTGCTGCATGCTACCCTTTACCTGCGGGGGAAGGACAATTATACAGCAGGACGATAGATCAGTGTTCCAAATATTCCCTTTTGTTTTTTAGTGTAATTTCATTATTTTTTTATTCATTGACTCAATAGAATGGAAATTGTTGTCCATTCATTGGAAAACCAAATGATGCACGCCAATCTATCGCTAAATTAATATGGATCGGCGCCATCTCAAGAGAATTGAGACCGGAGAACAGGTGAATTAAGAATGATTTGAGCATAAGGCTCAGGCAGCAGAGGAGGGAAAACGCTAAACTCCCCACGAGTCGTGACGGACGATGGCCACGGCAGAGTGTACATAGGACTGACTGCCTGTGCGCCGACCACTTGTCTCTCGTAGCGATGGCAACCATCTCGGAGCTCCCATAGACCTATTTCTTGTGCTCGTGGGGCAGGCAGGGTAGGCGCCGGCCTAGGTGCGCTCCGAAGGAGAGGGATTTGCGGCTAGGAAGAAAGAGGGGGAGGGAGAGGAATTTAACAGGAATTAGACCTAGCATAACCAGGAGGACCAGTTGGGCAGTTTTGCTGTTTTCATTTTTCCCCCACCTTGCTCTGACACGCCGGATGGACAAATCTACGCGGCAGTGTTTGATCACAATCTCCTGACATCCAATGAAACCCTCGAACTCTTGACCGAAGATCCGTCTGAATGCGGAAATTCTTAAATTTCTTATAAGTTGCCAATTCAATTCATATCCCCCTTTTTTATATGTTCAACAATTTTTTCTCATATTTGGGCATACCTTGCACAGGTCCACTGAATTCACCTAATCTCCATTCACAAAACGATTCCATTCACTCTACTCACCTCCCCCCATTCTCCCCTTGGCTATATATATTTTTAATTTATTCACTCGTGCTAGCGTATATATCCTAACCCTTATAATCCGCGACTTGTGTTCGAAATAAAATTGCGAAATAGTATTGAGCTCTGGAATTTATCATACATTGGAGAATGTGGAATTATCTCAATCCCTTTGAGAAAACGCTTATCTCCACCGCGTGTCTCCTCATAGTACTTGCGCTCTACTCAGCATCCCTTCCATACTCTCATAGCATCCACCATGATGTTTTTATGTTAAGAGACGAAATCCCCATGGATCAGGCTGAATCCAATGGCCCGGCTCAATCCTCTTCTGCGCAGTGGTGCGTTGAGCCGGAATGCTTGTTGGCGGCGGCGGGAATCATGCAAGACATGGATAAGACCGTGAACCCATGCGACGACTTTTATGCATACAGGTAAATGGAATGAATTCTAACCCACGCATAGCTAGTGTATGCACGTGTAGTTTAACCTTTTTATGGGGCCATGTCTAGCTGTGGTGGGTGGATAAAATCGCACACTATACCGCAAGACAAATCTTCAATTGGGGTGTTTGACACGCTTTCTGATCAAAACAAGGTAGGTTGACATTGAATGGGTGTATGGCATTAGGAATGCTCGAAGAGAAAATTCACCCCACAAAATGTCATATGCTTAACAGGAAGTCCTGCGTGACATCCTCGAGGGCCAATTTAAACCCGAAAATAATGACCAGACTGACTTGGCCAACTTCAACAAGATCAAAGCTGTGTATGATGCATGCATGAACGAGACACAAATCGAGTCGCTAAAGGCTGCCCCAATACTTCCGGTGATTAAAACGGTGCTCGACAACATCCCGCTTGCAATCCCCCTCCCCCAATGCTATTCGGGGCAACCCCCTGATGGCAAGCCGGTAGACTACAAGACACTGTCGAAAACGCTGGGCCTGATGGCAAACATCGGGCTGGACTCTCTGGTTGGGCCAGGGGTGGACGTGGACGCCCACGATCCAAACATAAATGTGCTCTACATTTCCTCAGCCGGCATCTCCCTCCCGAGCAAGGAGTACTATAAAGAGACAGATTTGCTTGCCGTGTACCGCACAACCATCTCCGACACCTTTCGGCTGACACTTGGCGAACTCTCCGAGCAGCTCTGGCCAGGCACCCCCGTCCCGGCGGACATGTGGGATCGGATGGCCGAGCAGGTAGTACAGTTTGAGGTGACACTCGCGAATGTATCACTCACCCCAGGGCAGCTCCATGATCCCGTCTTCACCTACAACCCGATGACATTCAGCGAATTGGCGCAGTCCGCCCCCAACATCGACTGGACCTTGATGGTGCAGACCTGGCTCGAGGACTTTGCTTCGGTTCCCGAAAAGGCTGTGATCGATTCGCCTGCCTACATGCGCGCTCTCTCCAATGATATCCTCCCCACCACCCCACAACCAACGGTTATTGCCTACCTATTGTGGCGTTCGATTAACAGCTACATAGGTTTCCTTCACACCACTTACCAAAAGCCGGCACGTCGCCTTAACCAGAAGCTCTCGGGCGTGAATGCAGATGTATTGCCCCCGAGGTGGCGCGTGTGCCAAGGGGTGGTGAACGGGGCAATCGGGCAGGGGGCTGGCCGGTACTTCGTCATGCGCAAATTTGCAGGTGAATCGAAGGAGACCGCCGAGAGCATGATAAATGCACTCAAGGACATCTTCAAGCAGCGGTTGCCCCAGCTCGACTGGCTCGATGAGCCCACCCGGATCCGTGCGATCGAAAAGGTCGACAAGCTGGCGGTGAAGGTGGGTTACTCGTCGCAGACCTTGAATCTGATGGACCCGAAGTCGATCGAGAAGTACTACGCTAATTTCACCTCCAACTCGCTGGACTACCTCGGGAATGCAATTCGTTCGTCTCGATTTGGCAACAACAAGGCCAAGTTTCGGCTGGGCAAACCCGTGGACAAGACCCTCTGGCATATGACTCCGCAAACCGTGAATGGTATTTATCTTAAGAATAGGAAGCAAGCATTCGCCTGCATACAGTTTTGACTGATCATTTCCCCCCATTTTTTCTATCCCTCCATTCTCCTTTGGTATTCAGCTTACTATAGGTAAATACTACACGATTGCCTTTGTACTGGGCGACCGCCTTTTACTAACCTCCTTCGCTTTTGCACCTCTCCATCTTAGCCCTTCCAGCAACGAAATCGTGTTTCCTGCGGGTATTCTCCAGCAGCCCTTCTTCAACGGGAAACTCCCTGAGTACCTAAATTTTGGAGGGGTCGGGGTGGTGATTGGGCATGAACTCACCCACGCCTTCGATAACCACGGACGCCTCTTTGACCCGACCGGTAAGCTGACCGACTGGTGGACCAATTCGACCGCGTCCTCCTTTGAGCAAAAATCCAAATGCTTTATCAGTCAGTACGACAACTTCACGATCAAGGGGCCGGATAACAGTGATGTGCACGTGAATGGCAACCTGACGCTGGGCGAAAATCTGGCTGACAATGGAGGGTGAGTTCAAGTAAAATACATACATCTCTCTATAGAATGTTCACCGGTGGCTACTAGAATCCGTGAGTCGTATCTCACTTGGAAAGCGCGGTTTGATTCGGATCCCCAGCAACAGGCCCATAACAATCGGTTGCTCCCGGGGCTTGACGCATTCACTCGCGAGCAACTTTACTTTATCTCTTTTGCTCGTGTGTGGTGCAGTAGCTACAAGCCCGAGAAGCTGGTCCAGCTAGTTCGTACAGATCCCCACTCCCCAACCCAACACCGCGTGAATGGAGCGGTCATGAATAGCCCGCTTTTTGCTGAGACCTTCAAGGTGAGGAAACAAGTTTACGACCCCCCTCTAGAGTAGCCATTTTCATTGACTAATTTTTTTTTTTTGGAATTTCCTCTCTCCCACCTATCACAGTGTCCTCCTGGATCACCAATGAACCCGGGAGCAAGATGTGAGATTTGGTAGAAGAAAGCTGTATTTTTGCATGGCATGCTTGGCTTGAATTATTATAAGTTTGCTTTTTATTTTGCATGGCATGCTTGGCTTGAGTTTTTATAAGTTTGCTTTTTATTATAAATGGTATTAATATACATGTATTCCAGCGGCCACTATAGAAAGTCTCATAGGAAAAAAATAGGGAAAACATAGGTAAATAATGTGGAAAACATAGGGAACACCTCACTTTCCGTATGATTTTCTGATATTTCCTATAATTTTTAATGGTTTTGATATGGATTTTTATATGGGTAAGGATTTTGGAATTTATAATAAAATCAAAGGAAATATAAGGAAATTATAGGGAAATTATAGGGAAATTATAGGGAAAGTGAGGTGGTTGGGCATGTGTTACATATTATTTCCCTCTGTTTTCCTTATGCCCACTTCTTATAGGGAGCACAAGGGACGTATAAAATACAATTGCGTTGAGCTATACAATAATTATTCACCTATACAGCTTCACCTCCTTGAGCTTTAGAAAAAGTGTCTCTATTTAGTGAAAAAATAAGACTATCATCATTGGAAACAAAAGATTGCGAAGTTCAGAAATGACTTCGAGTATGACCACCCAGCAACTTCAAATATTGAATACCTAAAGAAATACAAGCAAATCGCAGATGTCTTAATATACTTCACCAATTCCCAAATAGAGCAAATCAGATCACCTTCAGAAGCTTCCATTAAGCCTTTTTTCAATATAATATATTGAAATGTTTTCAAAATTCTATAATATAGAATTTTGAAACATTGGAAATAATATCGGATCGATTTAAGTCAAATTTTCTTACAGAGACTTTTTACAGGAATATGGATTTTAGGGTAGGTTAGCAACTCTATATAACACTACTTGGGGAAGGGAAAATTTTGCATGTGGTTTCCAAAAAGAAGCGGCAAGCAAAGTAGTCTTCGTTACATCAAAAATGAGGGCATTTAGATGTATATTGGTAGAGTTATTAGCTCTCAAAAGAGGGCTATAATTATCTGGACCAATCAAATTTCGTAATCCTTATTTCCTTGTATATTTATTGTTTGATTCATTCTGGAGTCTCCCTGTTACGTTTCGTAGTTTCAGCTTGTCTTATACTTGTGACTATTTGTGACATCATCGTTATATGCATATAACGATGATATATATATTATATATATTGGCTTTTGGACTTTGGAATAAACCAAGCGGAGTTTTCTCTTACTCTCCTATCTCAAACTATCCATAACACTCCCATTTTAGAGTTTTAAGCCACATTTTCAAAGCCATTAGCCACAGTATTATTCTTTTCCATTAATAAGTAAATAAATTATATAATACTTAGTTTTAATAACAATAATAACATAGATTTTCTTTTTAATAATTCCTTTATTTCCTGCTGAAGACAGTCATATCGACTCCAGTTACAGCAAGTTCATTTTGGCATGGCTACCCAATCCTATATCCAGCACGCGCAAATATCTTTATGAGTGACCTCCCCACAATGTAATGGGTGCAATTACTCCCATGTTGGGTAGGCAGTGCATCACATTTTCACCCTCTTCAGGTTCTATAATCGCTACCATCCTCACTGTGCTCGGATGGAACCAGAACTTGTCCTCAGGACGACTAATTTCAGGCCCTACGACCGACCATACCTCTAGCCGTGCAGTAGTCCCAACTAGGCCAACGCCGATCCACACAGGCTCAAACTCCCCTTTAACATGCTCTTGATTAATAGACAAACTTGCTTCAACACAACTTTCCCGACTAACCATCAATGCATATGTCTCCTTCTCCTCTTCTTTCAACTTCAACTCCATCAATGAGTGTTTGTCTTTAACAGGTTCACTATACACACAGTGAGGACTAGGTCCATGTTCCAACCACCACCTAGCGATGTTTACTACGTCACTATCACTTAATCCTATAGCTTGACCACATTTAGGTTATAAGTCTCGCAACACTTGCTTAAACACTTTGCTCACTAGGTGGCAATGTGCAATGTGATTGTAAACAGCCGGACAGTCAGACATGTTGATTATATTTCAGAGGGCTCAAATTATTGTGGCAGTTTGTAAATTTCGGGAGAGCTTTATATATCTAAATTTTATAAACCCTGACTAATGTCAACAGAAAACCTTGGCCGAATAAATTATTTTTATGTAAAATGCTAAGCTCAATGTATTATATCGATTTGGATGAGTCAATTTGTATGCATTTGTCATTTGCAATCGTCAATTTGGCGTCGATTGGCGTTAATTTTAATAGAAACCTGCTAATCTACCTGCATTTAGGCAATTTATCTTTTGTAAGACAAATATTAAGCTTTCCATAGGAATCCTCACTACATTCAGCTAAGAGTATGTTTGAAATAACAGGCACAACAAATGCTGCTTTAACCCCAATTATTTCAACTCTCCATAAAAGAAGGGTGAAAAATTCGTTGTAAAAACTTACAGAATATCTACTTTCTAGAGATATATGCAAATTATGTTTAAGCATAAACTAGTGCACTGGGAAACCCTACAAGAAGACCACGTTTGGAAACTGCTTGGATCTATGTAACGATATAATGCTTAAAACTGACATAGTGAAAATAAGAACTTCCCTACTGTATTCGATTCAGCTTATACATTATTCAAAAATTCAACAGAAAAGAAGAATTTGGGTCATTCGTTTTAAGCAGGCAGTCAATTTGACTCTGCTAGGGTTCATTTCTAACACAAGGCGACTAGGACCGCATTTTATACTGCTTTATTCTCTTCCTTATTAAGTATGTCAAGCGCCGCGAGTGTTTCCACTATCTCTGTTTGTTCTAAACTTGATATTGGATTTTCCATGGCTATTCTTCAAAGCCTGTACTGGAAAATCCCTCATGCCTTTTTTGATTGAGCATACACTATTCAATCACAATGTTAAAAATTAAACAAAAAAGGTAAATTTGGGCCCTAAAACTGACAGTGAAAATGAAAACTTCCTTACCTTCTTCGATTCAGCTTACACATTATTCAAATATTCAACAAAAAAGATGAATTTGGGTCATTTATTCTAAGCATGCGGTCGATTTGAGGGGTTAAGGAGCACAAGACAACTAGGACTGCGCTTGGTTCTCCCAATTTCAGACGCTTTATTCAAGTTGACTAAGCATTATCTTCAACTTCGAGGGGCTAATTGGCTTAAACAAATTATTAGGATCATCATATAGAAAGGGCCTTATTATCGAAACCCTCTAGACATTATAGATAGAGCGTATATCACCGCAACATCCTCGAATTTTATATTTCTTTTTATTCACAACTGTCACACCATGTCGGATCATATGGGATTTTATCGTAAGAATATTGAGGAAAGCAAGGTATTTTATATTAAGATTTTGAAACCCTTGGGCCATGAACTCAGTATCGAAAGCGATTTATTTTGCGCCTTTGGACCTGATTACGTCTTCTACATTGGCAAAAGTGATAAGGCAGGCGCTGGTCATGTAATACTCAAGGCTAGAAGCCGAGCTGAAGTGGATGAGATGATCAATATATGTCAACTTTGCGAGGAACGATCCACTATATCATTGCCTCGAAAAGGAATTAACGTGGACCAGCTTTTCTCATTATGCCAAGACAGTCACACGTCCTTAGTGCCAGTGTAATAGTATTTTGCAATAATAACCTCTCTGTCTCGCCACTCGAGAAGTATTGAGCAGGCAATTGTGGATAATAAAGTTGGAAATCCAAAAGCGAGTCTGTCTAGCTCTTTGGCATCCTTATTGAACGGCGATATCCTTACAAGAATTTTTTTGGATAAATAGAACGCGGTCTTTGCCAGCAGTCCATGCTTCACTATGATGAGACCTTCCAGAGAATAATGAAAGAAAAATCATTAATCTGAGAAATGAATAAGTCTATATAGCTTATTACATCCTGAGCGCGACTCTTTTGGTTCCCTCCCGAGTTGAAGAACAGGGGCTAGAAAAAAAGAAAAAAGAAAAAATGAAGAAAAAAAGACAGGCTGCGATTAAAGATATGGGCGATGAGTTAAGTGTGGAATACTGATAATTGCTCCGGCGAGAGCACCCTATCTCTCTTAAACAAGGGCAATGGAAAAAGCAAGTGCGCTAGGAAATTCGAGTTGGATAGTGATTCAACAGCCGGTCCAAGGTTCACAGTTCGCCTGGCAGTTATATTTCAATAAAGTATCTCTATTTATCCAAATCATAGGCTGCTATTCATCGTTGGAAAGCAAAAAAAAATTATAAACTAATACGAGCGAAGCATCGGTGGTATATGAAAGAGCGAGTGAAAAAAAAAGACATATATAGCTAGATATGTAGAAAGCAGTAAAAAAAAAGCATGAACCTCACTCTTCAGCAATAAAGAAAAAAAAAAATCAAATATTAGGATTAAGAGCAAAGAGGAGGAATAATTAGGAGGGGGGGTGAAGATGAATAAATAAAAGAGGAGGAAAATAAAGTATTTACATTGGGAGAGTCGCAAAAAAAGCAAACCAAAAACTTTCCAAAAGTAAACCATCCATGATACAAACTACTTAGTCCCACTGCTCCTCTGCGTCCAGTCCCTTTTGGGCCTCTTCTTCCTCCCGTTCTTCCAGTACGGAGATGTGGCTCTTGGGGACCAGACCGAACTCTCCACGCTCTGACTCGACCAGGATCCAACCGGGGCATTGTCGGCCATATTGCACCCAGAACATGTCCCCGATGCTGAAGGAGAGCTCGCCCTCAGCGCTGGCCTCGTAATCCCGTGTGGCAACGATGCAGCTTCCTACGAAAGCGTTGATGCGAGGGGAGATCTGCTCCGCGGGTGGAGGGAGGCCATAGTGCCGCGGGTCTTGGGAGTGGAATGCAAAGTCGTGGATTTTGATTTCCGGATCTGTTAGGAAGACATCCATGATGGGGTTTGGTGCGGCCAAGGAAAGGAGGCAGCCACTCACCTTTTTCAGGGGCTTCGTTTTTCTCGTTCCCCTCGACACCTTTAGAGAGGGTCGGCGGCAGCAGCTCCACATCTTTCTCCAGCACTGCATTCCGGATATCCAAGCCCCTCAGAACCTCTTCGTTGGGGCCTCGCTCTCCCATCCCAAACCCGTTCCCTCTGGCGCCCGGTTCTTCCTCGGGCTCCTTCGCGATTCTCTGCTCAACTTCCGGTCGAGCCGAAGGCATCTCGACAAGGGGCTCCTTCGGAAAGCCCTGGAGCCACCTCAGCACCTCGATGTCTCCTGAGACTCTGCGCTCCAGCATTGCGGGCTTCGTGCTGTCGATGTCGTCGGCGGGATTATCCGAGGAGACGCTATGATGGATGGGGTTTGAAAAAGAATAATCCAAATTTGTAGGCTGGGCTTTACCTAAAAGATATTAAGGGGGGCATGGGTTAGGCGCCGTGGTCTCTGGCAAAAAGCGGAGCCAAAAACAAGCTAGAGCGGATTCAGCAACTTACGCAAATCACGAGACATTCAAAGGGCGTGCAATAAAGTCTAATTAAGTGAGGAGCAAAGCATGAGCATGGATTGGGTTCGGGGGTTCCTACGGGTTGCCTACATTATCTCTGGCGAGCTCCGGTGTGCAGGGTCAAAGGACCATTACTCGATGGCTCGCGTTGTTGCGCCGATGCGGCCAGAGAAACTAGAACAAAGGGAGCGCACCGGGGCGGCAGCAAGAAAAAGCAAATAAGCAAAAAGAAAACACAAAATACAAGCGCACCACGAAGGGGAAGGCAGCCTCGGGGGTTGGTTACGGGGCGAGCACAAGGGAGAAGAAGGGAAGAAGGGGGAAAGAGGGGGAAAGAGCGACCGCCAGCGTTGGCGCAGGGAGGAAAATGGATGGAGCAAGGAATATAAAGAGGAGCCAACCAAATGGGCGTGATTGCCGGGTGTGCCAGCCTCGCGTCCATTTCAGAAGATAATGTTTGTGCATACTGTTGCACGAAAGCTTTAAAAACGTGACAGCGTCAATAGATATGCGATCCTGGTGTATTGCGGATTTTTCAGCAGGAATGATTTGTGGTCCGACCCCATTATGTAAGATTCCCAGTGAGCTCCTCGGGCTCCCTGTCGCGCCCTTCTTCCCCCATCGCCGCCTCGTCAGCGCTCCCCCCCTCGCCCGCGCCTCAGCACTTGGCGCTGGCCAGCGCTCCACCTCAGCCCCTCGCGGCACCCCCCTGAATGGAAGGAAAACACGTGAGTGACGCGAAATGTAATCTATGCATCGTAACCTCCTTTTCCATTTGGATTTCCTTTTTCTCCTCCCTCGCCGCAAACACATGCTTCTGACGCTCCACTTGCACCTTCAGCAAAACAAGGATCACTTGTAATTTAAAACAGACGTGCATAGGGTGGAGATCATGAGAGATGGTTACCAAAACAGCAAAGTTAAGGGTGACATTTAGGCGGAATTAAGTAAGGAAGCACATTTTTAATATTTTCTTTTTTTTTCCCTCGCCGGGCCCACCCTCCTCTGGCCATGCTGCCCCTCCTCCTCTCTCCCCCCCCCAGCCTTCTTTCCTCCCCTTCTTGCCCACCCGTGGAGCCAAAAGGCAAAACTCAGTTAATCACGAGCAAGGAAAATCAAAAGAGTTACATCACGGGACTCTTGGGTCAAGTTACCTAATCCTAAGTGCGCGAAATAAAGTTGGTTTCAGACTCTGTTTTGACCCATCTGAAAGCTACCAAGCTCACCTCCCTCCGTGGCTCCGAAACTCAACTATATTAACCGCATCGCCACAGAGCAACCTCGCTATTCACGAGTCACTTCTTCTTCTTGTCCTTCGTTCCTTCTTCTTATTCACTCACTCTCGCCTTCCCAAATCACAGGTAGTCGAACCCATCCCAATGTCTCCCTAGACATCATGTCGTTACAAGAACAAATCACAGATGCATTCCGCTCCATGCGAATTATAGAACAAAATGAAAAATTTAAGCATGACTTTTCAAGGCTGGAGTATTCCCCAATTTTTTACGAGGAGGCAACTCCCGATAGCATAACAGAGGATGCAGAGGGGGAGCAGGAGTGGACTGCTAAGGTCCAATATGGGGTAAGAGAAGCAGACGCTCCCGACGACTCGGAGGGGGACCGAACTGAGAAGGAGAAGAAACGACGAAAGAGGAGAGCTTTGAAGAGGTTTGGGCGCAAAATAGTGAGGCTGCTTCCTCGAGGTCTCAGCGATTACTTTAAAGTATGGACTAGTATCTATAATAATGAACTCGTGCGAGGGATGTCCCCCTAGTCTCCAAACACTCATCCTTATACTCCCTCCTCATTTTCCAGGTGATTAGCATCCTCGAAAAAGTGCACGAGTACACTCGCAAAGACATGAAAAACGCCTCCAAGAACCCGGAAATCCAGCTCCAGGCTACCGTACGGCGTGGAAATCGGCTCTGTGACCAGGAGCAAAGGTTTCTGGAGCAACGGAAAAAAGTGGTCCGAGCTGCCTTCGCGAAATACATGGGAGTGCCCCTGGATGAGGTTCACGAGGAGGACGTGCCGGTGATAGGTTTCGGCGGATCGGGGGGAGGATACCGAGCCATGATCAACTCTTCGGGTGAGTGCAGGAAGGCCTGCTGGGTTTCATCTTCATTCTATCGACGAACCTACTGATCTCCCCTCCCCCTCCATAGCTTTTCTTAATGCTGCCAAGCGTACGGGCCTCTACGATTGCCTCACCTACCTTGCTGGCGTTAGTGGGTCTACATGGGCACTCATGTGCCTCTATTCGGTTGCGAACGGCTCAACGGAAAGTTTAGTCGAGCATCTTATCGATCGTCTCGATACTTATCCCGCCTCTCCAACCTACCTTTTCTCCAAGATGCTAATACCAGACATAGCCAACCTAATGTTCAGTGGGCTAGAAATCAAGACGAAGACCGGCTCGCCGATCACCAGCATGGATATGTATGGAGTCTTGGTGGCGGGCCATATCTTGCTGGATAAGGAGAATCGACTTCGACCAGAACATTGGAAATTATCGCACCAGGCAAAATGGCTCACCGATGCAATCCATCCAATGCCCATTTACACGGCCATCAGGTATGTGTCACCCCTCCCCCCTCCTATCTTGCCCAGTTGAATGGATGCTAATGCTGTGCTCATCATAGACACGAACGACCCTGGATTAATTGGGAGAGCGAACAAGCCCCCTTCAGTCGCCACCACAACACAACGCGTATGAATGCGCTAAGAAACAATGATGCCTGGTTCCAGTGGTTTGAGTTTACGCCTTTTGAAATTGGCTGTGACGAGCTGGCAGCTTGGATCCCCACATGGAGCTTCGGCAGGACTTTCGAGAGAGGCGTAAGCACCAACGCGTTGCCGGAACAAGGAATAGGCCTCAGTTTAGGGTAATGCCTGGAAAACTAGGCCATGTTTATTTTAACGAGGATCCAAAAAGAACTGACCTCCCCTACCAAACGATATATCTTTATTCCTCTCTCTAGGATATTTAGCAGCGCCCTCTCTGCACCCCTCTCGGCCTATTTCGACACAATGAAACGGAATCTTCCTAAGAATGGCTTTGGCCACTTTTTGCACAGCGTTGGACACCGACTATGTGAGTCTCTTGGCGAGAGAGGCCTGGCCCGGCTTCGTGCTAACCACCCCGTTCGCCCCATCATCAACCCCAACCCATTTTATATGATCGACCCCTCGCAGCCCGGGATCTTCAAAGACTCCAAGGAACTGCAGTTGCTGGACGCCGGCACCGACATCAACATCCCCCTCTACCCCTTGACACATCCTTCACGGCCCGTAGATCTAATTTTGGGGGTAGACGCAAGCAGCGACGTGATGGATGGGGATTTTTTGAAAAGATATGTAAACTTTGCCGATAGAAAGGGGATACAGTGGGCGAAAATTGACCCCGAGGGCCGCCCGATTGCCGAGGAAGCGCCACTCAACACCTCGCCTCTGAAACTCGGAAAACGTAGAACCCTCGACGACGAAGACTTCACCCTCCTCTGGCCATCCGATCCCAAGGTTCCCCTCTCCAGGCGCGAGATTCACCAGCTCTACGAAGACCGATACGTTGAAATCTACCACGGTCGGGCCCTTTACCCGCCACTGAAGCCGGGTGGGGCGGCCCAACTCCGTGGCCATAGCGTTCCCCAGGCCACCAATGATTTGTATTTGGCCATGATGCCGCTTCTACCCAATGCATGTGACCCCGAGTTCAACCCGTGTGCGGCGGAATGGTGCTCCACCTACAACTTCACCTATGAGCCTGAGCAGGTGAAGCGCCTCATCAAAACGGCCGAGGCTAATTTCGAAGAGGTAGAAGATAAGCTTAGAAAGTTAATGAGGACGATTTGGCAGAGAAAGAGAGAAGCCCGCTTGGCAAGAACCAAGGAAGAGAAGTATGTAGAATGATCAAGGAAATACCCTCGCTCGCTTTCATATTTATTTATTTTGTTATTTATTTATTTTGCTACTTTATTTGACTTAATCATTTTCGGCGACTCGCTAGACAAGTTGACTATTTAAAGATGAAATATACATGTATTTTAAAATTCGACCTTGTGAAAAAAGACGGAATTTGAGGGAAAAATTCGAGAATGGAAAATTTAGAGGAATGAGGGCTCGAAAGCGAAACTAAGAGGAATGGCTTCGATGCCAACTTCAAGGAGCCGAAACTCTATTAATTAAACTTAGCATTTCTCCTCTTAAATGAAGGTTTGTTTTATTTTATATCAACCAAAATAAGTCATAACAATGACAGTATTATTTGTTTTTCTTACAAAATCTCAAGCTGCTTTTCCGCCTCCGATAGGAGGAGGGACTAGCCTCAATCACGCGCAGATAGACTGCAAGTGTCAATATAGCCTTTGATGATGACCGCTTTGTCATTAATGGCTTTAAGTGCTTTCGCGGATAAGAGATTCTCCACGTTGTCGTCTCCTAACGCGTAAAAAGTCACCGAATCCCCCTTCGCTGACCAATCGGTATATAATGTGCTCGTGTACCACGTCTTGGGATCCACTTCTTTATAGGCACTCAGATGAAGCTGCTTAATACATCCATTGTATCGCGTTTTAATGGTAAATTCACGGTACGTTTGGGCATAGCTGAGGCCGAAGAGCGGGATTAGCGCGTATAAGATAGGCAACTTCATTCTCTTGACGGTGGAGTAACGCTATTGATGGGATGAAGAGTATTCATTCGATCCCACACTCATATATATAAACCTGACTATCTCATACAAAATAGACCCTTGTCAATCTGCCATTTTTGCCACGAGAGCGAAGATTCGGGGCGAATTCTTGTATGCATTTCATTTCCTTTCTCTCAGACATTTGCCACTTTGCCACTCGTGCGAGAAAATTCCCAAATATTGATTTACAGTATGAGGTTGGCGCCTTTTTTCTTGCCATTCTTTAGGCTTGCTATGAAGGCTCGGGTATTATTCACTGGGCTCTTTTTTTCTCCAAGATCCTGCAATAGAATTCGGCTGACACCAATCCCAGAACCGTGGATTCATGTCACATCATGCGGCTTACTTAAGAGATGGGAAAAACTTTTATTCTGTATTAAAAAAATTGACATCCACCATGTACTCGCTTCCGCATGTTGATCACTTCCTTCAAACGTATTCATGGATGCATACATGTTTGTAGAATCCCTCGTTCTTTAGTAGAATGACGAGTTGAAAGTTGAAACGAAAAAAAAAGAAAGTATTAAGTGGTGTGCCGATGGTTGATTGTCGTAAGACTTACCTTTTTCCATGAATCGGGCGGCTAGATTGAATGGACGGAAGAAAATGAGGGAATGGTTGACGGTGGTTTGGACCCAGTAAAATCGCAAGCACGTAATTAATGTCGAAAAACGATGAAGAATGGCCAATGCTAAAGTCTTAAAGAGGAGTAGAGCATATTCGTTCCCACAGACCTGCTTCACAATGTTTACTTCCAAAAACACAGGTTAACACGTGTATTAGAAGCTAGCCAAGGAGGAGATGAATCGAAGAATTCATGAGGAGAGCAACATCTCTCGGCGAGGCCACCCCGTTCACTAGCTAAAAAAGACGCCCTACGTTGTTGATGTAGAATCCGGATGCATTAAAGAGTATAATGGATCCTATAGCAGGCGCAACAGAGCATAAATAAAGCTTCTTTGAGCTGCGCAAAATCCAGAATAAAAAGAAAGCTCGCCGAGAGGAAACATATCTTGCTTAAAGCTTCCTATTGAAATAGGGCAGCTTGTCGAAATCGTCCCTTATGCTCAAGCTACTTCGCCTTGCTCAACATTTCCAGAGCATTCGCCCCTCTCCAGTAGAGGCCAGATGGTCAAGCCCGGGCGATGTCAACACGCGGCTCTCCCTATAGGCGTTTCAATGGACGATTTTAGGGTTTGGGACCCGATCAGTGTTCCTTCCCGGCTTTGCTGCAGCTAAGTTTTTTTGGGATAATCAAAAGCACGTTGATTGGACGGCACGCTTCCATCAATTCTTGTCTGACCAAATCCATCCACGTCTTCTCCTATGATATTCTTGAATTGCTACTTTCGCAACGCGTCTTCCTTCCAACGCGTAAATTAAAGATTTCGAGTTAATAGCATCTTGCCTCGTCTTCTCCCTCGTCTTCTGAATATCCATCTTGACAGGCTAGAAATAGAATCAAATACAGCCAACTCTCCTTTGATTTTTTTTCGGAAAACTAAGGGAATATGGTTGTCCGAGACGCGTCGTTAACCCTCCAACGTCTCTCGACGCTCTCGACCAAGGAGGATCTTTCAGACCTAAGCATTCCAAATATCACAGAGGGCGCTGAGGATGTTGCTGGTGAGTGACTGGACGGGCTTCGTTTCTACTTGAGAGATGGGATGCCAATTTGGTTTTTTTCTTCAGGTCTACGAGGTCGTATACGGCTGAAGAAAGACAATTCGCGCAATTGGATGGAGCAACAGCGCAAGTATCTGCAGGCATACGAATATCTTTGTCATATTGGAGAGGCAAAAGAGTAGGCTTCACTCAATTTTATTTCTACTACAATTGTCTAATGCAAATTCGTGCTCACTAGTTGGATTGAGGCATGTTTAGAAGAGGAAATAGCGCCTATCGTAGAGCTGGAGGAGGCTTTACGCAATGGCATTATCCTTGCAAAATTGGCGCGTTGGTTTGCGCCTCCTTGCGTGCGACGGATTTTCCTAGTATGTGGTCCACGTTTCTTTCATTTCCATTTAACCACTCGGTTATGACCATCCTCCCTTATTTTTCCCCTTATTTTTTTTTTCATTTAGGCGCCCAAACTCCAATACCGTCATTCTGATAATATCAACGCTTTTTTGGAGGCAATAAAGAAGCTTGAGCTTCCATCAGTAAGTCTCTTTTTTTGAATTGAACGCGTTCATCATACGATAGCTTATTCTTCTATTTAGTATTTTTGGTTTGAGCTTACTGACTTATACGAGAAGAAAAATGTCCCTAAGGTGATATATTGTATCCATGCCCTCAGCTATCTGTTGAGCAGACGGGGACTCGCACCCTGCGTGAAAAATTTGGTTGGGCAGCTCGAGTTTGCTGGTAGGTTCTGCTTGTATTTACTTTACTAGAAAAAAACAAAGCTCATTGTTTAAATTAATGTTGCAGATGAGGTAATACAGGCCACACAAGAGGGCCTGCAGAAGCACGGAGACGCGCTCCCCAGTTTCCGCAACATTAGCTCCGCGCTGAGCCATGAGTTGCGAGAACCGATTTTGGAAGATATAGTGGATATATACGAGGAGCCAGAGCCAACCGAGGAAGAGGGTATAATTAAAGCAGGACGTTCGCTCTTGAGGTCGCTGACCTAACCATTTTCTCACATTGCCTAAGATTTTGACCTATACTGGGCCAACCACAAAGACGATATCATCCGCTGTCAGCGTCTGATTCGCACCTGGATCGCCCGCCAGGCCTTTCTCGACCGGCAATTCCTCCACCGTCAGCTCATTCCATTTATCATTGCCGTGCAAGCACAATCACGCGGGGTATTGGCACGCCGGGCCTTCCGCCGTAGATTGCACGAATTGTTCGATATCGAAACATTTGTTGTGAAAATGCAGGCGCGTATTAGGGGCAAATTGGCGCGCGAAGCATTGCGCCACAGATTGGAAGGGCTATATAGCCTAGAGCGCATCGCAGTCAAGTTACAGTCGAGGGCTCGTGGGGCATTAGCGCGACAGGAATTGAATCGAAAGTTGCGAGTTTTGTTCCATTCCGACGAGGTGGTGGTGAACATGCAGGCTCGAATTCGTGGGATGCTGGTGCGGCGGGAATTCAGCCGCAAGTTGCGGGGACTTATCCATTCCGAGCCAGATATTATTAATTTGCAAGCGCGGATACGAGGATTACTTGCGCGCAAGAATTTTGCCAAACACCTCTATGGCCTCTTCCACGTGGAGCCCACCGTCGTGAAGATGCAAGCGTGTGCCCGTGGGGTCTTGGTGAGGCGTGAATTCGGCCGGCGCCTTCACGGACTCTTCGACACCGAAACGGTGATCATGCATATCCAGGCCCGTGCTAGAGGAGCGCTGGCGCGGCGTGAGTTTGGTAGAAAACTCCGGGGGCTCTTCCACGCAGAGCCCTGTATTATCAAGTTACAGGCCCGTGCACGCGGAGTGTTGGCTCGTAGGAGTTTTGCTCTACAACGGGATCACTTTGCGGCAGATGTGGCTAAAATCGTCAAGATCCAGAGTCTCTACCGGGCCAAGCTCGCAGAAAACGCATATCGACAGCTGAGTAGGCATCCCTTGAATCTATTCGCGCTTGAAAGTGATAGCCCTAACTCTTAACCCCTTGTCGTTCCTATAGCCACGGGGAGTAATCCACCCGTCAGCACGATCAAAAACTTTGTACATCTGCTGAACGATAGCAATTTTGATTTCGACGAGGAATTAAGTAATATGCACCACCCTTGTTTTTGTTGGCTGAAGTCCTATTCTAAAGCATGCACTTGCTTGCAATAGCTCTCGAGACGCACCGGGAAAAGGTCGTGCGCCTCATCCGCGAAAATCGCTCCCTCGATTCGCACCTCAACGAGCTCGATCTGAAGATCGGCCTTCTCGTCAAGAATCGGATTTCACTCGACGAGGTGCTCAAGCTCTCCAAGCGCCAACGCCGTCGCATGTCACACATAATCGCCTCATCCAAATCGGCCCATGACGCCGTTGGTGGGGTGTCGTTAAAGGGGCTGGATGCCGACTCCCGTCGCAGGCTGGAGCTGTATCAGCAGCTCTTCTACCTGCTGCAGACTCAGCCCCAATATCTCAGCCGGCTCCTGTGCGTGCTTGGGCAGTCCGATAAGGTGAATCGCACCATGGAAACCATTGTGCTGACGCTGTTCGGGTATGCTCAGAATGCGCGTGAGGAGTACTTGCTACTCAATCTGCTGCAATCCTGCATTCGCGAAGAGTTGAAGCCAGTCGAGAATATTCAGGAGTTCATGCGGGGCAACTTCATGTTCCTCAAGCTTGTTCTCCATTACTATCGGTAGGCGGCAATATTTCCTCTCTGCCGGAGCTGGTCTGATTCACCTAACCCTGTGCATATTTGCATTTAGTGGTGCAAAAGAGCGTAAATACCTCCGCGACCTCTTTGCACCGCTTATCAACAAGGTACTCGAGGACGACTTCCTCGACCTTGAAACCAACCCCGTCGAGATATACAAAACGTGCATCAACAATGAGGAGTCGCGGACTGGCCGACCCACCACGCGTCCATTAAACGTGAGTGCCGAAGAGGCAGTGATGAACGATGAGGAAACCAAAGCAACCTTTATTCAGCGTAAATTCTACTATCATGAACTTGTCCGTAGAAATTAACACTCATTGCCTATTGAATAGATCTGCAGCGCCTCCGCGTGGTTACGGAAGAATTCCTCAGTGCCATTTTGGGCTCCCTTGAAAAAATGCCCTATGGTATTCGGCTCATTGCTAGAGAGCTCAAGGATGCTCTTGGTGAGAAATTCCCGGATGAACCCGAGTCGGAAGTGATGAAAGTGATTGGAAACTTCGTCTACTACCGATACATCAATCCTGCTATCATGTAAGCTGAATTCGCGATGGGGACCTTTGTTTTTTATTTATTTAACAATGGCTCACTGACGACTCTACTCTCACCCTGGCATGGTCCACAGTGCACCCGAGACGTTTGATGTGGTCGAGCGTGTGATTAACCCACAACAGCGAAAGAACCTGGGCCAAGTGGCCAAGATGTTGCATCAGATTGCCCGTGGAAAACCCTTCATGGATGGAGAGGGCGAAATGTTCTTTGCGCCGCTCAACAGCTATGTCCTGTTTTCAGCCGGCAAATTTACCGAGTGGTTCCAAGCAGGTAAGGCTAATTTGTCAAGGGCACGCTTACCTTGACCCCCACTAAGTTCCACCTTTTCTATTCCACCAGTGACTCAGGTCAAGAACGCCGAGAGCTACTTCCAGATGGACCACTTCTTGGATATCACCACCACTCGTAAACCGATCATCTACATATCCCCGGCCGAAATCTTTTCCATGCATGGGATGCTCATGGATCATCTTCAGGAGGTGGCGCCACTCGAGAGCGATCCACTGCGTATCATCCTGAAGGATCTAGGGCCGAGCCCTCCCGTGGATGAGAATACGCAGCAGAATGATATTAGCCTGACGCTTGTAGACCGCTTCGCAAGCGAGGTTGATGGTAAGTTCTTCTCTTCATGACCGCTGTATAGCTCGAAAATGAAATCGAATCCTCTCTCTTTCCTGCGTGGTGAGATCCGGATGCAGATATCAATCGGCTCTTCGTCGAGACAAAGCGGCTAGTGCTGACGGTCATTCGGGTCCAAAAAGGCAGCAACCTTGTCGAAATTCTCACCAAGCCAGTGACGCCCGCAGACGAGAGTGCGTATGCCGAGCTTGAGAGAGTCGACGACTCCAAGGGCAATGACACGCGTCCTGGATCCAGCCTTCACACCGCTCAGAGCTTCCTGCAACTCAAGCGACACACGCTTGAGAACGTCCTCCGGCTGGAGGCAGAGGGGCGCATCACGCGCGAAAACCACTACCAAGATATCCTCAATGCGATCGCGACCGATATCCGCAACAAGCATCGCCGCCGCGTGCAGCGCGACCGAGAGCTCAAGGCCATTCGGCAGACCCTTGCCAATCTTGAGGAGAAGCGGCGCTACCTGGACGAGCAACGCCAGAGTTACTACAACTACATCGAGGCTTGCATGGAGAACCTGAAGAATAGCCGAGGGTATGGGTGCTCTGAGAATTACTTCCGGAGAGGAGGGGGGGAGGAAGTTGGCTCACCAATACTTATTTGACTCTATTGCTTTTAGGCGAAGAAATCGGTATGTTCTACCCTTCACCCGTCAGTACTTCCATCTCCGTAATCTTCAGCGCCAAGGCAAGGTGCCTCGCTTTGGCTCCTACAAGTATTCTGCCGCCCGGCTTCACGAGCAGGGCGTGCTGCTTGCCATTGAGGGAGTTTCGGAGCGCCAGTTCGAGCGTATCATGCTCACCATCTCCTCCGACGAGTTGGGGGTGTTCCGGGTGGAGGCGGCGTTTACCGGACTTGGAATCAGCGGCGGGGTGGTCGAGCTGCGTCTGGAGGATCTCCTGCAATGCCAATTCAACAACGTGCAGACCATGGAGCTATTCGATGGGGCGGCCAGAATCAACGTGAATCTGCTGCTCTTTTTGATCAACCGGAAATTCTTCGTATAACTCGCTAATAACCTTGAACCTATCCATACCTAATCCTTTGCTCTCTTGTTCTTGCTGTAATTTCGAATACCTTGTGTTGCTTTATAAACTCTTCAAATTTATTTGTTTCGTGTGTGTGTGTGAGAGAATGTGTGTGCGTGTTGAGTGCGCGTGTTTATATTTCTGCCACCTATTTGCTTACTATATTCCTTATCTATACATATATATATATATTCTTTTTTTTTTCAATTTGAAACCTGTCCCCCATTCGGCCTGCAATCATTCCTAGCAAAAATTGCCTGCCTCCTGTGAAGCAAAGATGGTTTGAGCGAGAGGAGGGAGGAGCCTTACAATGAACATCGCACGTTAGCCAGCCGTTTATATTAAAAAATATATATTGTTTACAAAGCATTCACATATAATTTTTGTGTTCAAGCTAAAGAAAATTAAGGCGATTCTCGACGCTGCTCTCTATAGAAAAAAAAAATCCAAAAGATAATGTTGAAACCAACGAACATAAATGAAGAAAACGCGAAAGGAATATAAAATTAAAGTGATAAAAAAAAGGACCAAATGCCCTGACCCATTTCACCTTGCTTCAATTCTTATCGAAAATGTGTTTACCCCTCTGCTGGTAGCTGGTCATAGGTTTCCCGCTCCCGGTGACTCCAACTATTGTCAAGGGAAAAAAAAAAATTAGTCAAAATGGGTGGATCAAGTCAATGGAATAGCGTACCTTTAGCATGGGGGTTGTCCGGCGTGGCAAAGATACTTTTTTTGCCCAGTGCACTGGCTTTCTTCTTGGCCGCCTTTTGTGTGAATTGCTGCCAGGCCTTTTGCTTCTCCTTCTCCTCCCCGCCGGTGGTCTTTTTCTTCCCGGCCTCCTTTCCGGTGGAGGTCTTTGCCTTTTTTGTTTTGGCCCCGGGGGGCAACTCGAACACAGGAGCTCGTTTCTTTCTCACTTCAACGGGCTCTACATCTTTGGTCAGCACTTTTTCAGTGGTGCCATAGCCTTTAAAGGTAACGACATACCCGTCTGACTGGGAGGCAACTACGGTGGCGGGATAAAACTGATTGTCCCCCGACCAGCGTGCCATGACTTCATCTCCAGACTGGAATTTGTCTTTGCTAGTGGTGGAGGAGGGTGCATTTCCATTGGTTAATGACGATGAGACGGGAGAGGCTGAGGCTGAGGTGGACGGTTTCTTTTTTTCCGATGTGGGAGCAGGTTGGAGGATCTGCTGGGTGAGATTGATGAGATCAGTGAGATCGGCCTTGAGTTTGAGAAAGTCTTGATTGTTAGGATCTTTGGCAAGCGCCAACTGAAAACGTTAAATAACGCAAAGAATGCAAAAATTAGACAACAAAGTCATTGGGCTGCCAATCAGGGCGCACTGCACAAGACACTTACTTCTACTTGATCGAGCTGGTATTTGTAATTGGCAAGATCTTCTTCAGCGCTCATGTCACCTTGTGTTATGATGGATCCCGATGATCAACAATATCGTTCAAGAACTGCGGTTTGTTTCGTCAATTTGTGACTGCAAAAACCTAGGCGCTGAATTTCGATCGAAAAGAGGGAGTCCGCCTCCCACCGACTTTTTATTAAAAAGCTCCTTACTTTTTCCCAGACTCTTTACCATTCATCAGCCAACTGGCAACTGTGAAAACAACAGCAATGTCGAATTCCAACCAAGCTGTCCGTATTATTTACAAGGATCACGACAGCGGGCGCGAGTTTTTTGTATACGCTAATCCGGGCATGGTACCCTAGCTGTAGCCCCCCACCCTCCTCCTCTCTTAGGGGCTTTTTTTTTGAAGGAGAATTCGATAACTCATGCCATTTTCCTTGTGCTTTTTTTTATCCTGCAGGCCGAAAAGTATCGTAAAGACAAGACCATTCCGCTTGTCGAGGTCCTGCAATCCGATAAGGTGTTTGATGTGGACCAGGGTGGAAACACGGGACAAGCCAGTTCGCCCCCCAATTCCACGCTTGAGAACACATTTGGTACGAAGGATAGGTGGAGCATTGCGCAACGCATTGTCGAAGAGGGAGACATTAAGGGAATACACTGGTCAGCGCATGGCGGAATTCTCCAGAAAGAACAAAAGGGGGCGTTCGGGAAGGGAGGGCTAAAGCAAGGGGATGTACACGACACCAACTTTTTGCGCTAAGGGTTTTGTTGAGGATGAAGATGCGTTGTTTTTGTATTGATATGCATGTATTTGGACGTTTTTTCTTTTGAAGTAAATATGTGTTTTAGAAAAGGCGACAAAGCACGACGGCTCCATGTTAAATTTTCAATCTTTGTATCTCTTCCTCTTCGGCTTTGCCTATACTAAGGTGCTTCGTGGCGCTCCCACGAAAGACCCACTCGAGTCTCTACCTGACGCTTACCAATTTGGTGGCCTAGCCCGGTTGGGGCCATTTCGTCATCAGCAGTAGCAAATTCTTCATCGCGTAACACCCGTCAAAGCATGTTAAGATCGATCATGCACTTATCTTTACTCCTGGCGTGCCCAACCCCCCCAAAAGTTTGCGATCTTTCTTAGCGCACCATTTTTCTCATCATCCTGCTCCCCCTTACGCTCTCCGTCCCATAGTAATGGCGGGGTGTCATTTCCATGGAGCCGTGTCTGGCTGACTCTATTTAGCTAGTCTCTATTTAGCTAGTCTCTATTTGGACTACGGTCCTTTGTATGGTAATCCTACCCAGCTCCCAGAACTCCCCTCCAATATGCAAAAATACAAACAAGAGTCCTCTACCTCGAGCCGGTCCTATTTTTCGGATTAGAAGTAGTAACATTTTATTATCATTGCTTTACAAGGGTGGAAAGAAATGTTCTTTTTTTCGTCTCCTATATAATCTCTATAAAATGGACTATATGCCAACCACGTCGATCTCCTCCTGCGAGTCCTCCTCTTCCTGCGTCAGCGCAATGGTCTCCTCCCGTGCAAAATAGTCCCCTCTTCTCCGTTGCCGTGTGGATCTTGCCGGGGGGGCGGGCCGCTTCTTTCCTCGCTTGGAGCTGTTGGTAGAGGGGGGGGGTTGGGTGGGGGTGGGGGGGGGGAGTGGTAGGAGGGGGTGGAGTTCGGTGTTCTTCTCGGTCGTTTCGAGGTTCCCATTTCTGAGTGTAAGGGAGAGGCGAGACAGGACTCGACGTAGGCGTGCAGCTCGTTGAGCGTTGCCTCGTCCAGCGTTGATAGATCCACCACGAACTCCTCTTCCTCCTCCTCGTCCTCCGCGGGTTTATGTGCGCCTGTGAGGATATCCACCACTCCGCCGAGCTTCTCGGCGGGCAGCCGCCGGGTGATTTTATCAAGCAGCTCCTCCTCCGCCAGCTTGCGGATTTTACTCTCTTCACTTGGGGCCTCTACGATGTTGACTATGCGGTCGTCCTCTTCCTCCTCATCGCTCTCCAGGTTGTCCTCCTCTTCGGAGGAGGAGGAGAGTGCATCGCTTGGTATTGAGTATCCGGGTTCAAAATGTGTGGTTGGTGCCTGTACAATTGCTTGAACGGTGGAGGGGGGTATTGTTGCTTCAATGGGGGTTGATTGTGTTTCATACGACGAAACCATGGCATCTGCAAAACAAAATGTCACACCGCATTTAGCTCGTCATGGCGCGCGAAAAAGGGTAAACAAACAATTTCAACCCACCGAAAAGCTCATTTGTTAGCACCGCCGGCGGTACACACATCTCTCCCCATCCTACATCCATCCAACTCAAACCATTTCTACAAGCAACAGCAGGTTAGTGTCCAATCGTCAACATGTTTCCGCTTTCCGCCAACCGCCACACTTACTGATATAATAGCATCTCCACTTCTTCTGTAAGGTCTTCTGCCAGGTCTTCTGTGCCCCCCTCACCGTCTTCCAGCCAAGTTTCCTCGACGGGGTTATGCTGTAGTAGAGAGAAAGATGTGTGATCCTTGGTGGCCTCTGCTGGGGCATGCTGATTGAGAACAGTGAGGCTATGGTGAAAAGAGGTCAGCGGTGAGGGTAAAACGAAGGCGATTGGGGTTGTTCATTTACCCTCCCATTTATTTAATGTCTATTTCTCGCGTTGGTTTTGCTCCAGGTAGAATATTTTTTGTTTGGGTACTTTGAGAGGGTCGATGAATTGAGGTAGAGTGGGGAAGTTCCAAAAACAATAGAGGGGATGAATAATAGTAATAGGGGTGGGATTGTTTATAGAGTGGAAAGCAAGATGTGCATTATATATTTTTTTTTCTAGTAGTGCGGAACGGGAATAAATGAAGGAAATAAAGTGTAAATAATAAACAAGAAAAACTCGAAAATTTTTCCTCAGATTCGAGGAGTCGCGTGAGAGGCCCGATCCTAAATCCACTCACTTCCCACAATCCCAGAGAAATTGCCGAACTCTTACAAACTCGGCCGCCCTCAATTTGCGTGGTCCCCTTAGTTGATAGAAGCGCTTGAGCCTCGACCCTAAATTCTTATAAGAAAACCCATTGCTTTCTTACAAGTTAGAGGCCCTTGTGCAAGAGACAAAAGTTGCTTCCCAAGATCGGATGAGCGTCTCTTTGTGCTCTGACGGCCCGTAAAGCAGCGACATCACATCACATCACACCAGAGAAGAGAAACAAGCCTTTCGAAAGAGACTGGGGGGGGGGAGGCTTTATGATATTTTCAATTTCAAAACAGTACAAAAATTGATGAGGAAACTGAATGAATGAGTATACAAAAAAGGGAGGGGGAAAAATATATATATAATAAATAAATATAACATACATGAAACAGATCCTATGTAGCCGACAATGAGAAAATTATATATGTGCAGAGAGTATCAAAGAACATAGACAAACAAGCCAAGGAAGCAAGAAAAAAAAAACCGAATCAAGACCAAGAAACTCGAAAATATCCCAACCGAAGGCAGCGTCACTCTATTCTAATTCCGCTTACGCTCATGCTTCTTGCCCGCATCTTCGTCTCCATCGCAGGATGCTCTTTAAACCGGACCTCGCTCATCCTTCGATGCCTGACGCGACCTTCCTCCAGCTCCTTCTCCTTCACGAACACCGCTGCGTTTGCAAGCAAGTCCATTCCCCCGCTTTCGGGCGCTGGCATCACCAAATAGGAAACGGGGGAATGGGGTATTGAGTAGGGATGCAGCTGGCTAGGCGGGAATGGAGAGGTGGTGGGTGTCAGAGGGGAGAACGAGAGCGGCTGCGACGATGTCCGGGGCACAATCTTGATGGGGGCGGGGGCGATGACGCGGCCCGCCAGGTGATGCTGGGCCTGGTGCTTCTGGGAGGCGAGATAGGGATGGCTGCGGAGCTGGGCCAGGGATTGCTGCAAGGCTTTTTGTCGGTTGACCTTGGCGCGGCGATTCTGGAACCAGATCTAATAGCAACATACACAAAACACACAGAGGGCGCCGTCAATCCTACCTGCCCTCTCCATGATGACTTCAGCAGCCACTGACCTGCACCTCTCTGTTCGACATTCCAAGCCGCTTCCCAATTCCCTCGCGCACTTCGAAGCTCGGGGTGTCGGTCTTGTCGAAGAGATCGGAGAGCTCCTTCAGCTGATGCTGGGAAATGCGCTTGCGCTTGGACTTGTTGGCGGGGGGCACGTTTGCCTCCGCCAGCGGGGAATTGTCGCCATTGGCCTCGTCGATGGGATTGAGCAGGGTGTGAATGCTGTGGTACATGATGGCGTCTGGAGAAGTAGCAAGATGGAGAGGGGTTAGTGTGGTGGGCAAGATCATTAGCAGAGGGGGGGACGTACGGGAGTGCGGAATCGCGGAAACTCCTGAATGAATTCGAAAAGGAAAAAAGGGGAAGCAAGCAGGGTGGAGATAGAGCAAGCTCGTTGAGTGAAAAATCATTTAAAAACCTGGCGCAATGTGAGTGAGTGCTGGCAGCGCCTGTGATTGGGTTGGGACCAAATTCTGAATTTGCCACCGTTAAATCTTATCATTCTTGGGCCCAGCTGGGCTTCTCACGTAAAAATCGCACAAGGCAATAAGCTGAGCTAATTTAAGCATTATGGGCTCCCAAACCTTCTTCTCCCCGAATACATTATTCGCCTGTATATCTCCCTGAGGGCGCTGCCGGCCGCCGCTGACGGTGCCTGCGCCTCGCCATCCAGGCCACGCTCCCCTCCCCCTGACGGCCCGGCTCCCATGCTGGACGCAACCCCGCCGAATTGCTCCGCCACCCCGCGCCGAGCTGCCCCCGAGCGGGGTGAGAGCGGATGGAGTTCAGTAGCTTTAGGCTCAAGTAATCTGAAATTGGGTCATATGCTCCTGTCGTAGAACATATCAGCTAATATGTGCTATGCTAATACTACGGCTCCACAGATTTAGTCAGATTTCTTCCCGTCGGGATTGTGTAAACCGATATGGCCTGGATCGAGTGGATTATGAAAACCTGTCCTTTCCCTGGCCAAGATGGGGAGGATGCTCGGGCATTCGGTTCCCCGGTAGAGACGCGCTGCACCCACAACTTAACCTATCAAACAACGGAGCCAGATGCCCAGCAAAGCCTACTGTGGAGGGAGTGGGCTTTGAAGCAGTGGGCAAATCTACGTGGCTTTCCCCCCATCCGCGCAGCTTTGCCTTGTCTTTTGGAAAGTCCTACGCCTGTTCTCAAGGGGTCTATTGCCTAGGAGATGTCTTGACCTTCGGATGGAAGAAGAGGGCTGTGGTGCAGCTTGCAGACGACTCGGCGTCTGGAATACTTTGGCTAAAGAGTAGCTGCTCGTGGAGCATGTTTTAAAACTTGCAATTTGCACGGAAAAGTTAATTGCAAGATGATCCGAGTCACACACCTCTAATGGAAGAGGACCGAGGCTAGAACGCTTTTGTAAAAACTTCAGATTGTACTTGTTTATTCAAAATTGAGTTGACTAGAGTAGAATAGAAATACATAGGTACGGGATTCGACAAGGAAAAAGAGTGTGATCTCCATAAAGTGGTGGCAAGTAAGTATACATGACACATCAACAGCCCGACCTCACGGGAAAACCTCGCCCTTGAATTAGAGGTGCAATAATCTGGCCTGGATCTGGTTGAGAAGAGCCTCTTGAGCGGCAAACGCCTGAGGTGTGACACCAAACCTGCGGAGTCCTTGGGCCATCGCATCAGTGACCCTCACGTTCATCCAGTTGTCCCTCTTGGCCACTTTGGCATCCGCCGCATGGTCCCCAGTGGGCTTCTGTAGCTCAGCCTGAAGCTCAGCCTGAAGCTCGGCCTGCAGCTCGTTCAACAAGGCTTCCTCCTTGGCGAACTCTTCGGGCGAAACACCCATGGAGCGGAGCACATTGGCCGTCTCGTCCTCGTTGCTTCGCTTGGCCACTCTAGAGTTAGCGCCATGCATGGAGCCCTGGTATTTGGCCTGCAAAAGATTGAGAAGCTGCTCCTCGGCCTCAAGCTGCTGAGGAGAAACTCCCATCGATTGGAGAGCACTGGCCATCTCAGAAGTGATCTTCACACTCTGGGGGGTGGAGGCGGCAGCTTGCTGGGCAGCCCGCTTAGCCATTTTGGGGGCGGAGGTGGCACCCTGCTGTTTGGTCTGCTCAGCGCTCAGTGAGGCCTCCTCAGCAGCAAGCTGCTCTGGAGTAATTCCCATCGAGCGGAGCTCGTTGGCCATTTCGGGAGTGATGTTCATTCCCGCTGGCGAGGCGCCAGTGCCGGCAGCAGAGGCACCCTGCGGACTACCCTGCTTCGATGCGTCGTCCACCTTGGCAGCGCTGGCGGTCTTATCAGCACTGGCGTTCTGTGGCTGAGTGGTTGGCGCGTCGGCGCTGACACCGGCAGCGGCCTGCTGCTGCTGCTGCTGCTGCTGCTGGGGTTGTCCAGCCATCTCGGGCGCAATGTTGGCACCTTCAGGAGCAGGGGCAGAAGCAGCTTCCACCGGCATTGCTGGGGCTGAAGGTCGAGACTGCCCTTGCGTGCCCCTAATCATATCAATCTGAGCTTGAATATTTCTACTCACTGCCTCGCGCTGGACCTCAAGAGCTCGGATCAGGGCTTCCGAACCGGGAGCCTGGGCCTTGATCACATTAACTTGCTCATCATAGGCTTTCAACACATTTCTAAGTTCACTCTCGAGCTCAGATGCGGATCCGAAAATCGCAATTTCGGCGGGTAGTTGCTGCTGCTGCTGTTGCTGCGGCTGCGAAACTGGCACCAGCTGCTGGGCTTGTTGGGCCTCGGAAGATTTAGCTTGAGTGTCGACGGCTTGGGCTTGTGCAGGCACCGCATCCGGGGCCGGGAGAGCCGCGCTCACCTCACCGGGAGCTTGATCTCTTTGGTGGAGAGGGAAGCCGGTGGCAAGGAGAGTGGAGGCCAGGAGGAAAGAAGCTAGAGTAATTGCCTTCATATTTCGAGGAATGAGTGGTTAGAGTGATTAGAGTCGGGAGACCACAAAGAAAAATGAGTGTAGTGTAGTGTAGTGAAAGGAGAGGAGCGACGAGTCGAGATCGAGTAAGGATGAAAAAAGGTGCCCTCTACTGCATGCCCTTCCGCCCTTTATATACAGAATCGTCAACGGAGACATGTCTCTTGAGAATCGTGTAGCTCAAGGGCGCATGGCGCAAGCACGACAGGGTCACCAATGACAAGCTCCCATGGGTACTTTATGCCGTATCCCTCCAAGCTGCCAAAACCTCCCCCGAAGATGATGGCATGGTCATGAGAAACCCGCCAGACCAACTCTTGCCCAATGCGGTGCCCATCAAATGAAAACTGGTGAAATTGGCCATGGCTACGGCCTCTCCTCACAGGTCACATTTTACATAATTGCCCGAAGGGTGTAAAACGGTTGGATTCTGAAATTCTGAAATTTCCAAATCGATCCCTGCCCTCCGGGGATTCGCCATTTCCGATTCGAAGAGGGGGGGGATATTTTCACTGCGAATATGCTAATTTTATGCCAAGTAGTTTCATCTGTGCGTGGACTAAGCGTTAGGGGTCTCTGGCCGGTTCAAGTGCAACTTGGGCAGTGACATTTGAGCCGAACCCAGCTTAAGTAAGAAAACGATTGACAGGTGGCTCTTTTCGGGTAGAGTGCAAAGATTCATTAAATACAATCCCCACCAACACCCCTCCTTTTACACAGGGCAATATTTCAAAGCAAAGACACTGTAATTTATAATGCAAAGGATACACCAAGTGATGCGTGACGAAAAAGGATATAGAAGGAAAATGCTAATGAATTCTGACTTGGGTGCTAGATGCGTGCACCAGGATTAAATAGCTTGGACTAGCTACTGTAATAACCGCCCTGCTGGGCCCCATGATAGCTGAGATAATGGGGAATATGGTTGTGAGGAGGGGGTGGCGGCGGTGGCGGCGGTGCGGGGGTAGAGTGAGGAGTGGACGTCCCCCCTTCTATGGAGATTAAAGTGTGGGGTTGCGCAGGGACCAAAAGAGAGGTTGCTGAGGGGTCATTCAGTCTATACCCCTGACTGTGGCTAGTGGATCGGTCGCTCGTCTCGCTCCTCTCCTCCACATCTCGAATAAACTCCTTCTCCCCAATCTCGAAAAATCTCGTGGCACCAGGAGGCGGCCTCATCAGTGGCACGCCCGTCTCTTCCAAAGGCACGCTGGGTCGAGCGGCGGAGGCATAGGAGGGGGTTGGATGAGCTCCGTATGGCACTATGCCCGCAAGCTCTTGCATCTGACGCTCCATACGCTTTTGTTTGCGGACGCGATATCGCTCCCAGTCTTCCCAGCGCTTCATCATGAGCTTGGAGGAATCGAATTGACCATCTTTATTCCCATGGTGGTCGCCTTTCTTTTCCCCGGAGATTTTCCTAGAGAAACCATCGGCCAGGAAGAGTTAGCTCATTCCCCTGTGAAAGTTCATAATTCTTCTAAAGAGGCCATTGTACCAACCTGGTTTCTCCCCAAGAGAAATCGTCAAAATGCCAGTATGCGTAGAGCGGCAAAATGAAGTTCCACACTGGCAGCGCTAGCAGGTATATTAGCATCCACATCACATATACGAGCTTGCGCGAGGTGAGCAGGATTAGAATCGCGGGAGAAAAAAGGACAAGCAGCAGGAGTATCAGCGGGATGGCCGAGGCGAACGAGGTGATGGGGGTAAGAGAAATCATAATAATCAACGCGAATGTCAAAGCCAGGCCAATCGGGAGGGACACTGTCCCAATCAGATCTAAAAACACGACGAACTGCATCGAAAAGCAGAAGGTGCCGCACAGGTTGCGTACAAGAATGAGCTCGAGCAGATTGTGGATAGTGGAGTTGATCCAACGGCGGCGCTGCGAGAGAAGCACATAGAATTGGTCGGGCACCACCGTTTTGCAGATCGCCTGGGGAAGGAACATCATTTTGCGATGCGGGAAATTGCGAAGCATAAGAGTCGTTAAAAAGCGGTCTTCTCCGAGGAGCAAGAGGTTCTTCTGGTGGAGCGTATCGACCGTGTTCAGTGAGTACTCTTGGCAAATTTCGGGCTTAGTAAGGATGGGGACCCAGTCGTTATTACCCTTACGTGCCTTGATCCTAACAATGGAAGAATAGGTTAATGCCAAGCGCTCCCAGTGGGTGTTTGGTTTGGGCAAAAGATGCTTCAATGTAGTACCTGTACATGCAGAAACACCCGGGCAGACAGGTCACACCACCAAACACCGCTTCGAATGCTTTCCCAAGACTATATAGAAGAGGTCGAGTTAGGTTCGACAAACCAAATTGATTCGATAGCAATGCATTGAATAGACTTACTGGTGCGAGATGTAATATTCATACACTTGGATGGCCGTTACCCAGGAGTCTCGTTTATTTGCAATCTTGGTCTCCCCGCAGAGCCCCATTATCCTTCCGTCGTTGACCATGCAGTTGACCATTAGCCGCAGGGAATCGGCGTAGACCTTGGTATCTGCATCCACCTATGAACGGAGATGGTTAACACTGTTATTGGAAGGGCAATTCATACAAGGCATCTTATCACTGACCATCAAAACGATCTCAAAAAAATCCGGAGTCACCCCCATGATATAGTGGATTTTTCGAAAAATGTCATAGTCAAGCGCGGTCATACGCTCATTTAAGATAACGCGCGAGAAAAAGTTCATGAGAATTAGTTGAGAATCGCGTTTTCCTCGGTTCCCGGGCTTGGGTTTGGTCTGTTCTTCAGGAGTGCCCCATTTCACGACTATAATCATAGGAGTGCGACGGCCTTTGCTACCTTCAAGGGTGAAGTGCAAGTGCAATCAGTGGACGGCACGCCAATTGGGCTTAATATATAACAACACTTACAATAGTGTCCCACGTAAACCTTAGCCATATTGTGCTGTTTGGAGCCCTGCGCGACCGCAACATAGCTCTTCGGCTTTGGGTTACGAAATTTTGGATCCTCCTCCATCATCCCGATACAAATATCAGGAGTGGAACGCTTATTTCCCACGCCTGTGATTTGTCCGTCTAAATAGGTCATAGAGTGTTCATTTAGCAGTGCACTCTTGTTTTAATCAAGTTCAACCCGCACTTTACCTGCAATGATAAAGAGCAGTTTTCTCTCATCTGGGTAGTCGGTCTCGGCCAAACTCTGGATGGTGTTTCTAATCGATTCCTCGCCTTCGGAATAGCAGGTTATAAGCAAAATAGTAAAGAGGTCGTTGCCTATATTCTCTCCCGAAATTTGCCTGGCCGGGCTCGAGGGCATAACATGGCCCTCCCACGGGGTGGGTTTTCGCGAAAGCATCTCAAACTGGTTATCCTGCATCAGCCTGGTTGCTTGTTCTTCAAAAGCACGCTCTCTGGGTTTGCGCGCAAGTCTCCAGGAAATGAACCAGGAGAAAAGAAGAGCCATTGCAAAGCGAGTAATGATAATGCCTAATTGATCGCAAAACAAGTGTCACTCCCTTTGTTATAAAGCAGGATTAAAGCATCAAACTTACTCAAAACCATTATGAGCATGATCAGAAGGAAAATCGTCGTCGCAAAGCATCCAGAGTTGGCGTAAGCTACACGTCCAGCATAATATTTTTCAATCAGGCACTTGATTGTTGGCTGAAGGTCGCTTCGACGATTGAAGAGAAAAGTTGCATCCTTCCCATCTGTATTCGATTTTAGCACGCCTCTTATCGCAGCATCAAGAGCATCTCCTGTCGGCTGAGGTTGTGCATTGAGATAGCTAAAGTAATAAGACATTAGACATAGGTCTACTGCAGCAAAGATAATAGAGGGATAGAAAAATTTACGGGTCGAAGTTGAGCACTGCCTCTTGAAGGACCAAATAGTTCTTCAACGCGGGGTGTGAAAGCTGCCCCCAATCAAATCCAACTTGCCGTCGAATGTTTTGTAGGCCGAATGGGCTAGGGTTAGAGCCCGAAACTGCAGGAAATGGACAGCCGTCGAAGCCATTGTTGGAAGAGCACGGGTCAAAGGTGATGGGGAGAAAGGCTGCAATCTTGGGATCACTGCAGGCAGCCACCGGAGCACGCTGGAAATAGCCGGTTACATCTGTACCAGCCACTCTAGCCTTCTCGTAAAAGTTCACTTGGGGGGGAACCTTGGACACAGAAACGTTGTAGAGCATACCCTGAATGCTAACAAGAGAACCTAGTCATCGAGAATAGAGAAAATATTAATATAAAATTGAAGGGACATGCTAAGTTGTAGAAGAAAAACCTCTCAGTGAAGAATCGTTGAAGAAGAGATATGCTTGTGTATTCTCCACATCTTCTGGACGACAAAGTACATACTGCAATCCCACCGTGAGAAATGCGACCAGTGCGCAGAGAATGGCTATTATGAGACACAGAGCAATTTTTTCTCGCCATGCTTGCTGCATCTCCGGCTCCGTTTTCCCCAATTTTGCAAGTAAGAATGAAGGAGCCCAAAATGTGACTATTCGAGAGAATATGACCCACGGATCGAAGCGGCCTGTCTCCTTTTCTCCTAGTAGCGCCTTCTGCTGCTGTTGACGTTCAGGCCGAATGAGAGTCCGTGACCGATCTAATGTCGCCCCGCGGCCAATACTAGGATTGGTGTGATAATCCGGAGGCATTGCAAGCGAATTTATTTATTAGAATGGAGATGAATGATAAATATGATGATGCGGGATGGAAGTAAAATGCAAAGGAAAAGAAAAAAAAAAATATGGTGGACGTTTTTGAGTAGTTTGACTTGAGGCTCATAAGGATAATTTTAGGGCAATTGGTGGCAACAGCGCGTGGCTATGCACAAATGCTCTGTTATGGTTGGATCTTGCATTGAGAGCACTGATTGTTTTTCTCAAGGTCGAGAGCAACCACCAGGGACAGAGGGGGAGGAGGCGCAAACATCGCTGGGGAAAAGCAGCCAAACCAAACAAGATGTATATTGTTTAATGAACATCGTGGTAGACATCCTCGGATAATAGTCCTGCTCATGGCGCTTTAATTTATCCCCGCAGAGTATTATTGAGTCTAGAAATTTGAAATGTTCCAAAGCCACAACCTGCTGAGCAGTTAGGTTCCAGCAGCCTTCAGAGAGCAAAAATAGAGGCGGCCTTGCATACACAGAAACATGAAAAGTGAAACAATAGAAATAGTGTGCATGAAATCTGCTTAACGCTTCATGAGGTTGTTTGCGCATCTGAAAGCACATGGAGTTCTCGGAGCTATAGAAAGTGGGGTTAGCTCTTCAGGACGATGTTGGACATACAATGATGAATGATTGGCTCCTCCTCCTCCCATATGAACTGTTGTACTTTGAGGTTCGATATTGTCTAGCGGGATGAATAAAGTAATACGAACTGCAAATACAGAATCAGTTCTAGTACTAGTCTAAAATATAGCAGGGACACTGTATTTGGTTCTAATGAATAGCTATTCAAACAATGAGTGCTATCTGCTTTTGCACGGCTAATGAGTCTACAATTACAATACGCAATAGGCTCCAGAATGCAAGCGAAAGACCCGAGGTCATAATTTTACGGTACCTGGAAGATCGTAGAGATATTAATTCGAATGATTATTTGCGGGCACTTGAGGTGTTTTGTGTGACTGGTAGTGACTGTCTAATTTGGATCAATGACGCCCTAATAAATTATTCTTCTAAGTAGAGCCATACATACCAGGTATCCCATCAAATAATTCACACTAGTAATGTCCTCATCTCTGGCCGAGGAGCTCGATACGCTTCCCGATCCTCTACTCTCCTCCTCTCCTAAATCACCGCGCGCCTTTTCTTCCCGCGCTAGAACCCGTTCGATCACTCCTTCAGTCTCCGCTCCTAATACCCCCCCTTTCCCCGCCTCTCGATTAACACGTCACCGTTACGATGCTGAAGCGGTAGCTGGAGCGTGGCAATCTACACGGAAATCTCAACGCTGGAAGGATTTCATTCTGGTCGCAGAATTTTCAGAGATTGAAGGCCCCGTGCCTGTGTTAACAATACCTGAGGGTGCAGTCAATCTTGGGCGGCAATCCACCTCCAATGGTGCAGGGGAACCGAAAACAGAGGAGGGATCGAAGGAGAGTATTGCGGAAAGTGTGGATCAATTCGATGTAAATGCGTTTGTCCTGAGAATTGTGTCGGTGAACCACGATAATCAAGGATTGTATGTCTTAGAATGTTGTTTACTAGATTCTGCTGCTAAGATTAAAATTGGGTTCAAATGCGATTCTCTTTTATAGGGGAGAGGCCTTTCGGATACCTGAAGATACACAGGTCTATGTTGTTGATTCGGAGTGTAACTTCTATGCATATGTAAGGGCTCATGCTTCAGAATAAATCTTAACACCTGCCTCATCATTGGCATCTCGCTCTAGGTTCACCACTTCATTCTCTTTGACATATATGCAAGAGGATTTGTACGGCCGATTTGCATGTCATATATCACCCAGGATCCAAACAAAATCCTCTCCTTTTTTCAAGATTTTGTAAATTATTTCAGCGAGGTAACCTTCTAACCTGTCCTCTACATTCTCTATGCGTCCTTTAACGGTCGACTCTTCTTGAAGGTGTCCGAGATCTTCAAAAATGGAAACTATGTCACGTTCTATGAGGAATTACAGCGGAGATTATTGGACTTGCGTTATACAAGAAGAATCCTAGTTGAAGAGGAGGCTGCCGAATATCATGAGCCAGAGGAGCTGGATGAGCCAACCACTTCCAAGGTAAATTCTTTTTTGTGTGGCCGAATGTCTTCTAGGGGTTGGTGCTGATCATTCTCAATTTCTGTTTCTAGCTGGAAGAAGAGGACCCTTTAGAGAGCCTCCGAATGCCCCCCCTTCAGGCACACGATACCGATGCCGACACCATCACCTCCACCTGCTCTTCTACCCGCCCTGTAACCATTGAAACCGTTGACGCTGCGATCGATCTTACACGTCAGATAATGAATGCACTTGATCATCGCAGCAGCTCGGTGGTCGATCACTATACGAGTGATACCTCCAAGCAAACTGCAGATGATCCGGCAAATGCCATGACGGCTCGCTCAATGACAAGTACTCTTTCCCCCCCAACCCCACAAGACATCGCTTCCTTAAAAGAAATATTGAGGAGGACTCTCTCTCGAAGATCGCAAGAGACATTAATCGGACAAGAAGCCTATGAGATGAATGAAGACGTAGAATTAGAAGAGAAATTTAAAGATTATAAGGTATAAAGCTGTTTTCTTTTTCAACTTCTCAAGCTCTCGATTCACACGCTATTTCGCCCTATGAATGTCTAGCCTCAATTTTTAGAAACAATATATCCAGTGAACCGTTACGATGGCTACTTGCGCCCTCTAGAGAAACTCTGCACCGGCGGCGAATACGCCAATGAGCACCGCAGCGATGAGGCGCAAATGCCGCAGTGGTACGACCGTGCATTGCATAAGCTCCAGCTGATTTTGTCGCGGATGGGCAGGGAATCATTTGTGTTGCGTCAGGAGAAAGAGGACGCTAAACTGGCCTGTAAGCTCCAGCGTTTCATAAGTTCTTTCCCCGGAATACTCAACTGATCCTACACTTTAATAGCGCCACTATCCTCTGCCGTGTCTTTCGGTCGGTGTTTTTTGATGAATTTCAAAAATCCGATGCCTAGAAAGTAAGGGAATCGTTGAAATCGCCCTCCTATCTTTTAAGGTTACTTATTTTTGTTTTGTGTCCTTTGTCAGACTCGGCACACAAACACCTTTTTATCAATATCCATCGGAAGTGAATTCATTGGGAGAAGAAGCCATATTGAATGCAATGTTGGATGAAGGAGTATCCGTGGTATGTATCCGGCTCCAATCCGCACCCCAAGCCTATTCTTTTATTTAATTATGGTTTTTGTACTAGCCCGATGACGGTGAGGATTTCAAGCTCCCACACCACCCTTCGGCCAATATCTCTAAACTTCCTTCGGAGTCTTCGACCGCAGCCTCGATCTACCTTGAGGACTACCCATACTCATCCCTCCCATACCCTTCCTCCGCCATTGCTGGATGGGCTGACGGCGACTCGCCTCATCCGCCTCCTTCTTCCGTTTTACCCCCCGTATCTCCTAGAATGAATATAGACTCTTGTCTCTTCCCACTCAAAAGCGTCGCAGATATCATTTGGTCAGATAGCGCGGATAAACTTGGCTCTGGCATCTTAGAACTCCTAAAGTCGTTGAAAGGCGACGCACAACACTTGATATTCGCACTGCTAAGCGGCCGGCCTCTGATTGTCATCGGGTCGGAGGAGAACAAAGCGTACGTACACTTTTATTGGTGCATAGAGAATGAGGCATCTTACCTGTTGTCTGTGCCCTTATTAGGAGAGTTTCCGCAGCCATTGTCGCGTTAGCAGTATTTGTACCGGGGCATAGTAAGTACAACCATCGGATTATCAAATGGTACAAGAAAGAGATGCTCTCACCCGAAGAAATGGAGCATATCAAACTGGTCGGAGTAGATAAGAACTTGGTGGATTCGATGGTGTATGAGGTAGGTGCCCACAGTGGTATGACTTGATCAACTTGAGGTTAAATGGAATTTTTTTGTCTGAAAAAAATACAAGGCCAATGTTAGCGTCCTGGACGTGGACTCGAATAAGCTGCTGAGCGGGCCACTGTATATTTCCGGAAAAATTATCCACGATATCTTATCACCTCTCTCTAGCTTCGAAGTAAGTTGAACCATTTTCGCCAAATATAGAGTTACTTCGTATTTAACTTTTGCTCCCTCGCTTCCTTTGCTTCACTAGGATGATTCCTCTTTTATTGCACATATTTTTTCTGTCTTCAGCGATATCTCCCTCAAAGCCTTTGTTTATTATCATGTTCATCTTCATCCTGACACGGTCGCCGAGTTTAAACCGGATCCGACCGCTTTTGCTGAGTACCGCAGGGTTCCCTCCTCCTCTTCCTCCCACAATATACCCCCTCCTCCACCGCTTGATTTTGTGCCCGGTAGCAGTTATGGTAGTGAATCCTCTAAAAAATGGGGCGGCTTCTTCGATTATCTAGCCGCAAAAGCACGTAGGCGGTCTTCACGTGCCTCATCCACGGCCTCTATTGCCGCATCAGTAGCAGAGGGGTTCATTAGTGGTGCATGGGATTTGGCAAGAAACGAGGATATTTCGAATAAGACAGATGACGAAGAGAAGAGCGTCGATTGTGGCGATGGGGAGAGAAAGGCGAAAGTGAGCAACTTCTTGGGATTAGGAAGAATGTTCCAAAGCGGAACCGGAAGCTGGGAAAGGGGTCGCCCGCCCGCCCTGCCAGCATCATGGAGCATGCGAAGTATATCGGGATCGTCCACGCCAATGACCGGAGACCCGTTGTCGGCGAGTTGTGGCAAAGACGAAGAAGCGAAGAAGGACGCGGAAGAGACGGAGGAGGGGGGAGCAAGAGAAGTTGAGGGAGAGGGCCAAGGATCCGAAGAACGGCCTTGTGAAACTGAAGAAAAGGCTGAGAGTGCAGAGGGGAAAGCAAAGGCAGAAGGCGCGGAGATAATTCCAGAGAGAGTGGCGGCCGCACATAATGAAGTAGAGGGGATGGCCAAAGAAACGGAGGACAGTGCTGAAATGAAGGAGCGGGGAGTAGCAGAGCATGCCTCGAAAGAAATTGGCGAGGAAGGGGGAAAAGATGATTCCCCGGAGGTTGTCATGGACAAGGTGGCGGAGGGCGAGGCAGAGAGACATGACGACCACTCCAAATCGACTGCGGTGGTACAGGCCGGCTTGGAGGAGACGCAGTCCTCTTCTCTCTCTCTGGAGGCCGCCCAAAGGCCCTCTATTAGCACAGCTTCCGCACCACACGATGAAGATGCACCGCTCCTCTCCGTGAGCCGGCGCGGCTCCCTCGCCCCCACAATCACCAGTGTTTTGAGTGACGACGATCCCTCGTCCGAGGCGCCTGACTCGGTTATTATGACGGCCGATGGAGAAGAGGAGTCGCACAGAGGCAGACGTTTGTCCGAGGATGGAGAGTCGTCCTATGATTTGGTGGGGGACGTGGACGAGGGCCAGCGGTTCCTGGAGGAGGAGCTGCTTTGTATTGGCGATGATCAGGCTATTATCATGGTAAGTGCACCCTTGAGCCGGCCACGGCCGCACCGGATGGCTAATGATTTTGTGTCTTAGTACATTGCGTCCAACGTGGACAGCGCCATTGCATCGGCGGGCTAGTTTCATCCGTCTTACATGTTTATTTTGTACAGTCTATTTCTTTTTTTGGCGAAACAATTGTTTCTGAATTAAGTTGCGAAATTTTTGCTTCTGTGCGCGTTTCTGAGTTGGCTATTAATAGATAGTCTTAAGGGAAGAAAAATAGGAACCCTCCTCTCCCCATTCCTAATGCATTCCATTGCTTCCATCACCTTCATTTGATTAAACCATGTCGCGATCAAAAGGGTGGAAATGGCAAATTCTGATCCTCGCCGTCCTGCTCCTTCTACAGGGCAGCCTTGCCATCGCCGGCACAAAGACGCGATTTTCCTACTGTCCCAATGACCGTGGTTCCATGGATGTTATGGAAGTGGAAGCCGTCTTTGTTTCCCCGCAATCCGTCAACATTAGCATTTACGGTTCAGTCAATCAGCCCTTCGGAAATATCAACACTGATGAAAATAGTAAATAACTGTTGTTTTTTAACATAAGCTCTGGCCACTGATCTCTGTCTATGTGTTGCATATATCACTCTGGCTCGCAGCTCAAGCTACCGCGTTCACAAAGGTTTCGATCCTGGGCAATCAAATATTTAATCAACGAGAAGGTCTTTGCAATTTGACGCAAGGATGCCCTGCTTCCCCCGGCAATGTTACCTTTCATAAGGTATATTCTTCTGGATATATTCGGAGTCAAAACTTCCATTCAAAAAACTCCTTTTTTATTCTAACTGAATCTATAAACATGGATGCTTTCCATTCTAGTTGCTTCAGTTCAATGCATCTCTCCACAGTCATGGCGTCCCCTTGGGTGAAGCCGTGATTCAATTCCGGGCCCTGCACGAGAGGAAGACAGTTCTCACCTGCGTAGAAATTCCGCTGGCCTTTCAAAATCCCACCCTCTCAACCGCACTCATCTACATCCCGATCGGCCTGACCATTTTCATAGCACTGGCCTTGCTTCTACCGTATTTTGTGCAAACTGTCGGCCTTGGGGATCTCTTTGTTTACACAAGCAACTACGCCATGCACCCCAGACTGCTTAAGACCAAAACGCCTGGCTTGGCAGATATATGGGCCTATCATCTTTTTGTGGTTGCGATAGCCCAAATCAATATCGAGGGAATGCCCCAGTTTTACCGCATGTTTGCGGTGAATTTTGCCTGGAGCGGCTTATATCTGGGAATGGAGTGGGTGACACGGGTAGTAGAGAGGACGCAAGGATTGTCGGGTGGTCCATCTCCCCTAGACACTGGAAGCTTCCAAAGGAGACAGTCGGCTCCTCCCCCTCCCTCCACCGTCGCTCCGAGTTCGGTCGCAAATGCCGCAGACTCAAACCTCAGCTCCTTCGCGCGACTTGCAGGCATCGATCCACACGGGCTCTTCATCACCGTGCTAATTTGGTTTTCAATTGTTCTGGCTGGGATGCTCTTGGTACACGTCGTAATAATTGGTCTAAACTTCCTGCTTGGCTGGTGGAGACCAGCGAGATATGGAGGAGGCAGTTCAAAGTTACTTAATTTTACGCTAGGTATACTTGCTCAGCCATAGATTGGGAGAACGGCGTGGAATGCTCACTCTCGTTTACACAATCCCCTAGGAAACATACTGCGCTTGCTTTTGCTCTTTTACCTTCCGCTCTTGACTGTTTGTTTCGAACAGCTCATGGCCGTCTCTATCTGGCAACTGGACCTCGCCGCCGCATTACTGCTCATCTTTCCACTCTTCTCTCTCTTCGCATACATAGCATTTCTGGTGCTGCGTGCGCGGCCGCCCTCCCTGCTTTTTGACGACATGAACTTGCTTTTACGCTTCGGCCCGCTCTACAACACGCTAACCGACGAGACAAATGCGTTCTTCATCGTAGGGCTCGTGAAAACCCTTTTATGGGGGGCACTGCTAGGGGTCGTTTCCAACGGGACGGTTCAGTTGTCGATTCTGGTGACCGCTGAGGTTGCCTACTTGGGCGGTCTGATCTACCGAAGACCATATGCCGATGCGAAGATCAACCGATTCCAAATGCTGGTGGCCGGGTGGCGCATCATAGTCCTGCTGCTCATGTTTGGCGTGCTCTCCTCAAATGACGTGGCCACCCGAGGCTGGATCGCCTATGTGCAAATCCTGATGCATATGATCGCTTATTTCACCTTCTTTGCGATGACACTGTGGAACATTATCCGCTTGGTGGTCCGATTTGAGGTGGTGGAATCGAGTTTTTGGCATGCTCGCCTGCGACAGCGCCGGGCCGCCACCAGAAGTATGCCCACCACCCTCACCTCGATCCAAAACGGCCGGACCGCAAGCCTCAAAGGGTCGCTGGACTTTTCTTCGGGGGAAATGGCTGGATATAGGCTCTCGAATAGCGCCCGCCCAAGTGTGACCAGCACCCTTGTTGGCTCTGGGCCTGCCGAAGGTGTCATGGTCATTGGCGGGCCGCAGGGGAGATCCAGCCCGCTGAGCCATTCTGCTCTGGGGGGTGGGGCCGAACGGGATCCAGAAGAGACCTGGAGCGGAGATGATCAGAGGCAAACCTTTTACCGCCAATCGTACAAGAGCCGTAGGCGCTATGGCTCGCGCACGTTCAGCCAGCCGGTCATGCTGGGAGAGCTCTCACGGTCGAATACAGAGGAGAATCTGACCCAGTCGGCCGACGGAGGGGCGGAGCCGTCCCAGCGAAAGGCTTTTCGCCCGAAGGAAAGGGTAAAACATCTTTCTGTCGACATCGATCTGCACACATCCCTACTGGGGACCACCGAGAGGCATTCGCCTTCACCTCTCTCGGCCCCCCTCAACGGCTCGCCCCGCTATTCCGCCAAAGCCTATTTGACAAACACCTCAACCACTCCGATAGAGTATTCGCCCGTGGCCACCACCCTATCGCAGCAATCGTTGGCGAGCGTTGCCTCTCTCCACAATGGAGGCGCGATTCTCATTCCGGCCATTGGTGCTGCGGAAGGAGATCCATATGGAAGCTCAATGGCGGTGCGAGAGTGGGCAAGAGAGTCATCGGGGAGCGTGGGGAGGTATCCTTCCCCGACGAGAGCATCGGAGCGGCATTCTCCTGGCGGGCAAAGCCCCAGTTACAACGAAGCCTATTCAGACATGTCGAGTGGGGCGCGCGAGGGGACCCAAGAAGCGGCCAGGTTTGACCCCGACAGGCCAGAAGCTGGTGGGCATTTCGAGGTTAGAAGCATCGGTGCAGGCTCAATACAACCGGGGAAACTGGTGGTGGTCAACAGTGCGCCGGAATCCGATGAACCCACCCCTGACCCGCATCGACCGTGGAGGGAAGAGAACGATCTCGCTGCAGGGCGAGACGCTTCCAACGACCAATTTGTTTCTTTCGTCTCCCCGCCTCATCGTGGCCCTTCTCCTGCTTCAACCGGTATCCGCCGCTCCGGCCCAACGAAACTTTCCTCGCGGAGTGGGCGCTCGGCCCTGACCACAGAGAGTGAGGCCATATCTTTCGTCACGGCCCCTTCCCACATGTCGGACGAAGAGTAATAATAGCCCCCCACCACCCTTGCCTGCCTCATATCACATTCAAGCAGAATTAATTTTCAACACTCTCTATATATTATTTATTCTTTATACCTATTACCTATCTTATATGATCGATTGTATATAATCATTTGGAACATTAACATTTTTTTTATACACTTATTTTCTTGTTTTTTATTTTTTATTCTATCCTCAAATAGCAAAAAGGGCTGGATCAATACAATGTTAGAGAGAATTCCATCGAATTTGCAATATATGCCGTAATTGGTCAGCATTCAATCCCCTCTATGAAAGGTATACATGCAGAGCAATGGATAGATTAATGGTGAAAGAAAAAACCGATCAAATAAGATCAAGTAAACGCTCTCATTCCTCATGATCGCCCCTCATCCCCCCATCGCCCTTATATAAGACGTGGCCGGTTTCTACCCAAAACCAGGCCCCGACTCCATCGGGCGAGGGAGAAGTAGCGAGAGGGATCAAGGCTCCTTTGAAAAAAGGGAGGATGTCGAGTCTCTTATTTTCATCACCTCGGCTTTCTCCTTCATACAAAAGAAGTAGAAGAAAAAAAAAACCTAAACTGAGCCCAGTCTAGAAATAAAATACATGTTTAATCACATAGGATTCAGATCCTCTTAGATTAAATCATCTCTACACCAAAAGTTCAACGAAGGAAGTTTTTGGTGGATCATATAAACAGTGGAACGCGACTGAACCCCCCTTATTGTGTCTTTTAATAGGATTCTGCGCCACCCTTTCTGGAAATGTCAGAGCTTGGATTTCGACAACTAGATTGAAAGCAATAAGAAGACCCGGAGCCTACATCGTAACCACGCCACGTTTCGTAGTGAGGCTAGTTTTTACGTGATGAAGCTGGTTTGAAGCTAGGCCGTTGAATGGGAGACATGAGGCGTGGCTTTGCTATCGCATGTATTATGGGCTGATATTGCCGGGTCCCAAGGGCGGATATCTAGGTTTACGTATTGTTTCCCTTACAGAACAAAGCCGATATAATTTACTAAGAAATAGATGGGTGAATTAGAAGTACAAACTCTAAATTAGGTCATATCTAACGCAAGAGAACACTAATTAAAACAAAATATCTAAACATATGGAAACAAGGCAAAAGCAAGGTCATGCATCGGAGCTAGGCTGCCGCCTTGAGTGCACATTCACATTCGCCCCATACCCATCGTATCAGCTCCCGTGCCTGTGCCCTCCCAAGTTCCATCAGTCCCTTTGCCTTCAACTTTGCTAAGCATCCAATTGGCAGCCGTGGATTCTCCATTCGCACCGCCAGGTCGCCTCTCTTTTTCTCGAAAAACTCTACATTATCCCGCTGCGCGACCTCACGTAGGGCTGGTTGCCAAACCGCATCGAAGTACTCTCCCATTTCAAAGGTGCGTTCCATTTCTTTACGGAGGGCTGCCACCTCTAGTCCGGTTCTGGGCTCTTCTGCCACTGCCCCACTGTCTTGGCATTGGCGGCGAGCACTGTCATACTGGATTTCCTCCAATATTACGTCTGCCATGGCTTGAATGCGTGCTTGCTCAGGGGTGGCGGGGACACATCGCGTGCCGGAATAAACCGAGGCATTCAACTCGAATTCGGGATCGCAGCTCACGATTTTTCCATCTGAGCATGTTGCATGGGGCGGGCAGGGGGTGCACCATCTCCACCCATATATATTGTGGCATGTCCCCACCGGCAATTCTATAAAGAACCAAGCCAGACCGCAAGCTATCACCGCCAGCAGCACCACCATCCCAAGCGACCAATCGACTTCCTCACTAACAACGGTCTTTTGTTTTTGGGACTGGCGGCGCTGCGTTTTGAGAGCGGGAGAGAGAGGCGGATTGGGAAGCGATGGGTATTTGGAAACAGGCGATGAAAAAGCAGTGGGGTCCACTGACGATGCACGGCGACTTCTGCTCTGGGATCGGGAACGAGAACGGGAGCGGGCACGCGAGAGTTGGCGAGACCGCATCTCTGTCTAGAGGGTATTAATAGTTTAGAAAGATGTGTGCAGGGAGGGTGAGGTACATAGCAATAACTACCATGGGTGAATTTTTATTGAAGCCGGGTTCCAGGCGATGATAATTAAGGGTGCGTGGAGTTTCCGAGAACAAAGGCTGGTTTGAGGATGGGTTAGTGATCCGATATCGACCGCTGACGAGCGAGCAAACATGTACAAACTCACCATTCGCCTCCCTTCATAGTCGGGCATCTCGAACGACAGTGGTTCACTCATTCTGTGGCCAAAACGCCTACTTCCCTTTGCAAACCCATGACCTCCACTGTCGGATTCTTCGCTCTCAGGAGGGATGTTCTCTTGGTCTCCCCCGGCCCGACTCTGCCTGAGTTTCTGCTTGGCTGGCGGGAGAGGCACCACAAATCCATCCTGGCTCACCTTTGCCTTCTTGTTGTTGACACTCTTTACCCTGTTCCTTTCTCCAAGTATGTTTTTTTCCACGGTGGTTTCTGAAAACCGCTGAATGTTGGTTTTGAAGAGCTCTATCAGATCATCTTTGCGAGAACGCGAACTGAATTTTATCCCATGCGAAGAGAGAATTTCTTTCTGCGGATGATGAGGGGACGGGACAGAAGAGGCTTTAGGGAAGATAGCAAGGGACTAGAATGGTGTCATGGAGTAGGAGTCATACTTACAAGCTCTGGAATTCGGAGTGTGTAAGGATCGAAATTGGGATCCGAGTAAGCGGGTGGGGGCATCCTCAAAAATAAGATCAGGTCAATTCTAAGCTTTATGAATGGATCTCGTCAAAGCTGTGCAGTTTGGAGGGGAATTTCAGAAACAGCAGCAAAGATAGATAAAAATTTATATCGAGAGGGGTAATATCGATCTGGAATTTAAAGAATTTATCGCGTACAGACGCGTAATAATAATTGAAACCGACCGGAATTTTTCCAAGCACGGGGAATGCTTAATTAGGGCAGAGGGATCCTATTCTCGTGTGTCTCGCAGTCATATACTAGAGCCAATTCGCTCACCTAAGCCTTACACGCTCTAGTCCTCTCAGAGTTATCCGATTTAATCCTTCATTTTCCTTTTGGTAGACAGTCCAAGGGGCAGCAGCCAAAGAGTGTGACATAGAATTGGAAGAAGGAAGAGACTACAAAGATATACTTTAGGGAGGAAGGTGCTCAAGAGTTGATGACCATCGAGTGGTAATTGACTCTTGAGTTGCGGAAAAGCCACTCACACACTTATATCTATCTAATTTATACCACTATACTATTACCTTTTATTTCTTTCTCTATTGCATTTAATCTATGCTATTAAAAATCTTTTTAGTAATATAGACTCAATGATAACAAAATACAATAAGACTTTATCTCTTTAAATTTTGTCACTTCAACTCATAAATTACTATTTTTTTTTTCTTTCTCAATATTCACTCTCAGGATTCTTTATCAGAAATAAAGACTCAATGATCACAAAAACTTTATCTCTTTAAATTTTGCCACTTCAACCCATGAATTTCCTTTTTTTACTTTCGCAATTGTATTCAATGTACACTATTAGGTGTTTTTTTCAGTAATAAAGACTCAAGGAGGGTCAAAAACACAAACATTCAATTTCCTCTCTTTAAATCTAATGACTCAACGATAAAGGACCCCTTATGAACCTCTTTTATTGGAGCGGTCTGTAAGAGCGAGAGAGCAGTCACGCTTATCTCATGAGCTAATTTTTGATTCACTCGGGAGTATATAGTCGACTCCACTATTTTATTCCCGCTCTTGCCATTCTAACCTAGTCCTTCACCATGCTGATAGCATCATTATCCGTAACTCGCCACCGTGTTCCCGTGCATACATTGCGGTATTTCTCGCATGTCCCGCCCAAGCCATTATCGCCATCCAAGCAGGCCCTCATCCCTAAATCGGGCACCTATCCATCCGGATTCCTCGCCTCAGGCGTGCACTGCGGCATAAAAAAAAACTCCCTTCCGGATCTAGCTCTTCTACTCTCCGAGCGTCCGTGCAATGCCGCTGCAGTCTTCACCAAAAACACGTTCAAAGCGGCTCCCGTTCTTGTCTCTCGAGAGGTATTGGAGAAACGGCAAGGGAGTGGTCTTCGGGGGATTGTGACGAATTCGGGATGCGCCAATGCCGTCACCGGAACGCTCGGGATGCAGAATGCGAAAAAAATGGCGGCTGGATTCGACTCCCTCACCGGCGAGCAGGACAGCTGTCTCGTGATGTCAACCGGGGTGATCGGGCAGCATCTTCCTATTGAAAAAATCCAGCGCGGAATTCAACATGCCGCTGATTCCCTTTCCTCTGCGCACGAGGGCTGGATGCGGTGTGCTCAGGCCTTCTGCACTACCGACACATTCCCAAAGCTCTGCTCCGAGGAATTCAAACTCCCTTCCTCTGGTCGCACCATTCGCTTCGCAGGCATCAGTAAGGGTGCGGGAATGATTCACCCGAACATGGCAACCCTCCTCAGCTTCGTCGCCACGGACGCGGCGATCTCGGCCCCACTACTACGGAAAGCCCTCGAGTATGCGGTGGACCGGTCGTTTAATGCCATTTCGATCGACGGGGACATGAGCACAAACGATACGTTTGCGGTGCTGGCAAACGGAGGAAAGGAGGGGGAGATTAAGAGCGAGGAGGACGGAGACTATGTCGGATTTCGCGATGCCCTGACGGCCTTCTCGGCGCGATTAGCCCAGTTGGTGGTGAGAGATGGGGAGGGCGCCACCAAATTTGTGACCATCCGGGTCAAGGTAAGTTCCATCCCCACCCGACCTCCATGATCTGAAGAGGATGGTGTATTGAAAAACCTCGTGCTTATGCTCTAGGGCGCAAACACGTTTGAGAACGCCAAGAAAATTGCCTCGACCATCTCCACCTCGGCTCTCGTCAAGACGGCACTCTATGGCCAAGATGCCAATTGGGGCCGAATCCTGTGCGCGGTCGGTTACTCTGATGTCCCCGTCGATCCCACGCGGGTCAGCGTCTCCTTTGTCCCGACCGACCAATCTCCCCCGCTGAAACTGTTGGTTCGCGGAGAGCCCGAAGCGGTGGACGAGGAGCGGGCAAGCGAGATTTTGAAGATGGAGGACCTGGAGATTCTAGTCGAGCTGGGCCAAGGGAACGAGGAGGCAACCATGTGGACGTGTGACTTTAGCCACGAGTATGTTAGTATTAACGCCGACTATCGCTCCTGAGCGGGTTAGAGTCTTCTCTATAATTTTCTCTCAAAAAAGCTGCGCGGCTTTCCTGTTTTGCTATTTTATATGTTTTTACGACTGTTTTGTTTTTTAATCTCGCACTTATATCCATCATGAAAATCTCTTTTGCCGTTCCATCCTTCCACGAAATTTCATCCTCCTTATCCAGATCAATGAAATAAACTTAAATGGTGGCAAGTCACAACGCAGTCACGTCGGGGCGTTATGGCAAGAAATTCCCGACCAAAAAAGTATACGCCTTGCAACCTTTCATTTTTTTTTTCTCTTTCATTCCCAACCTCCTCCATTTCTCAAGACACACTAATCAACATGAGACCCTTCTACGAAAATGACAGCCACCGTCGCATGACCAAGGTTGACCAAGCCATGAAGTTCTTTGTGCTGGTAGTGAACGTGCTGACTTCGGTAATATCCCCCCTCTTTCCTTGAAACACTTTTTTTTTCCACGGTGAAGTTCACAACCCCCTCTCTTTTACTTTTTATGGGGCACTCTTTAGCTCGCCGGTTTGGCTCTGGTGATTCTTGGCCTGGTCATTTATCTGCGCTCCGACATCGCACTCTATTCCAAGACCACTCCCATAGCGCTCATGATTCTCGGCGCAGTGGTATTCGTGGTGAGCTTCATGGGGTGCTTGGGCGCGATGGGAGAATTGCGAAGCGTATTGATCATTGTGAGTTTTGCCTTCATTCATGGATGGCGTATTCTTTTGAACCCGTCTGGACTAACCCATTGCTTTGCCATCCAGTACTTCTCTTTGCTACTTCTACTTGTTCTTGTTCAACTCTTCATCACCATCCTAGCATTTACCCCCAAGATCGACGACGCGATCGATGCCGCATGGCAAAAGGCCTACGACAGCGATTCCAAGCTCCTCCGGGACATTGAGAATGAGTATTCGTGCTGTGGGCTGCGCAATGTCACGGACCGCGCTGTCCCCAAGAGGGCGCCGGATGCATGCGTCACCTCGCCCTACTTCGGGTACGACCAGCCATGCTACAGACAGCTGCGCAAAGCCTATAAGCGGAATGGGGAGGCAATCGCAATAGGAGGTCTGGTGTTGGCCGTGGTGCAGATCCTGAGTTTGATGTGCGCTGGAATGCTGATTTCCAGAATCCCAACTCCCGAAGAGCGCGAGCGGGAATACTTGGCCGAGCATGAGCGCTTGGTGCGGGACGGCAGAGGCCTGAAACCAGGCGATGGATATGGCACAGCAGGATCTACGTCCCAGACCTAATCTCCGCATCCACTCCATAGCTTCCCCCCCTCCCTCCTTTTTTTTCCATTTCTAATTCAGATTCGTACCATGGGATAGGCCTGTTATTCTCCATGAATTTGTAACAGCTCATTTTAATATATATACACGCATAATCTATATATACGCGTGTCCAAGTGAAATATCGCCTGGAAGGCTTCTAGCCATCGGACCCTTTATCGAAGAAGAAAAGAGGATGGTGACATGCCCTGCATTTTAATCTTCTCCCATTGATTGACAACCTCCATTGTTATGATTGTGAAAAGACAAGCACCAGATGACCTGATGCCGCTCCCACAGGAATGGAGGCTGGGTTTGAACAAGGGAGGGAACGGTCAACCTGAAATTTGTAAGAGGACAGTGGATGTAATGAAGATATGAAGGATTTATTTGGAGAAGAAAGAGGAGAGTATAATCCCTTCAACTCTTCTTTTATGCAGTCCGAGTAAACATTGTAGCTGCGCCTCATTTTATGTTCCCTTTAGTTCTGAGAAGAGAAATATCGCATTAGACGATTCTATTCTAGAAGCCAAAATGCGAGAATCGTAGAGAGCACATTATAAAGACATCGTTGGTTGAAAAAGACTTTGAACATGTGGACAACTTGAGACGCATTGTATTCAAAGGCACGAACTAACATGCCATTGCAACCTAAACTCTAGGCATTGCGCCCCACACTCGATGTGGAAAAGGCGTGAGTGAAGATCAGAGCATTCAACTTTTTTTTTTTTTCGTGTCCATCTGATTCAATATAGTGCTGCTCCACGTGAATAGAGCACAACTAGACCTGAGAGCCTTGGGAGACCAAGTGAAGAAAGATAGTTTTACCCAGGCTTCTATAAGTATTCAACAAGTCAATCCAGTGGTATGTCAAATTAGAAATTTCACGCCCTCCTTCGATTAGAAATTCGCAAATGGAACGACAGGAATGAAGGGCATCCTGTGAGAAGCATGGGTAGGAAGCATATTTTCATTTGCTTTTTTCGAACAACGGATTCTCCCCCATAATTCCCCTGGGTCTATCTAATCTCAGGAGGATGCTTCTCGACGGGAGCCTGGTTTTGAAGATATTTCTGCAGTTTATTTAAGCTGAGTAGCCGTGGCTCTCTAAATAATCGAGAATGGTCTGCAGAATAGGTTGAGATGCAGATGGTTAGCGAGAGAGCTCGCCTAATCAAATGTGTATACTGGAACTTGCCTTCACACTCTCTTCCACTGATTTCTCATCCGTCCTCAAGTGGATTTCGGGGTTTAGCGGCGGCTCGTAAGGAGCGGAAATCCCGGTGAACTCCTTGATTTCGCCAGCTTTAGCCTTTTTGTAGAGTCCCTTCGGATCGCGCTGCTCCACCACAGAGAGCGGGGCGTCGACAAACACCTGAATGAACCAGGAAGAAAAAGAATAGAGTCACCAACTTGGTGCCGATAGAGAAAGAAGACGATGACCAACCTCAACAAATGGAATGCCAGCTTCAGCATGAAGCTTACGCGCGTCGTCTCTATCTTCGCGATAAGGGGAGATGAAAGCAGTGATAGCAATTAGAGTGGCGTCGGCAAAAAGCTTCGAGACCTAGAAGGACAAATTCACATGCGTCGATCCGAATTCCTTAATCATACTTTGCAGTCAATGTGGCCGCGTTTACCTCTGCAATTCGCCGAATGTTCTCTTTTCTATCCTCAGGGCCGAATCCCAAATTCTTATTCAATCCAAACCGAATGTTATCACCGTCAAGGCGATAACTAGCAACGCCGGCGTGAAGGAGGGATTGCTCAAGAGCGGTGGCGATGGTCGATTTCCCAGAGGCGGAGAGGCCGGTGAACCAAATGGTAAGCCCCTTTATCGAATTACAAAAAAAAAGATCAAAATGTCTGGCGAAACCAACACCTCATTGCGGCAAAAGGTCATTTACTTTTTGTTTGAGTAGCTGCTCGCGCTCCTGGCGCGTGACATTGCCGGCGTGCCAGGTGATGTTTGTGGAGAGTTGACCGGTCATGGATGGTTTGATAATTAAGTAAGAATCTGGGAGAATACGGTTACTTGTGATTCACGGCCTCATCTTGCTTATTTCATCTCCGCACAATCTTGAACTCGCAATTTCAGGCGAATGGTTGCCACGGGAAATTATACAATTCACTCTCTCCCAAGATGGCTTGCGTTTAGAAACGCTGGGCCGGAGAGTTTGGAAAAACAAACAGAAATTATAAAAAGCAGCCCTTGGCCTTTGGTTTCCGGGCATCCCGGCGCACCAGGGTCATCAAAATGTGACGATAAAGTCGACCGGAGTTACCGACGACACTGGCACATGATGTCAGAACTGTCGGGTCGGGGGATGGGTGTGACGAGGCGACTATGAACATGTGTCAAGAGAGGCGCCAGTATGGCTGGCCGTGATTAGGAAAGAGGCAGGGGGCATGAGAAGCAGACACAAGGGGGAGCGACGGCGCCTACGCTGCGCGGACGCTCAGCAGCGAACGCATACGCTCCACCCGCGGATCGTTCGGCCGTGCATCAGGAATGTGACTGCGCGGCACTTGCGGCTGCCCGACCACATCCTTCGGGGTGGAGGGGAACATGGGATGAGTCTCCTTGTGCCAAGGAAAGCCCTTGTCGCCACCGGATCCGGCTCAGAGCGTGCTCTTTGGCCGTGGTTCAGCTGCTCGACGCTGGCTTTACACGGGCGCGGCCCCGTGTTTCCCAGCAATAATCTAAAGAGGTCCTCCTGTGACGGTCAAAACAAAGCTCTCCGGCCAATCAGGGGGCATCTGGCCAGGCGGAGTGTGCGCTCGCGCTTTCCCCTATGAGGCTGCGCCCTCCAATCCCGTCGCCCCCAAGTCGAGGGCTCCTGCGGGATCATTATTGATACCACGTAGCACAAGAATGTGCCACGAAAACGCTTGAACGATCGAGCCTGAAATTTCTAAAAAAATCGTTCTGAAAATAACCATTTGCTTTTTTCTCCGCACATTCCAACCAAACCCCTCAGATCCATCCCTCTCTCCCACATCCCCTCGTTGAATTATCCATCGTCATGCTGCTGCCCAGCCCCCTCATCCTCTTGGCCGCATTCCCCCTCGCCCGCGCATTCGACAGTAAGTGCCTAACCGCTCTTTTGCCCTCATTGTCTCCCGCTCTGACCTGGAATGTTCCCCTCGTCATTGCTCGCCAAAGTCAACACGGTTGACAACAGCACAAAGGCAAACTTCCCGCAATGGTGCACGCTGTAAGTACTCTGGCCTCCGACTCATGCTTGGGTGCGTGCGCCGCCCCCGCTCGCAGCCCCGTATACTCATCCCCTCTCCATGTAGCCAAACCTCCTCATGCGAAAACATCTGCCAGGACAGTGGGTTCTCCGTCATGAAGAATGACTGCGATTCGGCGACGCTCGCCTACCACTGCATCTGCAGCAATGGAATCTCTCCTAATGCGTCCGAATACACGGAGACCATCCCCTACTTCCAGTGTACCTATGACCAGCAGCAGTGCATCAGCAAGTGAGTGACCAGAGCGGTACACACAGGGCCCGTGGCCGACCTAACGCTAACGCTCCCGCCCCCCCCCCCCCTGTTTTCTGTAGATGCCCCATCGGCGACACCGCGTGCTTCAACCAGTGCAATGCCGTGAAATGCTCCGCCACTAACCCAAAGAAGTAAGTGGATATTGGACAATTGGATGCGGCCTTGGCTGAACATTCCTCTTGCCTCCCCGCGTTTCGCGGATTCAAGGTACAACCAGACGACGCAGAAGACAATTGGCTCCCCCTCTGGCACCGGGGGCGCGCGCGCGACTCCCTCCAACTCCATCTTCAGCGACGCCAGCGCCCTCTTGTCGAACACGGGCTACGCGGTGGTCGCGGCGATGGTCGTCCTGGTCATGGGCGTGGCCCACTAGGCTGTGCTCCTCCCTTCCTCCTCTCCCTCTCCCCTATGTAGCCCCACCCATCCATTTGCATATTTCACGAGGCAGGCTGATTTTCCAACCCTTGTTTTCTTTCCCTGACTGTACCGAGCCATCAATAAAAAGATCCCGCAGATGCTATTTGTTTTAATATTTTTTTTTATTTTCCAAAAGAACACACTAACGACAAGAGAAAGAAAAAGAAAATAAAAAGGAACATCAACTAGAGCGCGGGATTAGAGCTGGCCAGGTTGGGCGGCGGCCTCCTCAGGCTGCTGCTGGGGTGCAGCGGGCTGCTGGAAGTCTTCGGAGGTGGGGGCCGAGATGGGGGCCTCCTCCTTGGGCTCGAGAATCGTCACCACATCCGGAAGAGGAGTCTTGGGGCCAACGCGGCCTGTTGGGTCCCAAGGCAACATAATCTTCACTTTGAGACCAAGCACACCCTGGCGGAGCAAGACGTGGCGGATGGCCACATCGACGTAGTCCTTGATGGGCTGACCGGAGTGGATCATGAACCCGTCTACGAACTTCATAGACTTGGCACGAGCGGCACGGAGCTTGCCAGACACAACCACCTCGCAGCCCTTGGCGCCCGACTCCATGATGAAGCGGACGACACCATAGCATGCTCTGTGAAGCAGAGGAAACAGTGTGTTTAGTCCGGGCGGGAAGCAGTAGAGGGGGGAAAGAGCAGAGTGAAGCGTTACCTTCTGACGGCAAGACCCTGCAGCAGTTTATATTTCAAGCTCTCGCACTGAGCCACGGCGCACAACCCACGGTTGCTGACCTTCTCGGCATAGAGTTCGACGGTGTTCTCAGGGAAGCGGAAGCGCTTCTGGACCAAGGCGGTGAGCTCGCGGATGCGGCGGCCCTTCTCACCAAGTACCTGCTGGGTATGGGTGGCACGGATGATGATCTCAGTGCGGGCAGGGGTGACGCGCACCTCGACGCCCGAGTAGCCCTCCTCCGCAAGCTCGCGCTGGAAGAACTCGTTGAGTTCGGCGAAGAAGACTCCGTCGGCAACGAACTATATGAAATGGATGGAAGCATGAATAATCGTGATCATGAACGTGCCATGGTCGGCGACACCGAACACATTGATTCCCTGATCATATCCACCGGGGAGAGAAGGAGGGCGGCAGAGCCACATGCGTTCATTCCTTCTCTCTCCCCTCCCCCTCCTCCTCCATCCACCCACCCATCCATCCATCCATCCATCCAACCATCCATTCTCCCACTCCAGCCCTCTATCCGCCTAGTTTCATTCACTAACCTTTCTCTTCTTAGAAATCTGTGTTGCAGCCATGTTGTATTTCTGAGGCGTTGGCAAAGAAAGATGACACTTTCAACGGGCAGCGATGGCACTCGAAAATCGAGGGTAAAAGAGGAGGAACCGGGCAATTTGTTCGCGCAATAGTCAAATCTTTCTGGGATCTGAAAATCGCTTGTGACTGCTTTTGCCCTCGATTCATATTCAGGGCGAGCGATCATCACGAGTCTAACGCGAAAGGTGCGATCGATTCCAATGCTGGTGCACCTCGTCTACCCCCTGTACGCAGTAGCCCTTCTCTCCTCTGCCATTTATCTTTTTCACCTCTTTTCTCGTCGTGCTCCGCCGATCACCAATGCGCGCATCCTCATAGTCACTGCGCATCCAGATGACGAGTGCATGTTCTTTGGCCCGGCCATCACTGCTCTAGCAAGGGGAAACAAGATATGGGGATTGTGTCTCTCTAGCGGTACTACTACTGCTGATGGCTTTCTTCCAATGGCGCCCAGGCTAATGCAGCTTTTTGCAATTCCACAGGTAATCATGATGGACTTGGAGAAATTCGAAAAAGAGAGCTGGCCAGGAGTTTTCGCGAGATGGGGGTTACAGAGGATCGCGTCACTGTGATAGACCATAAGTACCTATATCTACATTTGGCAATGGGGGTGTCCACCATCAACTAATGACTACATCATTTTTAGGGAGCTGCAAGACAACCCCAAACGCCTATGGAGCGAGAAGCTAGTCAGCGAGGTGGTGGGAGAATATGTCAAACGCTACGACATTGACACCGTAAATGGATCTTCTCGTTACCATGTGACCTCAGACTAACCCACGGACATCCGTCCCACTAGATCCTGACCTTTGACGACGGCGGTGTCTCGGGACATCCCAATCATCGCGCCTGCTATCGTGGCGTCAGGTGAGTTTGTTCGTGTGTCTGCTCCGCTTGCTACACCCCTCTAACCCAAGTGAACGGTAGGGATTTTGTCCGCAATCATACTGCCCCCTCCGCCTACGCCCTCACCACAGTCTCCCTTGCTCGCAAATATACCGCCCTCTTTGATCTTTCTCTCTCGAGCTTTTTGCTCTCGCAAAGCGATCTCTTTTTGATCTCCTCTCCCGCCGACTTTTTAGCTTCCCAGCGTGCTATGCGTTGCCACCGTTCCCAGTTGGTGTGGTTTCGGCACCTGTATGTGTTGTTCTCGAGGTACATGTGGATGAACGACTTTCAACGAATCGACTCGAACCCTTTGTAATATATACACACATTTGAGCATTACCGAATATATTCTGCCTTCGAGCTTTTTTATCATGCATCCTGAATCAAGAACCATAATGAATTTTTGCCTTTTTTCATTCAGTGCCCTCAAAAGGCTAACCAATAGGCCCCGCCTCGAAGACCATCCCTCCAAGCCTCTCTATCTTGGAGCTGGTCCTCGAGGGATGGCAAGGACGAGAAATCCCATTGCACCCTCGGATGGCATATTTAAATTTCATTTTTACTGTATCGTATTGCAAAAAATAAAAGCAAAAAAGAGCGTGAAACGAGCATGTAGGACACCAAGCGGGGGGAAATCCGCGAAATGGCTGCTCCCCTCCATGGCTAGAACAAACTAACAAGTGGTGGAAACTACTCATGGGGTGCAACAACAGTATGGCATGTATATACAGATAGATTGACGGCAGAGAGGGGAATATGAATATATATGGGAGGGGGGGAGATTTACACACGGTTATCCAATGAGTTGCTAAAAATACAAGACCCCGCCCAGCTAATACATATCGGACAGGGTCGACCTAAGGTTTTGAACGGGCTGCGGCTTCTTCTTCAGCTTGGCTCGCCGCATCCTCCTCTCGGCCCTAAGGGGGTCCCCGCCTTGCTCCAAATCCGAGCCATCCCGCACCATTCTATCGAGCACATCTCGCAGATAGAAGGGCGCCAGGTTGTGCTGCACCTGCTGCAGCGTGGCGGCAGCCGTCTTCGGATGGTGGAGCCCCAACTCGTTGTTTTTCAGCTCGCCGCCAAACACCAGGTCCATCTCTTCAAGGGATTTGCCCTTGGTCTCCGGGACAAAAAAGTGGACCACCAGGCCCATCACAGCACAGCTTAGGGCGAACACCGCATACAGTCCCCATGTGGTGGCGTTGAGAATGATCGGCACCATCTGGCCAATCACCCAGTTGGTAATCCAGTTGGAGGCGGTCGTGATGGAGTTGGCTTTGGCGCGAATACGCAGAGGATATATTTCGGCTGGATAAATCCAACAGCCCGGGCCCCTAGAGAGAAACCCCACCGAGGAAGGAAGGGGGAGAGAGAGAGAGAAGAAGAAGAGGGGAAACGCAAAGAGAAGAGTAAAACCACAAGCTCCCAAAGTGTCAATACACTCTCACATAGTTACCAGCTATACGCGAAATTGGCCACAAAAAAATAGAGCGAGATGAGAATCGTGAGTTTGACGGAGGTCACCGTTGTGATGACAATGTTGCGATCCTCCTGTGGCGAATACTCGAGCTTACTGTACACGCCCAGCAGCAGCCCCATGATGGACATCGAGAGGCACATCATAACGGCACCCGTGATGAGGGTTGCGCGACGGCCCCATCGATCCACAAAGAGCACCGCGGGGATGGTGAAAACAACTATGATCCAGCACACGGATCGGTACATGAGAGAGGGGGAGAACACCCTTCCGTTAGACAAAAAGCACTCTACTTGGCAATCGAGAACAAGCCTATACCGTTTATAATCCCATTAATGGCCGTGGCTAGAAGGGAGGCCGACGTCTCCTGCAGCCCGATGTTACGAAACATTTCCGGCGCATAGTACATGATGCTATTGATGCCGGTGAGCTGCGAAAACACTTGGATCGCAATCCCGACCAGCAGTCTCTTCCGAATGTTTTCGGGGCCCTTGCTAAACAGCTCAAAATAGCCCTTGGACGCAAAGGTTTGCTCAAACTGCACGTTTTGTTTGATTTCCTCGTACTCCAGCCGAGCTTCCTCCTTCGTATCGCGAAGGATATTCAACACGCGCAAGGCGTCTATATCACGATTTTGATCGACCAGCCAGCGGGGGGAATAGGGGAGAAACATGGTTCCAACGGCTAAACATCATGAACAATCAGATCCGGTGAGCCCACCAAGAAGAGGTCACCCAAGGAGAGTAGGGAGGAGAGAGGAGGAAATGGCGGGCGAGGAGGGGGATGGGAGGGAGAGGGAACACTTACTCAGGATTGCAGCCGGCACGCACTGGATCAAAAGGGGTATCTGCCACTGCCGGTCGTCATTCAATTTTTGCGTGAAGTAGTTGATCCAAAAGCTCACCGCAATGCCCACGGTAATTGCCAGCTGTTGCAGCGAGATCAGCCGTCCCCTCAGGTCTTTGGGTGCTATTTCCGACTGATACAGAGGAACGATCATGGAAAGAGCACCCACCGCCAAGCCGGCGACTACCCGGCCAGCGTATAATTGCGAGAAGGATTCGGCATTGCCCTGCAGAGCACTCCCTATGATAAATAGCATCGAGCAAAACGCGATGGAGACGCGACGGCCTATGCGGTCAGCAATAAAAGCAGAGAAAAGGGCACCCACTGAGCAGCCGGCCATGAGCGAGGAAACAATGGCGCCCGTGACGGCAGGGGAAGAGGGGAACCGAGCTTTAAAATATTCCATGGTGAGCACGCCGGATATGACGCCGATATCGTATCCGAACTGATGAAGGTATGAAGATAATAAGCGTGATCAATGCGAATGCCCAAGAGAGATGGGGAGGAAAAAAGACATACCAGAAAGCCACCGATTGCGGCGAAGCTGGAGAGGAGGCGAGCGAGAGCCGGGTGGGAAAATGGCCGATAGTTACCATCTCAATACACGGAATAGAGAAAGTGATCGTCATTACCATGCTATGGTGTGCACCAAAATTCGTGAAAGGGCCATTGTGTCATTCTATGAGTCATGACAGTGGGGAGGCGGAGAGGTGCCAATGAGAAATGAGTCTTCGGAATGGAGAATATAAGGGAAAAAAAAGAACAGACAATGAAGAGAAACGAAAATGTCTTGGAAAAAAAAAAGGAAGCAAGACTATAGGGCATGCGATAACCGTTGCTTCCAAAATGGATGGCACCAGTGAATAATTAAGGTTCGCCTTCTTAATTGGGGAAATGCGCACAGAGCCTGCCACACTGGATTCGGAAGAAACACAAAAATCCTTTCGATTAGGGGAGATTTTAATATTAGTATATATTGGGATAGATAAGGCTGCGATAGGAGAGTCGAGAACAGAGCAGCCAGAAAAAAGCGATAGAGCAAAAACAAGATTAACAATAAATAAATAAAGAAGACATTAAGAAGAGGGGTAGGGAAAGGAGGGGGTGCATCGGGGGAAGGAAAGAAGGGAGGAGGGGGGGGGGAGAGAAGGGGTAAGGCTGGGGAGGATTAAAGAACGTAGGCAAGGGAAAGAGGCAAGAGGCAGGGCCAGACAAGTGAGTCAACGCTCTGGGGCAGAAGGGTATCGACTGAGAAATACAGAACCAGAACTTTATGCGCTGCGGTACGGAGGACTGGCCAAAGAGCCGACACTACTGCTAGCGAGCCCGTCAGCCACCTTTCTCTACAGGCGCTAAGCATGAATTCTAATGCAAATAAACTTACCTTGCGCGCACATCTATCATCTCCAAAAGCTTCTCCACGCTCTCCGTCCTATCCATCTCCACAACCTTGCGCTCGAACTCTCCTGCGGTGGCATTTTCGCCTCCCCCGAGGGCGTCGCGCAAACTCTCCACCCCTATCTCCATCGCGGCCTCCTTAGCAAACCCATCCTCGGGCAGCGGCGTGGCGAGCCTCCCCGCCTCGACGATGGGCGCCACGATGGAGGAGCGGATTTGGGCGCGTCGGTAGAGGTCCACACGCTCCCCGAATTTAGCGTTCAACAGGGTCTCCACCGTTATTGGCGAGTCCTTGAGCTTCGAGTCGGACTTGAGCGCATTGGCCACGTCGTCTTGCTCAAACAAGGTATCCACCGGATGCACCGCCTGGATCCCCTCCCAACCCGTCGCCTGCTCCAAGGCTTTGAGCTCCACCCACTGCCCCCTCTCCACCCGTGCCGCCTTCACCTTCGCGACGTACTCCTTGAGCTTTCGGCTTTCTAGCGCATCCGCCACATACTCTAACACCTCGGCCACCACGCTCTGCACAACCGCCTGGCGCTCCGCCCCCTCGTTTCGCACCGATTCCTGCAGCTTGAAGGCGAGCGGCATGACGCCCGCGGCCCCCGCTTCTCCTCGCCCCATATCCATCAGCGCCCCAAGCACCCAGGCCACCCCCACCCAGTCGCGAGGCAGCCCGATCGGCACCAGCTCAAGCACGACTTGGTGGAACGCGCGGGAAAAGCCATCCATCGTGCAGCCAGTTTGGCTGTGCTTCTGGCCACATAACAAGCGCAGGATGCCGATGTATTTTTCGCGCACTGCAGGGTCCCGGCTTTTCAGTAGTGGGACCGTTGGAGCCCAGGAGCCCAAGGCGGGCGCCTCTTCCCCACCCTCCTTGAATGCACTGGCCTTGGCCACTTCCTCCAAGCACCAGATCAGCACCATCTCATGCTGCTGACTTGCGAGCATCCTGCCCACCAGGTGGCCCACCACGTCCCCCACTTGATTATCCGAGTAGACATGGGCGGCCAAGCCGCCTACGGCCTCAATGAGAGCGGCTAGGGTAGCCCCGCTCACGTCCTCGGGACGGTGGAGCTCGGGGCTCAGCAGAGCTTCGCCGGGTAGGCTTAGGAGAACATTGATAAGCGCATTGGTGGCTTCTGGGATGGAGAGCCCCGGGAAGGAGGACGAGTGAAGGACATTGGCGAGAGCGCGGGAGAGGGATGCCTGCTTGGGCGAGAGAATGGGAGCATTTTCGAGGCGGTCTAGGAGGCATAGCACAAGAAGATAGCTGTGCTGGGCCTAAATAGGAGAGGGGGGTTAATTGGGGGGAAGCCAGCGGAAGGAGAATTGCCAGATAAGGAAAAGGAGTAGTCGGAGGAAGACGATGTGAAATCAAGTGGGGGCTATTAGCTTTACCTGTAGGGATTGCAAGATGACTTTGGACAGTTCCACTGCGAATGTGGCCGGCCACCAGGTATCCCGTGTATCCATGAGATCCATCGTAACCTTCAGGCAGCGTTGCAGCCGATTTGCATCATGGGTGCCAAACAGCACCCTCACGGTATCGAGTGCAAGCAATTCGGTGTCTTCTGCAGTAATCTCCTCCTCCGTGATCCCTTCGTCCATCGGGTCGGGAACCTTGGCTCCCTCCGCGGCACGCTTGCGAATGGTCTCAAGAGAACCCCCGAAGAGGTTGCCCAGAGCCGCCTGAAGTAAAGCTTGCTCTTGGTCGAGTATTTCGCTTTGGGCAACAGCATACACAGCCTTTAGGCCCACGAGTCGAGATGCAGAAGCGGATTTCTCATCGCTGTCCAGCGCCAATCGACAAAAGATGGACAGCACTTGCTTGCAGGCCTCGGCAAACTGTGTGTCTACACTCAGCGCGAGCTTGTCGGTGTTTTGCACTAGAAAGGTAAAAATGTCGGCGGCACGAGGCCAGAGAGCCTTCATTCTAAGGCTCCCCGTGATCACCAATAACACATTGACGATGTTGCCGGAGAATAAGTTTAGATCTCGCTTGCATTCTTTCATAAGTCCCTTGAGGATGTCCAGGGAGACTTGATTGTCGGTCACTCTCTCCTTCACGGTGTCGCGCGCTACTTTGCGCTCGAGATAGCGGCCCACCTTGAGAAGTTTCGCGGGACGACTGGAGGCGTAAAAGGTAAGATACGAGAGCTCGCTCGGCTTAGGGCCTTTTTCCGCAGGCGATTTCGGATAACATGCCGTGATTAGTTTGGCATGCTTGCTATAGGTGCAGATTCCCATCCTATTTTAAACTAGTAAGTCTAGATGGAACCACCACCGCAATCGCCCTCGATCGCACCCACCTTATATTAATATATCGGAATATAGACTAGAATACGATTTGGTTGACAGCCGATCCTCCAAATGAGAATGGATTGGCAAAGTAGCAGGAGCGGGATGGGGTAGGATGGGGTGACAAAAGGGAGAGCCGGGAAATATTCTAGGGAATGAGAGAATCACGACCTCGCTCTAAATGAAGTGCTCTTGTGTGAAACGAAAAAGTCAATTTCGAATTTCCAAAGTTTATTTTACTGAATTCATCCTCTATTTCCCCACGTGAATGTCGAGAGCTGAGAGCGAGCACAGCCAGAAGTCTACAACGTGGGGGGTCCTGCTGGATTGCCTCCACTCTCCCGCCCAAGCCCTTCCTTCGTCCTTGCTCTTGCCCAGCGCCCCCCACGGCTGAAAGGCCGTGTTCTCCAGCAAAAGATGCAGACAAGGGAAAAGAGAGGAAGAGAGCGGAGGCTCTTTCCTTCTCCTCTTGGCGATGGGCACGTTGCCTCTCCTCCATGGTAATGCTGTCGCGGAGGATGATAACAACGATATGTGCCTTGTGCTAGGGTATCGCTAGACGGCCCTCTCTGTCGAGCGCTATCTTGCCTAGCTGAGAAATCCATAAGGATGAATTATTAAGCCACATGCTTGGCGAGAGTTGTTTGCTCTTTAAAATTTCATTTTCTGGAACCATTCTTATCCCTCTGCATCTTCATATAATGATGGCTTCGGCACAAACCTTGTTTCGCGCAGCCCCGCGCACTCTCCCGGTTACCCCTCGCTATCCTCTTGCCCGTCTTCGTCAGCCCATTATGCTCCGCCGATCTCCTACATCGGGCAATGCTTTTCCTCGTCGATCCTATTCTACTGCACCCCCATCCCCATCGTCTCCCCAATCCACAGTTGACAAACCCTCAAAACCCGGTAAATTTAAAGAGCTAATGAAGAAATATGGCCCAATGTCCGTGGTGGTGTACATGGGCGTGTCCACCATCGATCTCGGGGCGACTTTTGCAATTCTGCAGATTGCAGGGGGCGAACACGTCCTTAAGATCGAGGACTGGTGCAAGGAGAACCTGGGCTTCTGGAAGAAGCTTTACGGGGGCGACAGCCATGAGGAAGACCAGGCTGTAGCTGTTGTCGAGAAGGAAAAAGCCCAGGGCAATGGCCAGCCGTCAGTCTGGACTGTTTTCGCCATTGCTTATGGAATCCACAAGCTCCTGGTGCCCCTGCGTCTGGGGCTCACAGCAGCCATTACCCCGCCGCTTGTGAAGAAGCTGCAGAGTATGGGGTGGAGAGTTGGGATTGGCATGTCGAAAAAAGCATGACATGGACTACGAATAATAGACAAGGCTTCTGTTCTCTCTTTTCTATTCTCTTTCCGCTGCTTATTCAGCTAGACCTTGGTTTCAATAGAGCACACTTTCCACAGTATAGCATAGATATATCAATATATATATATATGTATATATATACTTGTGCATATTTATATAGTTAAACTTTTGAATGGGAGAAAACAAGAGGAAAACATTCTAATTAATAAGGTTACATACATGAAAATCAATAGTCAGTCATCATAATCTTTACAAACTCCTCGTAGTTGATAAGCCCATCCCCATCAACATCACCCTCCCTCAAGATGTCCTCGATCTCCTGGGGAGTCAAGTTCTCGCCAAGCACGCTCATGACTTCCTTGAGATCTTCGCCGGAAATCTGGCCGTCTCCGTTCTTGTCCAAAAGGGCGAATGCCTCACGGAATGAAGCCTCCGAGTCGTTCTTCTCGTTCTCCTGGTGCTTCTTGATGATATCGAGGAATCCATTCATGTCGGTGTTGGAGGAAATCTCCGTGGTGGGCTTGCCGAGCGAGGTAAGAAGGGCATTGACGTCGGCGGCGTTGACTCGACCGTCCTTGTTCTTGTCGAGGATGGCGAAGGCGTCCTTGTATTCGGCGAGTTGCGAGTCGGTGAGCGAAGGCATTACGGAAAGGATATGTGTCAGCTGGAGACAAGGAAGAGGAGGCGGAGGAGGCCGTTAAATAGCAAACACAAATGAGGAAGAAAAAAAATTTGCGGATAAAAATTAAAGAAGGGGGGATTTAAACTGGGGGGGGTGGAGAGGGTAAAAGAAACTGTATTGCGGGTTTTTCACCAATCACGGCGGTGCGCCATTTTTTCATTTCATTTTTCCGTGATCAACGTCACCTCCCCTTCTTGGCCAGCCAATGTGACGTATGTTGGCAAACGTTAACCTACATCGGCTCAATGTATAGGGTTGTTTTATTGCAGGCATTTCATTCTCAATCGGTTGGTTTTTGAGACCAGCCTGCTCTCAGGCGACCAGCCGACAACACCGCCCGAGTCCTGCCCTGGCTGCAAATTGGGGAACATGGAGGCGGGTGCGCAATCAGATCCAAACCAGCGTAGAGTCAACCCCATAATCTTGGGTTAACCTGAAAGCGTTACTGCGGTTTCAAGCAGAAACTCAAGGAAGGAATTTCCTTGGTTTTCGTATTTAAGCACGTCCAATAGGATTGTGCGGTGGTTAAGTAAGTCAGCAGCAGAAAAAAATAAAGACTTTGCGGCCATCGTACGTTTTGTTCCCTCCTTTGCTCTCTTTTCTCTATAGAAAGCTTGTAGATTAATAAGGAGTATTTAATTACCATTAGACTTTTCTTTTCGTTTTCTTCTTCTTTCGTCTCTCGTCTCAGTTAACGTCTCTAATCGATCTTCTTCCCACTCCCCATTCAAAATGGTCCATGAACAGCAATATACTAGCGAGCACAACTTCAAATTCCTCAAGGACAGGATCGTCGGCATCGTCGGTGTTCCTTTCTCAGGCGGACAGGTACAGTATCCCCTGCTTTGACTCTGGGGCTCTGCCCTGTTGGCGCACCTTTCGTCTCTGCGTCCTATATCACTGGGTTGATGTAGCGCATTGTTTACGGATGACTGCCCTGAGCAAAGCAAATTATGACCGTGGGAAAAATGAGACGCTTACCCTTATGTTTACTTTGTGTTTATTTTATGGTAGCCCAAGGGCGGTGTGGAGGAGGGGCCAGTGCGTCTCGTCGAGTTTGGGCTCATTGACCAGCTAAAGGATCTCGACTGGAAGGTGGAGTTCGATGGCCACCAGGATTACACTCAATTGAAGCCCGAGTCTGACCCCGAGATTGGCAATCTCAAGAACCCCCGCTACGTCTCCCGCGTTACGCAGGAGGTTTCCCGCCGCGTTGCGGCCCACGCCAAAAAGGGCAATCTGGTCCTCACCCTGGGAGGCGACCACAGCATTGCCATGGGCACCGTGTCCGGCGTGTTTGAGGCCCACCCCGACGCTTGCTTGATCTGGGTGGATGCACACGCCGACATCAACACCCCGCAGTCCACCGAGTCCGGGAACTTGCACGGATGCCCGGTGTCCTTCCTGATGGGCTTGGCGGGCACCGTCCCCGAGTTCGAGTGGATTCGCCCCGTGCTCAGGCCCGACCGTATTGTGTACATCGGTCTCCGTGACGTCGACCCTCCGGAGAAGCAGATTCTCCGCAAGCACGGCATCAAGGCCTTCTCGATGCACGAGGTGGACAAGTATGGCATCGGGCGCGTGGTGGAGATGGCCCTCGACCACGTGAATCCCAACCGCGACCGACCCATCCACCTGAGCTTCGATGTGGATGCGTTGGACCCCAGCGTCGCCCCCAGCACCGGCACTCCCGTGCGCGGCGGTCTGACCTTCAGAGAGGGCCACTACATCTGCGAGGCCCTGTGCGAGACCGGCCTACTGGTGGGCGTGGACTTGGTGGAAGTCAACCCTGCGCTCGCCGACAGTGACGCCGTCTACCAGACGGTCACCGTAGGGTGCTCCTTGACACGCTGCTGCCTCGGGGAGACGCTTCTCTAAGCACTCCCATCTGATTAGATAACCTGTATTTTCATCAATCCATTTTTCCTCTAGAATGTTGACATCTGTTCCATTAACCCCCCCTCATTGATCCCGTTCCTCCCCCTCTTCCCCCCCCCCCCCCTGATTGTCTCCTCTCCTCCTTTCTTGACTTGTGCTATTAAACCAAATCTTCCTTGACCTCCCCAGTGTGGGCCAAGCCCAGAAAGTGATTTTGGCCCGGCCCCGACCGCCTGGAGCCCCGGCTGAATCGAAATGTGGATTTTCCGGTTTCCAAATTTTGGCCCGCCCGGCCCCTGCAAGAGTGGTGTAAAAATAAGCTTTGACAACGCCGGTGGTACAAGCGATGTGGGAAATCTTTTTGTCCTTTCGCCGCTCAATTTTCTTTTTTTGCCGGCTTGTTTCGTCCATCATTGCCATTCCTTTCCATTGCGATCCAGCCTGGGACTCTTAGTGTCATTGGTGCAAGATGAGCGCTCCCCAACGAAAAAAGACCAATCTTAACCAGCTTTCCGAGGCAAAGCTAAAGCGCATCGCCGAGCATACCCAGCGATTACAGGAGTACTTGGAACTCCCCCGTATACGGGTCTCCGAGGCTAGCGAATCGTAAGTGTTGTCGTGTCTAGACCCTTGTTGCTTGATGGCTCCAACGGGAGAACATACTAATGACCATCTTTGCGCCTATCAGATTAATCAAATACTGCAATTCAACACGCGATCCGCTAGTGCCCTCGATCTGGGGCCCCGTTGACAAACGGGAAGATCCCTTCAGCCCCCAAAGAGAAGGATGCTGCGTTGTGCTCTAGCTCTGCCATGCGTTGTGTATATTCCTCCCACTCTGCCTACCCGCACTGTTTATTTTTATCTATCTCTCCTTCAACCCAATGCTGCCATGTCTTTAGATCATGTCTCCTTACCTTATGTGTTTATCTATTATTTACCGAATTATCCCCGATATTTCCTACTTCCTATTCGTGTAGCTATCCCGCTTTCCGCTCTTTCCAAAACACACATAATGCTCTCGTCTCCGGGTGGTAATAGGTTGCATTCCCTTATTTATCTTATATTTATCATGGGGAGGGTTTTCCGGATCCTATTCTACTAGAGAATAATAAACTATTCTTTTCATATGGCCCTCCTTGGGGTCTTTTTTTTTTTCATTTCCTCACGAAACCCCTCGAGTCCTCTCGACTCCCCCATTTTTATTAATTCCTGCCACGCCTCCCCCTTTGGAAATTTCTTAGATTATCGAGATGCTGGCCCACGCTCCCCGACTGTTTCAGGTACAAAGGATCAAATGCCTCAAATATGGGGGAAATCGATTTAATAAATAGGATAAATGACCAAACAACCAACTCGATTACATGTCGTGCCCTCATCTTACACCATTATTAGCAAGGTGCCTAAGAGCACCACTACGGCTACCATCCCAGCCCCTCTTCTCGTCTCAGCCCCGCTTGCTTGGCTTTTGCCCGGCACCGCTGTGGGACTCCCCGATGCAACCGGGGCGGAATTGGCGGAATTGGCGCTGGTCTGCGTCGGCCTCTGCTGATTGGACTCTGGGGTGGGCGTGTTGCTCGCCGCCGTCCCCGCCAACGCGGGCGGTAGCTTGCCCTCCTTCAGCATTTGGCAACTCTTCTCAAGCTCTTCGGGCGGAGGGATGGTGGTCGTGAGGCTGCCCCCCGGACATCCCTTGAAACAGGTGCTGTATTGCGCGGTGAAATCCTTGGCTTCACATAGACATTTGCCCATGTTGACCAAAGGTTCCGAGGTAGAATTGGAGGAGCGGCTGCAGTTAGTAATGGTGGTCATATAGCCTGTTCTCGTCTTACCGTCAGCCATGCGGCAGAGCAGCCAAGGGGGAATAGTTAAATGTGGAATTTACCTTGACACTTTTCCATCACGCAAGCCAAGTCATTCCCCGCATCCGGGCTCGAGTCGACGGTGGTGTCCTGGCGTTTCACCAGATCCGCATAGGCGGTGAATGTATTTGCAAGCGCAAAAGTCGGAATCAAGGCCAAGAGAAGGATGGGTTGGAGGAGCATTGTGGAGCTCAATGCAATTAAGAGAAAGGAGCAAGTATGCAGTGGGAAAGGAGAGGAAAGATGTCCAAGAGGAGCTTGCGGGTATGGGAGGAGAAACGGGGGAAATGTACTTGCTTCCGCGCTCGAAACAGCACCACATGAAATATAGGGCTAGTTAGGTTGCACGGTGGGAGAGAGCGTTTGAACTTTATATGAACTTAGTTTTTCGCAGTCTCCTTTCTCTTCTCAAGGCTCCAGCCGACTTCTCATATGGGAGGCGGTTTGTAAGCTGCATGCTTTGCCCTCCTAGCTAGTAGCGGGATCCTTCGTTGTTCAATTTCCAAACTGCTTGGAAAAGTATAGGCTGTAAGTAGACCACGGGGCCGGGGGAAACCAAACTCTCAGTCGGATGAGTCTGTGACCGTCTCACTTTCTTCGTCCTCGATTTAGATTCATCTCTCGAATTTTGAACGTGTCGAGTAAAAATAAACCAGCAGAATACACATACATACATACACACACACACATATATATATACATATATATATGTATGTGTGTGTGTATGCGGGTGTGTAGATTGAATTTTGTAGAAAGAATGCTTATTTAAATTTAGCCGCGAAGAAGACAATAAAAAGCAAAAGGAAGAATGAGAGGGGAGGGTCGGAAGGAGGAGCCAAGGAGGGAAAAAAAAGAAAAAAACAAAGCAATATTATCATGAAACTATGCAGAATGGAATAAACTATTTCTAAGCAAACACTCGCACCACTCCCTCTCGATCTCCACTCACTATCATGGGGTATGGGACCTCTAGCAGTTGCAAGTCGACGATGGCATCCAGATGGTTGCGCAGCAGCTGCTGCTGTCGAGCCATCATGCTCGGCGTTCGCTGCCCACCGGACGATCCCCCTCCGCCGCTGCCTCCGCCACCACTGCCCGTCCGGCTGTGCCGTGCTCGATTCCCGCCTCCGACGAAGGGTCCTTTGGCATCCGCCGATCTCCCCGCTGGGACCTCGTACCTTACAAGCAGGCCTCCTACATTTTTGGCGCCGTGTTTCGGCCGAGGGTCATCGAGGTCGAGCCCGGATACAACAAAGCTGGCCTCGGCGCGCGCCAAGTCCCAGAATCGGATCTTTCGATCCGAGCCTGCTGTGATGAGGAATCGGTCCTCCTTAAGAGCGAGAGCCCGCACCGCCTCGGAGGTAGAGGGTGAGATGTCGCGGGGAGTGAACGCATGGCGCAAAATTTCCGCGTCGGACGAGACAGGCAGCGGCTTGAATGCTTCCGGTTTGATGCCCGACGGAGAGGCCGTGTTGTCGCGAAGCACCATGAAGACCTCTCTGCATTCTCCATGCTCCACGTCCCACACCGCGATCTCATTTCGCCCCGACGCCACCAACACCGTCGCGGTCCTCTTCCCTCCACCACTCCCGCCACTCCCACCGCCAGGCCACAGGGCAAGTCGGTGTATCCGACTCCGGCTGGGGTGCATCCACGAACAGAGAGCAATGCGGAACCTCAGGTCCCAAAGGGTCAAGAGACCCCGAGCAGTCCCAACCAGCATCCAAGTGTGCTTAGGATCGGTCACCAGGGCGGTGATATCTCCGTGACTGAGGGGGTTGCGGAGTGACCAAGCCAGCTGCATCGTGCGGAGATCCACCGCCTGAATCCGGGAGGTCGAAGTTGCAATGAGGAGGATGGATTCGCTTTCTATCCCATACAAAGAAAAAAAAAATAAAAGACAAGCGGGTGATTAGCATTATGAATCGCAGCCTGTGAAGCAGCTCCCGGTGATGCCACTCACCTGTGGTGTAATGGCTCATGTAAACCGCATGTTCCCCATCCTCCAGCATGTATTTGCGCATCGGCTGACAGCGCCCATACTTTGCGGTCCCAGAAGATGAACTCACGAGATACTCCACTTTGAATAAATGCACTACGCCACTCTTTGCAGCGGCTGCGATGGTATGCGTGTTCTCTATGAAAGTCATACAAGTGACGCGCCCTCCCTGTAGGTTGTAGGTGAGGCGCGAGCGTGAAGTTGCATTCTTCTCAAGGCGGGCGGAATCCCAAATTTTGATCGTACCGTCGTCGGACGCGGTGGCAAAAAAGGCATGGTCCGGAGCGATGGCTATTTGAGTGATGGCAGCGCGGTGCTCTGCCAAGTGTGCCACAAGCACGCCTAGAGTAGCAGAAGAGCAAAGTAAATCCCCCTTGGTCAAGATGGCAAACAAAGAAAAGGCGGGCCGCAACTTACCTTGTGGACGCATCGCCTCGAGGGGTCGTAGCGGGACGGCTCCTTTCATGAGTCTCCGTCGTGCGGAGGCCGGTATTTTCGGTCCAAACTCCGGCATGGGCTCTGGGAAAGCCTCCATCGCCTTCTTCTCCAGCAGTCGTTTTAGATTTTTATCTGTCCCGCTGTAGGTCGATAAGCCCATCCTCAAATCCTCGGCCCTTCCAGAGCGCGAAGTGGTTGCGTTCGTTGCTGGCATCTCCACTGAGCTACGACTTGTGGTCGAACCGGCGAAGGAGTTGCGGCGAGCCACCACCGTGCCAAGTGCAATGGCTGTGCTCGTGCGGGTTTCGGCCGCCGCCTTGGTTTGACTATGGTTATTGTTTCCGCTGGTAGTGGAGGGGTGGTTTGAAGAAGGCCCAATTAAGCTAGTTCGGGAAGATTTTTTGTGCAATGACGAGGCGGGGAGGGATCTCGCTGTCGCAAGCGAAGAGGAAGGACCCTCCCCGGACACTGGGAGATTAGGAATTCGGACCCCCGAGAGGGTGGGCTCGGATCCCGATGAGCGTAACAATTCGATGTCGCCCGATCGTGCAGCGAGGGGGGGCGTTGCGGAGAGAGTTGACAGATTGTCGGCTGAACTCGAGGTGACCCCATATCTCACGGCTAACAAACGCTCTGCATCTGCATCCGGAGATTGTGTCGGCTCCGGTCCTCTCCCCGTGGTGATTTTGCGGTGCCGGTCACCGCCCAGGGAAGCAACTCGATCCGCAGGGTGCGGCTCTTGCTTCTTTGGAACTAGAACCTCCTCCACTGCTCCGGCGGCAATCGACTGAAGTGGGTTGCCACTCGCATTGGAAACGCTGATGCTGGGAGTCGATGCTTCGGCTGAGTAAGGGGGGTAGAGGAAAACGGTGTGAGGGGTTACGTTTAAGTTTTTGAGGGCAATAACACCGTTCTTGGCAGTGTGTCTAGCCTCTTCGTCACGCCCTCTAGATCTTGGCCTACACATAAGAGAAGGTCAAGCACATGGAATGAGAACAATAGACTACAGCAGCATATGTACCCCAGCTTCATTCGCGACAACTTATAAATATACTCCCTTAGTGCCGCCAACTTTTCGATATCGTCTTTTTGCATGCCAACGGTCCGTAGGCGGTCTAAATATTGCTCATCCTCTTCCGATAGTTGGTAGCCTTCCGCCGACGATCCCACCATAGACGCCCGCTTTTGCTGTGCCGTCATTAGCAGGCCAGAGGGTGGCTCCTTTGCCGAGAAGCTGCTTTTGCGCTGGATAGCATTTCTCCAAAAGAGTGATTCTGAAGTCGCCTTGCTGGCCCAAATAATAGCCTGCTCAAACACCTGACGTGAGAGCTGCAGAGGAAAATGGAGTGTTCAATGTTGTGAAATTATTTCGAAAGTTAGAAAAAGGGGGTACATACCGGCTCCTTGACGCTCTCCAAAAGCTTAAGTTCACTAATTTCTACGATGTCGGTGCGTAAAAAAGGAGTCACCAGAGGATAAATTATACACCACACGTCAGTTGCAGGCACTAGTTTCGAGACAGAGGCGATGAAGGCAATGACCCCTAATACAAAATGCTAGGCCTTTAGAATGCTAAATCTAAATGTACCACGAGGGCCCAACTTACAGTATCGGATCCAAATATTTGGATGGCATAACAACGGCGCCACAATGCCTACCAGCTCCCAGAGTTTTATTTTTTGGAAAAGCCCGAGCTCTGCGAGGCTTGTGAGAGACGCAAGCACCTTTTCAACCACGAATTCCTCCGAGTCTATCAACATGGTAGATATTAATTTAAGCTGAGTACTGGCCATTACACACCTCCGATACAGAATTGGGTAAGGAATGAAGGAGGGAGAGGGGGGGGGGGGTGGATAAGGTTAGGCAAGAAAATGCGTACCAGTCAGTGCTTGAATAGTCAGCGGTAATATGTACTCCTCCAAACTTCTTCCGCCCACAAACGTCCCCACTCCCACGATGCTCTCGAAAAATGCACACCTTAATGCCCAGTCTCGGTCGTTTAAAAAGGTGATCATATGGCTAAGTAATACATCGTTCGCTTTCTGACGGCCGAAGAAGATGCAAAGATAGGCGACATTAGTGAGTAGTACACGTTTTACTGCGCTTTCAGGATCGATGAGCAGAGTAATAACTTGCTCCTCAATAGTTTCAAGGAGATCGTGAACCATAGCGTCATAGGTAGCCTGTATATCAAGGACGAGTAAGTAAAGGAGAGTTGAAATTTTAATCCTCTGCATATATCGGATGGCAAACTCAAGCTTTGCATACCTCAATCGAGTGCCCCTCTACCTCCGAGTCTGGGTCTGCCAGGGTCAGAAGGCCCTCTGATTTTAGCGCCTGTGCCATCTCCAAAAAACGCATCGCAGTTTCAGCGATCGGTGCAATGCATGCCGCGTATGTCACACGGACAAACAATTCGGGATCCGTTGCAAAGGTTCGTAAGTTGGGGAAAATATACTCGGGGAAAATGGTGGCATTGCTTGGCGTGATCGATTCAACCATAGAGAGTAAGCGCGCCAGCGTTTTGACTGCGCTTGCTCTTACAAGGGCTGCTTCGTCGCTTAGCAGTGATATTACATACGGTACAATGCGGTCCAGCTTCACATCATCGGGCAAATGTTGTCCAATAGCAAGCAATAAGTCGAGGGCGGAAAGACGAGCAGAGGGGTAAGCGGTATTTCGAATTAATGAGCAGATAAGAGAAAGGAATATAAGTGCGCCATCGTCTATCAGAGATCCAGATATCATTAAAAATTCAAAACACTAAAAGCAGGAAAAAAAAAGTTTACCGGGATATTTCCGTTTTTTCTTCTCATATAGGATCGATTCATAGTTGGCAATACTGATGGAGGATGGTAAAAGAACCGAAGATGCAACCGAGTGCTGGTGGGGAGATTCCCCAGGAGGCTTCTCTGACCCATTCACTTCTTCCTCATCGCTCCCACTGATTCCAAAGTGATATGCAATCTTATCAAAGTCATAATATATTTTCTCAATACGTTCATCGGGCTCCGTATTCAGGCCAGCGCCATTGTTTATTGGGTCTTCACCCAGATTGCCATCGCTGTTGCTATTACGAGGTGTGACAAAACTACCGTGCGTATCCGTAAGGGAGCACATATATTGGTAAAGAAATGTGTAAAAGTAAGGGGGGAATGCTGTCCCGCGCCTTATAGATTGTAATATAAGAGTAAAAAATCAAAATTACAATGAAAAATTGCGCAGAGTTAATTACCATTCGGTTAAGTATTTGTCTGTAGTGTATCTACTCGAGGGGTCAAGCTGAATCATGTGCTTTACAATTTGCTAAAAACCCAGAGGAAGAAAATCAATCAATGCTGACCGCGAATACAATAATGGTTACATACTGCAATAGGCTCATCCTCAATCTTATCAATCTCTTGGGTAGGGTCATACTCTCCACTTCTATATTTAAATAATTGTGAAAGCGAAAAGATGGGCGTGCCTTCTAAAAACAATTCCGCTATAACGCAGCTGTGATAGAAATGAGATCTAGAAATACCATATCGAGCCTAGATCAGCACTTTATATTTACCCAAGAGAAAATATATCCATCTCGGGTGTCAGTTCACCATTGTCTATCGAGTTCTATTGAATGAATTTAATAGATGCTATCGAGAGCAAAGAAATTCAATAACAAAGCCACCTCACCTTATCTCCGGGCTCATAAAATCGCTCTGGAGCTAAATAACAGGTGCGTCGTTGCGATGTATCAAAGAAGAACGAAAAATCCGCCGGGTTATCCTAATAAACAAGTCAATAAAAACTCCTCAAAAAAGGTAAATCGAGCCTACCGCCGGTAAATAAGTCGGCTTGAATCCAGCAAAGTCTGTCAAGTAAACCCAATTCCAACTTGTTACGAGTACATTTTCGGTTTTGATATCTCCGTGGCATATCTAATATAAGAGAAACGGTAAGGAGTAGGAAAAAAAAAAAGACGAGAGACGAAGGGATTCTATAATAATAGTATATGGATGGTCATACCCCTCGGACGTGGGCATCGGAAACTGCATTTAGCAGCTGAAATGCGATCCATTTCTTTTCGATCAGAGTTAGAAAAGGACGAATGCTGATGCAATTGGAATAAGCAAATAAAATAGAGCATATTGTGTTATAAAACCATTATTCACCTGAGTCGATCATAAAGGTTGGTATAGTGGTAGGCACGGATCATGTAGGCAGCCTTCTCAGTCTCCAGGATTCTTCTGTATTCACAAGCATTGGGAGCTTCAGCGAGGAGGATTTGTTCCGCTTTAAAGTTATTACAAAAAAGAATCAGGAAATAAGTTGAATATGATACAGTAGTTATCGCTGGAGCGGTTCTGCAGTCATTCCTATACAAGTACTGATTCATTCTTTTCTCACCTTCAATCCTTTTCATATAGGCCTGAAGCGAGTAATTTTCCGATGGTTTGATGAAGATTTTTACCACTACCGAGCCTTCTTTGTGTCTTCCACGGATCGTCTTCAGAAATCTTGCACTTCCTAGACTATAATTGCCAAATTCCAACTTTTAAGCATCGATCCGCAGTGTTGAGTCTCGTAATAACTGACCTCTTCTCATATTGCACATCGCTCAACTCACTCACATAACTATCGATTCCAGCCACAGCAGTCGATGTTGTTACGCTGGAGAACTCGTTTCCCATCCTTCTCTTTAACTATAATGCGGATGGAGATCTGTCAGAATTTCCACCACGCGTTTTCACTTTTACAAACTCCTCTTGTGACTGTATTCCAATTTAATTGGTTTTAGGTTAGGGTTTTAGTCCTGGTATGGACATGCTTTCTGACTTTCAGTTGTAGTTCATCTTGCTCGTTTAGCTCTCCCTGCTTTTTATTCTTATATTCTGGCTTATTCTTTAAGCTATTAACCGAATTGTTACTATTTCGTGACTGGTTCACCCCTCTCCTGAGAATAAGGACAATAGTTTATTAGTTAAGATCTCTCTTTTAAACAACAATCCAGTCTGTTAAACGGAGTAAAAGAAACAAAGAGCGAAGATATTGGTAGGTGAAATTAAAGATATTTATCTTTGTTAAGCAGAAAGTAGAGAGGATATTGAAATAAGACAAACACTTTAAATTGCTCTATAAATGCATTAAATAATACGTCAGCGGGTACAATAGTTACAGTTTCGATTTTTGCTTGAGATCAAGCGGAACCTCCAAGAGTGCTTCTCGGACCCTCGAAACATTTTCAACACTCATACCACAATGTTCCACTAGATAATGCTCCACCGTACCATACACCCGTCTGAATGCACGTAAAGTTCTCTGCATTGATTCTTGGGAGGCAGATAGGAAGGACTGCACTTCCTCAGGAGCTAATGAATCGTCGAAGGTATTACTTAAGAAATTTGCGGCCGTATCGGAATCTGAAGCGAATACATAAAAATATCAGACAATCATTAAGAGTAAAGAGTATTCCACGAATATTACGTGAAAGTGCGAGCTGTGTTAGCGCATATTCTTCGCAAACAAATTCGGGCTCTAGTCCCAGCAAAACAAGCAGTAACATTACAAAAACCCCAGTCCTATCCTTTCCGCCAGTACAATGCACTAGCAGTGGCTCATGCGGATTGGAGGCTATATGTTCAAACACGTTACGATAGGCGGTAGTTCCAGAGGCAAGGATAGTCATGTAAGCTTAAAAAGAATAAAGAGTTAAGAGAAAATCATTAATTGTTGGAGGTAAACTATTCAAAATCACCCTCTTCGTATCCTGCAGGGCCCCGAGTATAACAGCTAAATCGCTCTTGCAACTTCTCTGGCGAATAATCCTCCATAGAAAAAACTGGGATGTGGTGTCGTTGTATTCCAGGAATTTCCCTAAAGTTTGCAATCACATTAGAATATCCTTTAACATGACAGGCCATATCCAGGATCCCTTACTTTGAGGGCATTACTTCGCTCTCCAGTATGGATCGAAAGTCAAATATATGCTTCACTCCCAACCTTCGTAATGTTTCTATCCCTTTCTCAGTAAGTCCCGACAGTCTAACAATAAAAAAAAAATAAGCACAGTTCCTATGAATAGAGACACCGTTTTTCAAATTTAATGCGACAATGCTTACTCTCCTGACCGATAAATATATCTTGCTCGTACATGCTTTTGTTCACGCGTGATCCACCCCCCTACATCTCTGAAGTTGAAAACACCTTCTACTTCAATCCATCTCCTTACTACACAGTGGTCATTTATACTTCGCAAGACTCTTCTCTTTTGGCTATTTTTTCCAAAATAATCCAAAATAATATCCACCACTTGTTGACCATATCGGCCACTAAAATTATGGTCAGCACCGGGTAAAATGCGGAGAGAGTGAGTGGGGATGCAATTCGCAAATTCTGTCGCATCGGTAATAGAAACGAAGCGATCCTGAGTACCATGGCAGGTGAGAACAGAAGTTGAACGTGGAAAAGTCTCTACATGGCTGTTATCCAACTTGCTAGTGTTTAAAATTTGCTGGCGAGAAATTTGATAACTCTTTGTATAATTTCCACAGACAACAGTGGCATTAAAATAGCCCTAATGAATTGTTCGACTCACACTTATATAAGGCAATAAAGAATCAATGAATTTCTCTCAATTACCATTCTTTCGAGTTGTTCAAGTAAGTGTGGTGCCATTTCTGCATTTTCGAAATTCTTCAATACTAAACGCATATGAAAACGGCCTGCAATGTTGACCACATGTGGGATGGTGCGATTATGCAGGCTGGCGTATTTAAGGCATGCGAATGCACCACGTGAATGACCGATGAGTGCGTATATAAAGTACCCTTCATTTTCAAAATGATTGACAACCGTGCTCAAGTCAGCGACATTGCCCTGAAGAAAAAAATATGATATGAACGATTCAGATGTCACAAGCAATTGGTAAACATTTACCTCAGCATCATCGTAAGGCGACATACCTTCGCTCTCACCTTCACCACGAAAGTCGAAACGATAGTTATCAAATGGCAGACTTTCTGCTAGCAATCGTTGAAAACAGTAATTTTTATGCCCGTATACCCCATGGCAAATTATTGCCAATCGTTTACGACCAGAGAGCTGGTCTATTGTCAGCTCCGATACAGGGCGAGTTTCAAGGATTCCAACAAGACGCTCATGGTAGCGTGTGTGGACGATCACACGGGAAGAGGGCATGAGTTACAGTACCTCTGTTCGGGAAACATGAAATTTTCGTTTTCGATGAGGGTATGTAATTACAAGATTTTCAATGTCCGAATACTGATATTAGAGCATGACCAGAATCAAGGTCCCGAGTATACAAGCTAATGGCGTCTTTCATATTTTCAACATAAGAGTATTCTTTGATTAGTGATCATGATTTTTATTAGTTATCCTAGAGTTGAACATGTTAATACGACGAATAGAATTATTTGGCACTGATCTCGCTATATTCATCGCAAATCAGTAGGATATTTATGATTTTTATATCTCAGCTTCAGGCATAGCAAGAATAAAAATACCAAGTATGTATCAATTGAATTCGGTTCATATTGTTTATACGCTCTGTGTACAAGGAGTTAGACGATTGTAGCCATAATCAGACCCATGTGCCCTGTGATGTCAATGAATAATAATAATAGACTAACCATAGAATGTTTAATTAACCAAACTTACTCAATGATTCAAAAATCGAGCGTATAAAGATAGCCGCTTAAGCAATCCTTATCCTCAAATAAAACCAGATATATGTATTTATATATGTATATTCAAGGGGGGAAGAAGTCAAAATTTTGTAATACAGTGATTGTCTAGAGCAGATAGATATTACGGAGTGTATATGGCTAATATGGAAGAAAAATAGGTTTTCAATTGGTAGTTGATGGAAAAGCGGGAACTTGCACTGTCCGGTGTCCACTTTCAGTGTCAAGCGATAGCTGACTAAGGCCAATTGCCTCTATCTCCCGCGCGGTTAACCGAATTCCAAAATACTCCTCCAAAATCTCTTGTCGTTCTGCCTCCGTTTCTATGAGTCGGTCCTCTACGCTTTTGCCATCTTGTAGTACCTTCAGCTTATCATTGATCAGAGTCACTCGCCCTCGAAAATCGGGGGTTGGTCTCGAAGCAATAATGTTGCTCGCAAAGATAGCTGGTGATGAGACGCAATAAATAGCCTTTGACAGATTGATAAAATCGGCATGGTACACCTCCTCATCAGTGAATGCATAGAGCCGTTGCCAGCCATCAAGGCCATCCCGGGTGTAATTTAACATCCAGGTTTGACCCTGATCCGTCCTTCCCCCGCTAAGAGGGGTGCTTTTGGGGCGACGCGTCTGTACTGGCGACAAGGGTTCAAGAGTAAACTTGTAGATTTCATTTGGAAGGCCCGCATGGAATTCCTGTTAGAAATGCGTGACAAATATTTCATATACAAGATTAGCCCTTCATTGCTGCAAAATTGACCCAATGAGTTTAGGCCCACCTTATTTAGCTGTATCGGAAGAGGCTCCAGTGGTGCAGAACTTCCAAAGCCTACGTCTATTAAATATTGGGTCCCTTCAGAGTCGATCCAGAAGTTTACCATATGGGTGGTCGCTGGAATATGGAGCCCATATTCTAAACCCATGGCCTCAGTTGTTACGCGGGCCGAGCCACTCCAGAGCGGATCGAAATTGAAGGCACGTAGGACAGCAGCAAACAATGTATTTTGCTCGTAACTAATAAAGGAGATTGTAGAGCAATCAGCGAAAATCAATATCACGACAAGTGAGAATCCAATTCATACCAAAAACCAGCCAAGTTTCGCTCCATCAGCTTGTAAATCAGATCATTGAGATTTAGATTCACACGCAGATCCACCATCGGCGGAGGTCGGTTGATTTTCTTTGGAACACCGTCTCGCGATCTTTCATCATTATTAGGGAGCTCAGGGTCAAAATACAAAACTCCAACATTCCCGAATGTAAAATGGGTGACATGAGCTCTCTTTAACGTGGTTAGGGTTTCTAGATTAGGCTATTAGATGCAACATTAAATCGAGATGCTTGAGTTTAAAATTCCACAAGAAATTTACCGGGGGGAGCTTTTCACCCTCTAGTGAGGGAATATTGTCATGTGAGTCACCGTTTTGTGTGATAGGGACAAATTGCCCATCGACCACCCGCAATCCAACATGGTGAAGATAACGTGCAAGTTGGTGGGAATTTAATGTAAGAAGGGGTTCATCAAGATACATAGTAGGGAATCGACAACTATAATGCTAAAAATGTTGAAAAGAAATACAAGCTATGGTTTGAATAGCGAAATATAGTGGGCGAGACGAAAACGCAGAATTAAAACCCTTTTATAGTAATGCTGGTCCCCACGATGGATGAGTAACCCAATATGCACAGGAATATCGTGTCATATTACACATGATTCCCGCAATGACTAACTGATAAGTCTGAAGCAACTTCTATTCTTGGTATGCGCTCTCCCCTACGCTTACAAATTTGAGTTTTCAGACCAATGAAATAACTCTCAACGCCTAAATTTATCCGTAGCTTCATTCCCATTTGATAGTTTCGCTAGGGCGAAGTTCCATAGGTAGTACTAATATGGATCCCTCTGGAGCTTTGATGTTTATTTTAAAGACATTATTAACCCGAAATTATCTACTTCCATACCATCAACTAAGTAAAAAACAAAGGTCTAAATGACTGTATCTCCAATACGGGCTTGCACAATGGGAAAGTAGGCAGATGGAAAAATAGTAGTGCCATTGGCCACAAATATCGGAATAGCCTCAACAATGTCCATGAAAATTGTACTCGTTTCGCTTAACGCCTCTAACTGCAGAACTGGTCTTAACTATATTAAACACGCTTGCTTTGTGCCTTGCATCCACCTCTCCGTCGCTTTAACACTGCGGCTAGACTCTTTTCTTGCTTGAAACAGCTGTCAAAGCTCGCTCCATCTGCGAAAAATCGGCTGTCCCAAAAGCCGTGTATTCCAAACGCATAAGAGTACCCATTCTCGAAATAGTCATCTCGCACGCAAAGAGAAACTGCAATGGAATAAGAGAGATTAAGTACAGAGAGCACAAAAAGAGAGATGTTAGTGGTGAGTTTCATTGTAAAAAATAGTGCCTGGCTTTTGTAAAGATAAAACTTAATATATAAAAATCATTTGCTATTTCACTTTTTTATATGATCTCTCTAACATTGGTCCTATATCTCAAATCGTGAATAGATCTATCAGTGATTAATTAAACTCAAGCTTTGAGTAATAACCACAAAAATTCGATCAAATCTCCGATTAGAATTCGGATAGGTCATTGTTAATGAAAAAGCATTTATACTAGATGCAATTCCTCCTGCTTTTCCTGGTTATTTCAGGATGGCATCAGATTCAATTAAATATAAATAATAGACCCATGTTGTTGAGGAGTACTCTTGACAAATTTAAGAAGGGAAAATCGTCAAGTGTATTCGTATAGCAATGTACATATCAAGTAGAGAAATCTGATTAAATCTGATTAAATTTCTTATTGCCTAGGAATCATGTTAATAGCCTGTACCTCGTGATTAATAGAATAAATTGCACTATATGGAAAATAATTTAGAAAACTCATACTAGTAACTTACATGTTTTAGAAAACATGGAGTACTCCATTAAGCATCAACCAGCAGCTAAATCTTGAACTACTAACTGATCATGATGCAAGTATTTTTAGGTCCATCTCCTTTCTAGATTAGTCATGGCTATTTGCGATTCAAAATATCGTATAAATAATATTTAGATATAAATAGAGTAAATCTGTACTTGGCCGCTAGAACCTCTATACTCAAAAAAAAATTTCTATCAACAAAGAGGTTGCCTGCGTCAGCGGGGAATCGAACCCCGTCCTTTTCCTTGGAAGGGAAATATTGTACCAGTCAACTACTGACGCCACGCTCGTGTTGTGAGGAAATTTGGAACTAAATGGATCAATGGCGCAGTAGTAGAGAATGGAAGCTTAGCTTTTGTGACTGGGGGAGGGTTAGTGTAGTGGACTATCCCTGGTATGCCGATGAGAACGGCGTGGGTTCAAATCCCACTTCCCCCACCAGCACTTACTCTTAGTTTGTGACTGCTGTCCACTTGATCAGAAATTGAGTCTACATTATTGAAAGGATCCCTCCTACGATAAGTACAAAGATTACATCGGTTTCACGTACAGGCTATTCACGACAACTACGATACACGCATATCGATTGAACGCCTATCTATCAAGGACCTATATCTCGTTATGTTAAGTCCATTGACATTAACTTCATGTAATATATGGAAATTAAATAAAAGTTTCCATTGATTGATCAAAAAAAAAAAGCTTAGCTTTTGTGACTTGATCACTTTATTATCTTTATTTCTTTAACTGAGTCCTTTTGTGAGAATATTTAATATTATACGGTTGTTTATTACGCCAACCTTATTTTATGACAACTTTATTATATTGAGATGATGCCATTTTATTACTCTTATTATTTATATTTTTCCCTATGTGATACGTTAACAACAGTATAAAAAGACCGATATTTCATTTACAATAAAAGACGTGCTATTTTGTATGGAGATAGAACCGGATACGTTTCAAACCACCATCTTGTGTCGTTTATTAGTCTTCTGAAGTGTTTAAGGAAGGACAATCAAGAGCTTAGGGATAGCTAGAGGATTGTCGGGATAGACCTTATTAGACATATATTCGACGCAACACTCGGTAATTGAGATGGTGTTGATATACCTCGCCGCCCAAAGCCACACTGACGTGAGTTCGGGACCACCATTTCTAGCTCCAATACGATCTTGCCGAATACCCTACCACCCGCATTCTAGTTTTCCTTTTTTTTTTTCTTTCTATATTAGTCCATATTCTTTTCCTCTCTTGTATAATACCGTCCTTGAAAAATAGGATGGTATTCATACGATCAACCACTACTTACATGTATTTCTCCTGACATTTTTTTTTTTGAGAGTATTTCTCCTGACAAGGCACTATACTAACTTAAAAGGATACTTTTCAATAAAGATCCATAAATCCCAAAAAAAAAAACGGGACCACCATTTCAATTCGTTCTAAAATATCCCCTTAAGCTTTAACATTAGTTTCCTCTTCACTTTATTGCTTCTATTAATGTAACCATTGTACTTTAGAGTCTTTACAAACAATAAAGACTCAACATTGATCAAAAAAAAAGTGAGTTCGGGACATTCGAAGGTTGCTTTCATTCAATAAAGATCCATAAATCCCAAAAAAAAAAACATTCGAAGACCCCTTTACCTTCTACCTTATCCCCTTCCTATCCTCTGCTTCCATTTGTTTACTACCCACCCCACTTCTCATGTTTTCCTTTGATATCCACAGTTAGTTGAGTTTCACCATTCCCTTACCTATTTGAGCTGAAAGTCGATATGACCAACATATCATTTCGATCTACGATATCACCCAAAGCTTTAGCTCTGGCTTCCCTTTCACTTTATTGCTTATAATAATGTAACATTTGTATTTTAGAGTCTTCCTATACAATAAAGACTCGGCATTAATAAAAAAAAAGACCCCTCTACCTCAAAAGGATACTTTTCAATAAAGATCCATAAATCCCAAAAAAAACATTCGAAGAAAGTTAAGAGCCCCGGGGCTTAACCAATGTGTGCTGGGTTCAATTCCCGGCGACGGCACCTGTACTAGAGATGGGTCCGGGACATACTCTAGGAATCGAGCTATAAGATACTTCGTTATTAATAATTTGATATTGATCGTCCTCAGAAAAACGAGAAATACGTTTAATATAGTGACTTGTCAGAAGAAATACATGTAAGCAATGGTTGAGCGTTAGAAATAGCGTGCAAATCCTTTCATTTAACTTGTATAGGAGACTTTTCAATAAAAAGATCCTTCAATCCCAAAAAAATAGGGACATTCGAAGAAGGTGTGACGGATGGTATACCTCGGAGCGTTACAGCGGGTACATTTCGGGTCATGACCTGGGAATGTCGAGTTTGTAATTACACGCACTACGAGGATTCGCCAGCGTAGTGTGCGGTGTTTTGGGAGGGTTGGCCGTTTTTGGATGGAGGTCCAGACCTTTTCCCATTCCTTTGCCGTGGATGCAACCTCTGGCCAGGATTGGGGCGTCAGCGTTTCTGGTTCCGGAGAGCCATTTCGCTGGAAGTGCCTTCCCCGTCGGGTGGATTATTCCAGGACGGGCGCGCCAGCCAGGTGACAGAGGTGGAGTGGGAAACGAGGATGCGGATGTTGTCGGGGTATGGCAGAACATTTCGTGATTTTCTCTACTAGGTTAGGGGGCAGGATAAGGTATCCGTGTTCCCATGATAAGGTGAAATCGTTATAACGGCGTTCGCACGCTCTTTTTAGCCTTTCCGTGGGTTGCGCAGAGTATCTACGCTCCATTTCCGATTGTATCTGCATGTTCCGCTCCAAAAAGGCTTGTCGCCGGAGTGATCTGCATTCTATCCTTCCTCTATTGATAAGGAAGGTTAGGGAGTTTCCTGATTTTTTTATTTTAACAAAGGATCTTTATTAAAAAGTGTCCTATCCTGTTAAAAAGGTAGGGTAGCTTCTACGTCAAAATCACCCAGGTAATGCTCCTGGCCCTGGAGTTTCCTGAATGCCTATTTTTTTTTTTTGATCAATGCCGAGTCTTTATTGTATAGGAAGACTCTAAAATACAAATGTTACTTTATTATAAGCAATAAAGTGAAAGGGAAGCCAGAGCTAAAGCTTTGGGTGATATCGCAGATCGAAATGATATGTTGGTCATATTGACTTTCAGCTCAAATAGGTAAGGGAATGGTGAAACTCAACTAACTGTGGATATCAAAGGAAAACATGAGAAGTGGGGTGGGGAGTAAACAAATGGAAGCAGAGGATAGGAAGGGGATAAGGTAGGGGTTACTGCGTTATCCCAGTATCAGAGCCGCTCCGATCGCTCCCTCTCTAACCGCACCCAGCTTGCACCATCTTCTTCGAAACTGTTCGATTTGCCGGTTTTTTCGTGCTCGGATTAGTTCGGCTCCTATCACTTCCTCAATATCTAGTTTGGCCCGGCTGATGATTATTTCGGGTGAGGCTCGGGTGCTTTCGAAATGAAAGGCGATCCGATCTCGGTGGATTTGCCACAACACCGAGTCAAAAGTAATTCGGGCTACGTGTCTCGCTGTTCTCGTGGATTCTGTGAGGTCTCCTAGTATGAGGTTGCGAGTAGTCAGCACCGGAGTATTCTGGGGGCCTGTGATGGTGACGATGCACCTCTCCGCCCACTGCCACACTGGTGTGAGTTCAGGACATTCGAAGAAAGTATGACGAATTGTGTCTCTTGAGGCGTTACATCGGGTGCACTTCGGGTCGTGACCAGGAAATGTCGAGTTAGTGATCACTCGTTCCACAAGAATCCGCCAGCGTAGCGCACGGTGTTTTGGGAGGGTGGGTCGTTTGTGGACGGAAGTCCAGATTTTCTTCCAATCCTCGGGTGTAGATCCAGCCTCTGGCCAGGATTGAGGGACCAATATGTTGGGCTCTAGAGAGCCGTTGCGCCGGAAGTGCCGTCCTTGTCGGGTGGAGTATTCTACGACTGGCCTGCCGGCCAGGTGGCAGTGATAAAGTGGGAAACGGGGGTGAGGGTGTTGTTGCGGTATATCAGTACACTCCGTGACCTTTGCAACTAAGCTCGGGGGTAAGTTGAGGTAACGGAGCTCCCATCCAAGAGAACGGCTGCAGTATCGGCGGTGACACGCGTTCCTTAGCCTTTCTATAGGGAGCGCAGAATATCTACGCTCCATTTCCGACTGCCTTCCAATATTCCTGTCAAATAAAGCCTGATTATGGAGCGATCTGCACTCGATTTGTCCTCCCCAGCGTACGAATGTTAGTATCTCATTGAGGAGGTATGGCGGTGTTGGGGGTTTTGGCTCCTCCATTTGTCGGCCCTCGTCTGTGATTAACGGGCACTTGTAGAGAGGTAGAGACAAGACCTCGGTCGCAGTCCAGTTTGGTGATGCTACTGGGCTACCTCCGAGCATACGCCATGTTTGGAACTGATTAAACCAGAACCCTCCTTTGCGTTTGAGCTTGGCAGTGGAGAACGTGGTGGCAAAGATGGCTGTACCGTAGCCTTCTGGAGCATACTTTCCTGTCAGGTTAAGAAGTGAGATGCTTGCCCAGAGGGAAACCGTCGGGTCCGATGCTGGTTTCTTCATTTCTCTTGCGAGTTTGGGAAACCATGATGCGAGTAAGGCAGTTGATTGTTGTCTAGGGAGAATGAGACCTAGGCCTCCCTCCTCTCGCGTTTTAGAAAGGAGGCTAAGACTGATCTGCGGGCCGTTTCCTGAATTTTTTTTTTTTTGATCAATCAATGGAAACTTCTATTTAATTACCATATATTACATGAAGTTAATGTCAATGGACTTAACATAACGAGATATAGGCCCTTGATCGATAGACTTTCAATCGATATGCGTGTATCGTAGTTGTCGTGAATAGCCTGTACGTGAAACC